>NW_021703777.1:14952993-15239284 GCF_005190385.1 Monodon monoceros
TTTTTTTTTTTTTTTTTTTTTTTTTTTGTGGTTCACGGGCCTCTCACTGCCGTGGCCTCTCCCGTTGCGGGGCACAGGCTCCGGACGCACAGGCTCAGCGGCCATGGCTCACGGGGCCAGCCGCTCCGCGGCATGTGGGATCCTCCCGGACCGGGGCACGAACCCGTGTCCCCTGCATCAGCAGGCGGACCCTCAACCACTGCGCCACCAGGGAAGCCCTTAAAACGCCTTTTTAAAGTCACCAAGCCCCAGGTGGCAGTGGGAACAGAAGCAATTTCATTTCCAAATTGTGAAAAAACTCTTGCTAGCCTATAAGTTAAGATGCATCCTACCTTGAAAGTACTCCCCTTGGTCAGAAGACTTTGCACTTCTTCACTGAACTCCTTGTATCTCCCTGAACTTAGCTCCTGGCTTGCTGTGAAGCTGACTACATCAACATAACCAATTTCCTTTCAATTGAATGAATAGGTACTTGGCTCATCAAAACAGGCTGAACCGCCCACTACAGGGGTTGATTCTGCCAGGCCTTGCCTCTCAGGTGTACTTGATTCACACTGAACATAGAAATCACAAGCACTAAAGCGGTAGCTCCATTTCCCTCTACATTCTCATAACTTTTTGTGTCCAAAGAAGAGTAAATGTCATCTGTGAGTCAGAAATAATGAACTGTCTCTTGTTCTCTCTGTGTAACTCTCCTCTCTGCCTTCTAGCTCCTCCTTGGTTACTTAATGATTCCATTTTCTCCGCAGTGTGGTTGTTCATTTGTAATCTGGCTGTTTCAATACACTGAGGCCTGGAAAACTGTGACCTTCACAAAAAGACAAGTATAAATCTGTGGAGGGATATAGGAAAATAATGATAATAGTTAATTTATCATCTCCTACTATATGCCACATTATCATGTATATTGTCTTAGTAATTTTACAACTCTTTAAGGTGATTTTTGCCAAATAAAAATCGGAGACTCAAAAAATTCAAAAACATCCCAAACCATATAGCTAAGCTGGTGTAAAGGCAGGATGTGTGCCCTGGTCAGTGTGATTTCTGCGTTCATCCTTTTTTCCTTATGTTTTACTCTTTACAACATCGGGCAACGAACCCGTGTCCGCTGCATCGGCAGGCGGACTCCCAACCACTGCACCACCAGGGAAGCCCCTCTTGAATCCTTTTTAAATGTGTTGATTAGAACCAATAATTTAAAAATAGTCTGGCTTGGAATACGAAAAGCGAACTTCTAATTCTGTCTGAGAACTAAATGAATATCCCAAATTAATGACACCTTTTTATTTTATGTGGAACTCAAACGTTTTGTGTACCTTTGAAGGGGGTAAGAATGAGGGCCCAGGAGAAGCCACCCATCACTGTTAATCTTATTGTTCAATTGGAGTCTTTGAAGGAGTGTGCCCCAGGTGGAAATAGGGAATGATCCGTTCACCTTCAGCTGGGCAATGAACTAGCTAGTTAAGAACACCAGTGATTTTCTGTCCCCTAAATTTTGTTCCAACATAATAAATGCATTCAATCTCTAGTGAACTATGATTAGATGTCTTGTCTTTCCACTTTTCCTATCTACCCATCATTACTGAACTTTTCATTGTAATTGGTGCTTTACTACTAAGTGTACTAATTTTAACTTGTCTTCATTGAATCTATTTTTAGGATTTAACTAAGGTAATGTTCTTGATTTTTAAAACTATATTTTTACTCTTATTTCAAAATAATGCATGCTTACTGTAATATTTTTGGAGGGGGCATCTAGATTATTGTAACTTTTTAAAAAATAGATATATTTTGACTAAAATATGAATATCCTCCTCTGATCTCCCTGAAACATATTCCCAGATGTAACCATAACAAACAAGTGTTTAAACTCCTTCCAGATATTTTCCCATGAATAATCAAACACACACACGTTATGTGCATGTGTATATATGTATATATATATATACACACATACACATGTGTATATATACATTTTATACAAATATGATATATACCATTTGTTGAACCCTTAATATTTCTTAGGAATCACATTATATCAAAGTGGTTATGGCCCCAGGCTGTGAAACTGGACAGGCTGAATTCAAATCCTGAATCACCTTGTACTAGCTATATGAATCTTGGCAAATTATTTAAGTATTTTATGCTTTAATTTCCTCATATATAAAACAGGGATAATAACAATGTCTACCTTCTTGGGCTACAGTGAAACTATGATAAAAATACACGTAAAACATTTAGAACGATGCCATTCAGTAAGCAGTAACTATTATGGCTTTTCTTTCATTTAAGCCTGGTAGGGTAGTAATCCCCCAGAGAAGGAACTGCTACTGTACCCATTTTGATGACAAGGAAATTTGAGTTTAGAGAGTTTAAGAAATTCCCCAAGGTTACACAAAAGTTAGTGATGCAACAAGGCATTAGTCTAGGGAACAGGCTACATGCCCATGCTTTAAGTTCTATCCTATCTAAACTACACTAAAGAGTACTATACCAATCTCTAAATACACTCAGTGAATCAGTGCTCTGCTACTTAACATTTTCACTTAAAATATAATAATAATAAAAGAAGAGCTAACTTATACTGACCATTAATTGTGTGTTGAATGCTTTGCATGTGATATCTTGTTAAAAGATAATTTTAAAAATGAAGAAAATGAAATGTAGGTGGAGTACCTTTTTCGACATCATGCAGTAAATAAGAGGCAGAGCCTGCAAAAGAATTGTTTTGCCAACATGAAAGTATATTCACTTAAGCTCTTTTATTTATTCTCACCATACACTGGGCATACTTCTATGTAAGAGCAAATGAATCTACTTAATACTGTATTATTGAATGTATGGATGCATTATGACTTATTTAACCCATTCCCATACTGATACACATTCAGCATTTTTGCAATTAAAAAACAATGTTATAATAATCATTTATGTATATATATATATTTTCAAATTTTGCATGATTATTTCTGCAGGATACTTACTCAGAAACAAAATGTCTGAGTTAAAAAAATAGAGATTTGAACAATTGTACCCTATAAATAGTTGTACAATTTTTCTCACACATCAATAGTATGTAAATGTCTCAAGGATATTAATATGTAAATTATATTTCTCCATGTTTTTAGGTTGAGTTTCCAAATGTGGAGTCTACAACAGGATCATATGATATGTTGAGGGAGAGCTTTGAGGAGAAAGAGAATGAAGAAGCATCACAGAGCACGGAAAGCAGCTAAGGAAGGATGTGGCCTCAGTTAGATCTAGCTTCAGTCTGTACCCAAGAGGAACTCTACATCTTGAATGACAGTCAGTCACTGAACACAAACTGCATCCTTATGGGGTGAGTAAATGGGGTGACTCTCTGGAGAATTGGACAATTCTGAGCCTTAGCAACTCTACCTCTAAGCAGGTGGGGTGGCAACACTGGCTGAGAAAAGGAATCTAGGTCAGCAACAGAATCTATGCTAGTTCACACTTCACAAGTCACAGGCCCACTTATGTTAATACTAAATATACTGCAGCTAGGCACAGCTTTTTTCAGATTTTTATCTGTCACAATTTCTGAGAAAACTTACAAGAGTGGGACAAACTGTAGGGCAAACTACAATTCTCAATGCTATAGTTGGTCTGGACACAATAACTGATACTCATCATCACTCTCCCCCCAAATTCATTCTAGATTGCCCTCCCCTTTGGCTAGCACTTCTGTATGTCTCAGTGGCTTTCATGATGAATGATCCATACCATGTCCAAGGAGACTAAATCCATTTTTATGATGCCCTTATCAGGGGTTGGTTGCTCTCCTTGTCCATTTGTGGTTTCAGTTAAGTTTGGGAATATCAAGAGATGCAAGAAGGTCACCAGTGTTCTATACATTCCTCTTCACCCCCATTATGTGGTGGTAGCCTGCCCCTCCTTGATGATAGGGTAACTGACCCCTGCTTGCTGATCTACTGTAGCAAGGAACCCAATCAGACCAGGGGACAGTGATAGCTTACAGACACTCTTACTTGTATCCTGTTGGAAATGTCCACCCTGGACTTGGGACTTCAGACACTGAGTCTTGTGAGGACAAGAGGTACAAATCCCACAAACAGAACACTAAAACTGATGGTAAGCAAGGCCAATATTATTATAACTTATTGGTCCGTAAACCCATCCAGTCTACCGATTGGGCACACATCACCATATAGTGGCCATTGGTTTAAGGTTTATACTGCATCCTGAAAGTTACTACCTCATTTTCACTGACTGTCATCCTCAAGCTAGTGTCTTAGCTCTGACTTCAAAGGTTTAAGTCTACTACTTTATCAGGGTAGAAATTTCAGAATAGTTTTGTATGTGATAAGATCTATGAATCCCACAATAATGTATCTACCACTGACTGTAATTCTTCGTCATATAACAATCTCTTAGTCCAAGAAAATGCTATATGATTTCATACGTCAGCTTATTTCACATTCTGAGCTCTGAGTGGCGCTGCTGGGGCACAGTAGACAAAAAAGACAAATTCAAATCCTAAGTATGGTCAATCCTGGTCAGGCAGAATTCTGGCCAGTCTATTCCAGAGTGGAAGGCATCTAATGCAGTCAACTTACCACCAAATGATTCGTTAGTCTCTTTTTAAAGTGAGTACTGTATTTCAGCCATGGCACTGAACTTTGTTGCAGGTGGTCTGGACATTCAGCAGGGGAAGTAGCAAGACAAACCTCAACAGGGTGCCATGTACTTGCTCCAAAGTATAGCCCTCATCTTGGTCATCATCTGCTATCTACTTTATGAGTCCACTGTCCAAGCTTTGATGGCTAAGAACAGAAATCGGCTGAAATCTACTGGCCAAGTCATGCTGCCCACTTAATTGTTTAGAAGCTCTTCAATAGTGGATAGTTTTTGGTAGAAATTACATGATCCTCACATCCTGTGTCCACTTCCATAGATTCAACCACAAGCTTCTTCCCTAAACTTGCTTCTCAAAGATCTCTCAGTTGTCTCAATCTTAGTTGTTCAGATTCCAACCAATTAGCTAAGCCATTCTCCTGCCTATAAATCCAAGCATAATCTTACCTCACATCGCAACTTTCACTACACAAAGTGGATGGTCAGTTACATAACCCAAAGCTTTGCCCATTGGGGAGATTTACTCTCAATGCTCCCTTTTCAGATCACCCTTATGTGAGAAGGTAATGTAGTAATAAAACATTTTCATCTTGCAACCACATGTTAACCTGACTTACCCTTGAATCAGGCTCAAATTATTCTTATCCTCTATCAGCTGGTTCCCGTGAGTTTGGGTGTGAGCTGACAGGAGTCAGTGCAACATGGACTGGTAACATGAGGATCTGGTCTAGCTCCGCATACAGCTTACTGTGATCTTTGGACACGCCTGATGCTAATCCTGAATGTACCATTTCCATTTTACATTGGGTTTCTGCTGGGCCCATTTGACTTTATTACATGGTGGTCTGACTGGACCCAGGACATGACTGGCAATACTGGCCACATGGCCACTTGGATGTGATATACCTTGCCTTTACTAGGGCACAGAAGCAAAATGAGGTCTTTTTAAATGGTATCAGAGAGAAGGCTAATTGCTTGGCATCACTAGGAACAGAATGAAATGCTGAGAGTTGACACAATTTTATGTCAAAACACCAGAAAAGTTTCTCATGTATACATACATACATATATATATATATATAATTTGAAGGAACAAAATGCATATTCCCAGATATTTTTATTGAACTTATAAAACCGAAGTGGTAATGGATTTTGGAGTCAGTTCACATTTTTATGGAACAAGGGATAATAAATTGAAATAAATTAATTCAACAAATCATTATTTTAAGCAACATTGTGTCAGAAAAGGAAAAGTGGGACTGCAGTGTAAAAGCCTAAAGTATAAATTGGTAAAATTTTATAATACATTAAAATGAAAGGTCACATTGCTAAGCGTAACCAAAATTAATGACAGCACTTCCTCCATTCTGGAAGAGAACACAATGAAGCTTCTGTACTCTGGGGATCAAAAACCCACAATGCAACTCTGGGACATTGAATCTTCTAGCACATCAGCATCACCCTGCTGGGCTATCACCATGGAGGTCCCACCACAACGCATCCATAGCCATAGGAAGCAGCACCAGGATGTTGGGGATCCACAGACACCATCACTGATGACATGGATATTAGCCTGAGGCAGTAGTGGTGGTGTTACACTGTGGACACTAGCACTGCAGTAGCCAGAGCAGTGTTATTGGTCTGGCATAACTCCCTTGTTGGTCAGTCTTTTCCACAGTGCTTCAAAGGAGTTCAATGTCATCAACTTGCCACCAAGATTGATTGATTGGCTGGCATCATTACTGTGCCTTTCCAATTTATTAGTCTCATAAGAACCAGAAAGTAAAAACATTGAAATGAAAGCTGAAAGGTTCTCATTATTTTTAGATTAAAGTAAAAATTATGACCGCTGTATACCTCTCAGGTCCACATACAGCTCTATCTCCAGCTTGTGTAAAACTACTTGTGATTCCCTGGATTACTACTCACTCATCTCAGTTCATTTCAGGCTATTTTGCATAGACAGTCCTTTCTAGCAGGAAAGCTCTTTTCAGGAAGTTTGTTAATGGCAGGCTATGGATTCAGGCAGAGCCAAGTTTAGGAATAGGCTACACCTCTTACTACCTATGTTAACTTCCACAAGAAATTAATGTTATTGAACCCTCCTGTTCTTATCGGTAAAATGGAGATAGTAGTGGTAGCATTTTATTAAATGATACAATCATAGTATATTAATAAGATTATATTAATTATAAATGATAAATGAGATATTAACAATTTCTATAGTGATGGATGTATGATGATGATATCTTATATTTTGGGAACATTTACCATATGACAGTCATACTCGTTCTAAGATTCTACATGTATTATCTTATTTAAGTCTCCAAATAGCAAGCTATGAGTTAGTAAAAATATAACAAAAATTAATAATTGTTACTATTATGCACTCCCTCTATACACACTTTTCTGTGGTTAGTTTCTATTAAAATGTCAGCTTAGACATCACTTTTTTACTGGTAGTTTTCTGAACCTATAGAAATGGTTTGAACTCTCCTCCTATGTGTGTATGTAGCCCTCATAGCTTTTTTCATTATCTTCCCGTTTTCTTCTATTCTTCCCCTCAATAGACTGTCTGCTGCTTCAGGACGGGAGCCAGGGCATATTCATCTTTGCAGGCCCAGCGTGTGGTGCAGCTCTTCACATATATTAAGAGCTTATTGAATATATTTAAGTAAATTAAAGAATAAGTATATTGTTATTAGGAAATGAGTGGTAGGATGGCTCTTCATCCTGGGCTAAAGGCAGTAGAAGCAGCCGTTGTCTTAACTGTCTCCCCACGCACTAGATGATTCTACAGAAAGTATGTCCTCACAGCAGCCAGAGCAAGAGAGCAGAGAGTTTTTGCATCATTTAACATCATTTAAGAGAGAAGTTATTGGTGGTAAATGCATGATACCTTCCCGGGATTGCCAAAAATTGGATGGAGATATTTTACAAAGGCCTACTTAGATTTCCAGAACATTTTGTGGGAAGAAGAGCACCAAAAATATTGCTTGTTATTAATGTAATCCTATTGAAACTCCACATATATTCTATAAATAGGAGCTAATACTTTTGTTTGCTTATACGGATGAAAGCATTTAAGGTAAACACAAAACAAATTCTATTTTCTCTGGAGTTATCAAAAGGAAGTCTTACTTGTGCCTAGAACTGTTACCTGGGAAAGCAATGTATTGTCATGATTTCCTCAAAATAAATTATGAAAAGAAATATAAATATTCCTGATTTCAGAATGTTAGAAATTACTCTGAAATCTAACAGGCATAGATTTCAGTCATTGGAAATGAAACAAGGAAAAAAACACAGGATTTTAACTCATCATTATTCTTGGAACAGGCGATTTAGAAAACGTGAGCCAAAGAACTGTCAAATGTTCTTTGACAGTGCATATGTCACTTGATAAGGGGCAGATGTCACAGGCCTGTAGAAATTTGTTATTAACAGGTAAACAAGTTAGTTTTAAGATCTTATAACAAGTTATTTTCATGTTACACATGTATAAATTATGATTTTCGTATGTAATCTGAAGATGATATCAATATTATAACAGAGCACAACAGCAAAGGGGTTCTTGAAATAATCTAAGTATCATATTGCTAAATATTGCTAAGCATGTCATATGAGTTCAGAAAAAGGTGAGTGTTTTTCAACATAAAAATAAAATTTGGGGTACAGTAGAATCCTACTGTTTGCTTGATGTTACAATACAATACCCAAGACTATACATTAGGAATATATTCTTTTGGCTTTCAGAATATATTTAAGAGAATAGAAATAACACCATTCTCTAGGGACTGTATTTCTATGGTTAGTATTAGATAAATCATTTCAGTAATGCAAGTTTAAAATATAAAAAGCCTTTTTTACATTAAATATACATGAGAATACAACAGAAATAAAATCATCCCAATTTCTCTGTCACCCTTGGACTACAGAGAAGAAAAATTTTAACAGTGCAAATAACAGATTTGAAAGGTAAAAGTAGATTTATAGGCAGCCAGAATTTAGTATAAAAAATATTTTTTCATGGGCTTCTCATTCCAAACATTAAAATAAAACTCTTCGAAGAAGTAGCAATAATGTTTTCCCCCAAGTATTATATATATCAACATATGCTTGGCCAAAGTACTAACCTACCATATCTTTTCAGAAAGCAAGTTATAATTATAATTTTAATGTAACTACTTAAGATATTGTTAATACTAATTTTGAACACTTTTGAAGTATATTATAATAAACCCATTATGAAACTATACAAAAAATATGCTCTTTTGCCGCTCCAAACACAACTATTTTAATTCTCCCAAAGTCTCCTTGTGAATATTATCATACACATGCATAATTTACATAGTTATTATCATCATGCACATTTAATCTTGATTTCTGTTTCAGTTAATACTGTATATTCATATACTATAAATAATATATGCTAATATAATTACCTTATTGATATTGTCATTTACTCAATTTAATTTATGTAATTCAATACAATTAAATATAATTTACATGAATATTCTTAGGCATTTAGCTTATTAATTTTAGTCATTACATACATATATGTTACTCTAAGGAGTATCTTTGTGAATATAACCATTTTATTATTTTGAAAGAATTGCTAAATTCCTATTCCTAGACCATTTTAGACATCCATTCACTCATCTGTCGTGTGGTGAAGAGAAAGAATACTTCCTAAGGAAATCTACCAAGAAAGGAGACTCAATCAACTTTAGAACTTAGATCATAACTGAATTTTTCAAAATCACTGTGTTGTTTCTCCATTAAACCATATTGTTTCCTCCTATAGAAAAAACATTCCTGAAAGTGGCTACATAGGGCTATCTGACCCAGGGTCATTTCCGATGTCTATTAAATTAGAGTGGAGATTATCAGACTCCACCCTAGGTCTCCTGAAATTGAATTTGTGGGGTCAGAATCTGAAAATCTACATTACTACCAAACTTTTCAAGTACTTTTTGTCCACTAATGATCGCAAAATTACTTCTTTGTCTCTTCTAAATGATTGGGAGCTTTCTCCCATTAGTAGGATTCACCCATCTTCACAAAATTTGTCTTAATATGCTTACTACACATCCTTAGAAAATATTTCCCTAGTTTTTCTCTGAAAGTACAGATGCTGAAGTTTTCTTTTTTAATTTTCTTTTTTAATTTTCTTATCCCATTTTATTCAATGTTTGCTAATGAAATTATCTGGCCAATACACTTGTGAGCTTCTTCCCTTCACTGATATCTTGGTACAAATATCCTGAGGCACTCCTGCCTCCTTGAATGGGTAGAATGTTGACTCAATAACAATCTAGGTTGACTCCAGTAATCACTTTAATTTTTTTAGTTATCCTTCATGCCAAGCTCCTCATGCTGGCCTGTGGAGGTTTTCTTTTATACCAGTTGAATTTTAAGGTTCATCTTTTGGAATACAGCTGGTTGGATTCCCAAAGGAAAGAATTTGATGTGTTGGCAATATTAATGGGAGTATTTGGCAGAAATAAGAGAAATGTTATTCTCTGTCAATTTTAAGTGGATTGCTCTTAAACTTTTAGGGCATATGCCTGTAACATATATATTTACCAGCTTTTGGCTGCTTTCAGAATGCAGTGATTTATGGTAGGCCTCCTATCAGTTTGCACTGATTCATGTTTAACGAACAGCTTTATGAGAACCAGAATTCTCGTTATTGTAGAGATGTAGTTTAGGATATACTCTAGTACTCTAGTACTTCAGGAGAAACCCGGAAAATATACTGCCCTTTGGTCTAGCATCAAGAAAAACTATCTTGATCAATTGTTTGATTTTGTGTTTGGACATTATGAACTGTTTATCTAAACTTATTTTAATTTCTGTTTTGGCCACTAGGAAACTTGAGCCAAGTTTTTGGCCAGCTCTAGCTCATATACAAAAAGCTACAGCATGCAATTTTGTGTGCAAATATTTTCATTGTTTCTATTTTCTACCCGTATACTCCCTTTGTCTTACTCTCATGACAATTTTTTTTGCTATATTATTTATTTTAATAACTAATCTTAAATATTTTGTACAGTAAGATTGAGAATAAATTATTTTTAATATTTAAATATATATTTAATTACATTAATATTTAATTATAACAACAGTTTCTGAGCATTAATAACATTGTCATTTAAATAATTTTCTTATTTAATGACTGTTTTCATATTATTTTATTGTTTTCATTGCATTCTTTTGATCATCAGTGATAGTAAATATTTCTGCTTTTCTTCATGTGTGAGCTTTTTGTTTCTGCCCTTAAAGTTATTTTCTTTTGGCTATATATACTAGATAGGTAGGTATTGGTAGGTAGATAGATAGATGACAGATAGATAGATGATAGATAGATTAGATAGATAGACTGGTAGCAGATATGGATAATTCAAGTAAGATGCACATATGTGTTTTAAATGATGAGGTATATACCCATTACCTTTTTTCATTTAATTTTTAAATGTTCAATTTTCATTGAACAAAAGGTTTGAATTCTTATTCAAGAAAACATTTTCAATTGTCATTTATAAATGCTGACTGCTTTAAGAATAATTCTCAATGACAGGCAAAACACTGTTTGCCCTTAAAAATGGAAACCAACAGAAAAAACCCTGAAATTTACAATATTCTGCTATACCATGAATCCAAACGTCTATGCATGATCAATAGAAACCATCAGTAGACAGCTGCTTTAGCCTATTTTTAAATGGAATGCTGTTGTAGCAATGGTACTGTGTTGAGAAAAATCAATGTTTGAGTATATGGAGTTAAAATGGCTACTATTTCATAAATGTTAAAGCCAATAAAGTACCCATAAAAAACTCAGTGTTTATAAAGTATATATAAATTTATGATGACAGATCTGCTGTGCCTTCAAAGGAAACATAAATGTACTTCTTAAATGGAATGAGTCTTGTATACTAGTCTAGAATGTCTGCACTTTCTTTGATTTGTTGTTACAGGAGTAATGTTAATTAAGGCTCATAGCAACATATGGAGATAAAATGGAAGATTTGTATGTCTGAGTGATTCTAAATTCATGAGTAATCCTTTACCCATGACTTGAAATCAACTTCCTTGCACAAACCAACTCTGCAGCCACATTATCTGCAGCAGCAAGAAATATTGCACCAAACTTATGAAGCTCATCCCTTGCAAAAGTTCTACCAAACATTATCAAAATATCCTCCTAGAAATATTGGCTTCCCTTGCTACTATGCCTCTTTTTTTAGTCTGTTTGTAGGTTGCGCATCTTCAATGACAAACATTTTACAATCCTAAACACTGCAGACTAAGAGTCTGACCTTCCCTAATTAGTTAAAGCAACACTCCCCAGCCTCTAATTGTCCTGATACTCACCATTTCCTTCCTCTTGTATTTTTCTTTCTCGCCCTTATTATAACAGTATTGTTATATATTTGTTTGTTTATATAAAACTTCCCTTGCTCACTGGAATATAAACTGTAGAGCAGAGATGTGTTTTAACTTCCTATTCTATCCTCAGTGCATAAAACAGTGCTTGGCACGAACCAACACTCTATAAATATTTGTTAAATGAATAAATAAATTCTATAAATCTCTCCAAAGTGGGACCAATTAATAGTGCTGGTTCTAAAAGTATCAAACAATTTAACCCTAATTGATGCATCACGTAACAGGGGAGAACTCTACATGAGTTTTCCTATGTTTCCATAGGAAACAGTTTTACTGTGAAATGGGAAGAGGTTTGGTACCAGTTTGGTTTGGGTATCCGTTAGTTTGGATACCAGCCTGGGCTCAGATCCTTACACAGACATTTAGTTACTCTGTGGTTCAGAGCAAGTCAGTTAATATCTCTGGCTCTCAAAGTCACCTGTAAATTAAAGATATCACTCTCTGGATTATTATGAGGTCAAGTAAAATAATGTTTGCAAATGTGTGGAATGTGGTAGGTGCTTATCAAATGTAAATTTTGTCCCTTTTCATCTATGAATAAAATGCCAAAGGCATAATTTTTAAATCTCTTTAAAACAAGGCCAAAACAATTTTTTTTTTATTATTCAGTGAGGCAGATCAAGATCTATTTTTCTCTAGATATTTGTAAAAATTAATAATAAAATTATTTGATCTGAGAATTAATATCAAAATCTAAAAGGAAAAGAAAAATACAGTACGTTCAATAACATTTTGACACCATACATACACGGAATCACTCTCAAGTAACTCTGAATGTTGAATAATAGGAGAAAAGATGCTATTCATAAGAAACCCATGAGAAACTTCATTGTATCAAGAGGGTAAAATACACTAATTTTATTCTAGTTGACCAAGCATCTTGGCCAAATTATAGATCCATATCTTAGAAAACATCTGTATTTCTGATATATTAGGTCACTTTCTTTTAAATTGCATTTTGCATTATGTACTAGAGTGATAAACAATATATCTTAGGTAGATCTATAATGGCTTGTCAAATGTTTGAGATCAGGTACTTAGTGTTACTGATTTTGTATCATCTAGCAAACTTAATGCATTAAATATAGTGGGTGTTTAGAAAATGTTGCTTGAATTAATTTGGTGCTAATATTAGATAATCTATTGAATTTATAAACTGGAGGGTAGTCAACACATTTACAAACATTATTTAATAGGATATAAAAAGTATCACATATATTTTATTGATCTCACCTACTTCTGTCAAAATTCACTCATTCAATAAATAAAGTGAACAAAATATAGAAAATAAAATCCTTCAGCAAAATAAGAAAAATTCAAGTCACAAGCTACGCAGAATACAGGTCCAAATCTATAAAATTGAAGCTCAGAGGCTTCCGGGAAGATGGCGGAAGAGTAAGACGCGGAGATCACCTTCCTCCCCACAGATACACCAGAAATACATCTACACGTGGAACAACTCCTACAGAACACCTACTGAATGCTGGCATTAGACCTCAGACCTCCCAAAATGCAAGAAACCCCCCACGTACCTGAGTAGGGCAAAAGAAAAAAGAATAAACAGAGACAAAAGGATAGGGACGGGGCCTGCACCAGTGGGAGGGAGCTGTGAAGGAGGAAAAGTTTCCACACACTACGAAGCCCCTTCGTGGGTGGAGACTGCAGGTGGCGGAGGGGGAAAGCTTCGGGGCTGCGGTGGCGATCACAGCAACAGGGGTGCGGAGGGCAAAGTGGGGAGATTCCCTCACAGAGGATCAGGGCCGACCGGCGCTCACCAGCCCGAGAAGCTTGAATCCTTACCCGCCGGGGCGGGCGGGGCGGGAGCTGAGGCTCGGGCTTCGGTCGGAGAGCAGGGAGAGGACTGGGGTTGGCGGCGTGAACACAGCCTGCAGGGGGTTAGTGCGCCACGGCTACCTGGGAGAGAGTCCGGGAAAAAGTCTGGACCTGCTGAAGAGGCAAGAGACTTTTTCTTACCTCTGTTTCCTGGTGCACGAGGAGAGGGGATTGAGAGCGCTACTTAAAGGAGCTCCAGAGACAGGCGCGAGCCACGGCTAAAAGTGCAGACCCCAGAGACGGGCATGAGACGCTAAGGCTGCTGCTGCCGCCACCAAGAAGCCTGTGTGCGAGCACAGGTCACTATCCACACCCCCCTTCCGGGGAGCCTGTGCAGCCCGCCACGGCCAGGGTCACGGGATCCAAGGTCAACTCCTCCGGGAGAACGCACGGCACGCCTCAGGCTGCCGCAACGTCATGCTGGCCTCTGCCGCCGCAGGCCCGCCCCGCACGCCGTGCCCCTCCCTCCCCCCTGACCTGAGTGAGCCAGAGGCTCTGAATCAGCGACTCCTTCAACCCCGTCCTATCTGAGCGAAGAACAAACGCCCTCCGGCTACCTACACGCAGAGGCGGGGCCAAATCCAAAGCTGAGCCCCTGGGAGCTCTGAGAACAAAGAAGAGAAAGGGAAATCTCTCCCAGCAGCTTCAGAAGCAGCGGATTAAAGCTCCACAATCAACTTGATGTACCCTGCATCCGTGTAATACATGAATAGACAACGAATCATTCAAATTGAGGAGGTGGACTTTCAGAGCAAGATTTATGATTTTTCCCCCTTTTCCCCTTTTTGTGAGTGTGTATGTGTATGGTTCTGTGTGAGATTTTGTCTGTACAGCTTTGCTTTCACCATTAGTCCTAGGGTTCTATCCGTCCGGTTTTTTTGTTTGTTTTTATAATTTTTCTCTTTTTTTTTCTCTTAATAATTATTTTTTGTTATTTTAATAACTTTATTATATTTTATATTACTTTATTTTATTTTGCTTTATCTCCTTTCTTTTTTACCTTCCTTCCCTCCTTCCTTCCTTCCTCCCTCCCTCCCTCCTTTCTTTCTTTCTTTCTACTTCTACTAATTCTTTCTTTCTAGTTTTTCTCCCTTTTATTCTGAGCCGTGTGGATGAAATGCTCTTGGTGCAGCAGCCAGGAGTCAGTGCTGTGCCTCTGAGGAGGGAGAGCCAACTTCAGGACACTGGTCCACAAGAGACCTCCCAGCTCCACATAATATAAAACAGTGAAAATATCCCAGAGATCTCCATCTCAACACCAGCACCCAGCTTCACTCAATGACCAGCAAGCTACAGTGCTGGACACCCTATGCCAAACAACTAGCAAGACAGTAACACAACCCCACCCATTAGCAGAGAGGCTGCCTAAAATCATAATAAGTCCACAGACACTCCAAAACACACCACCAGACATGGACCTGCCCATCAGAAAGACAAGATCCAGCCTCATCCACCAGAACACAGGCACTAGTCCCCTCCACCAGGAAGCCTACACAACCCACTGAACCAACCTTAGCCACTGGGGACAGACACCAAAAACAACAGGAACTATGAACCTGCAGCCTGCAAAAAGGAGACCCCAAACACAGTAAGATAAGCAAAATGAGAAGACAGAAGAACACACAGCAGATGAAGGAGCAAGATAAAAACCCACCAGACCCAACAAATGAAGAGGAAATAGGCAGTCTACCTGAAAAAGAATTCAGAATAATGATAATAAAGACGATCCAAAATCTTGGAAATAGAATAGACAAAATGGAAGAAACATTTAACAAGGACCTAAAAGAAATAAAGATGAAAGAAACAACGATGAACAACACAATAAATGAAATTAAAAATACTCTAGATGGGATCAATAGCAGAATAACTGAGGCAGAAGAACAGATAAGTGACCTGGAGGATAAAATAGTGGAAATAACTACTACAGAGCAGAATAAAGAAAAAAGAATGAAAAGAACTGAGGACAGCCTCAGAGACCTATGGGACAACATTAAATGCACCAACATTCGAATTATAGGGGTTCCAGAAGAAGAAGAGAAAAAGAAAGGGACTGAGAAAATATTTGAAGAGATTATAGTTGAACACTTCCCTAATATGGGAAAGAAAATGGTTAATCAAGTCCAGGAAGCACAGAGAGTCCCATACAGGAAAAATCCAAGGAGAAATACACCAAGACATATTAAACTGTCAAAAATTAAATACAAAGAAAACATATTAAAAGCAACAAGGGAAAAACAACAAATAACACACAAGGGAATCCCCATAAGGTTAACAGCTGACCTTTCAGCAGAAACTCTGCAAGCCAGAAGGGACTGGCAGGACATATTTAAAGTGATGAAGGAGAAAAACCTGCAACCAAGATTACTCTACCCAGCAAGGATCTCATTCAGATTTGATGGAGAAATTAAAACCTTTACAGACAAGCAAAAGCTGAGAGAGTTCAGCACCACCAAACCAGCTTTACAACAGATGCTAAAGGAACTTCTCTAGGCAAGAGAAGGAAAAGACCTACAATAATGAACCCAAAACAATTAAGAAAATGGGCATAGGAACAGACATATCGATAATTACCTTAAATGTAAATGGACTAAATGCTCCCACCAAAAGACACAGGTTGGCTGAATGGATACAAAAACAAGACCCATATATTTGCTGTCTGCAAGAGACCCACTTCAGACCGAGAGACACATACAGACTGAAAGTGAGGGGATGGAAAAAGATATTTCATGCAAATGGAAACCAAAAGAAAGCTGGAGTAGCAATCCTCATATCAGACAAAATAGACTTTAAAATAAAGACTATTACAAGAGACAAAGAAGGACACTACATAATGATCAAGGGATCGATCCAAGAAGAAGATGTAACAATTGTAAATATTTATGCATCCAACATAGGAGCACCTCAATACGTAAGGCAAATACTAACAGGCATAAAAGGGGAAATCAGCAGTAACACGTTCATAGTAGGGGACATTAACACCCCACTTTCACCAATGGACAGATCATCCAAAATAAAAATAAATACGGAAACACAAGCTTTAAATGATACATTAAACAAGATAGACTTAATTGATATTTATAGGACATTCCATCCAAAAACAACAGAATACACATTTTTCTCAAGTGCTCATGGAACATTCTCCAGGATAGATCATATCTTGGGTCACTAATCAAGCCTTGGTAAATTTAAGAAAATTGAAATTGTATCAAGTATCTTTTCCAACCACAAAGCTATGAGACTAGATATCAATTACACGAAAAGATCTCTAAAAAATACAAACACATGGAGGCTAAAGAATACACTACTTAATAACGAAGTGATCACTGAAGAAATCAAAGAGGAAATAAAAAAATACCTAGAAACAAATGACACTGGAGACACGATGACCCAAAATCTAAGGGATGCAGCAAAAGCAGTTCTGAATGGGAAGTTTATAGCAATACAATCCTACCTTACGAAACAGGAAACATCTCAAATAAACAACCTAACCTTGCACCTAAAGCAGTTAGAGAGAGAAGAACAAAAAAACCCCAAAGTTAGCAGAAGGAAAGAAATCATAAAAATCAGATCAGAAATAAATGAAAAAGAAATGAAGGAAATGATAGCAAAGATCAATAAAACTAAAAGCTGGTTCTTTGAGAAGATAAACCATTAGCCAGACTCATCAAGAAAAAAAGGGAGAAGACTCAAATCAATAGAATTAGAAATGAAAAAGGAGAAGTAACAACTGACACTGCAGAAATACAAAAGATCATGAGAGACTACTACAAGCAACTCTATGCCAGTAAAATGGACAACCTGGAAGAAATGGACAAATTCTTAGAAATGCACAACCTTAGAAATGCCAAGACTGAATCAGGAAGAAATAGAAAATATGAACAGACCAATCACAAGCACTGAAATTGAAACTGTGATTAAAAATCTTCCAACACACAAAAGCCCAGGACCAGATGGCTTCACAGGCAAATTCTATCAAACATTTACAGAAGAGCTAACACCTATCCTTCTCAAACTCCTCCAAAATATAGCAGAGGGAGGAACACTCCCAAACTCACTCTACGAGGCCACCATCACCCTGATACCAAAACCAGAAAAGGATGTCACAAAGAAAGAAAACTACAGGCCAATATCACTGATGAACATAGATGCAAAAATCCTCAACAAAATACTAGCAAACAGAATCCAACAGTACATTAAACGGATCATACACCATGATCAAGTGGGGTTTATTCCAGGAATGCAAGGATTCTTCAATATACGCAAATCAATCAACGTGATACACCATATTAAAAAATTGAATGAGAAAAACCATATGATCATCTTAATAGATGCAGAGAAAGCTTTTGACAAAATTCAACACCCATTTATGATAAAAACCCTGCAGAATGTAGGCAAAGAGGGAACTTTCCTCAACATAATAAAGGCCATATAAGACAAAACTACAGCCAACATCGTCCTCAATGGTGAAAAACTGAAAGCATTTCCACTATGATCAGGAAAAAGACAAGGTTGCCCACTCTCACCACTCTTATTCAACACAGTTTTGGAAGTTTTAGCCACAGCAATCAGAGAAGAAAAGGAAATAAAAAGAATCCACATCAGAAAAGAAGAAGTAAAGCTGTCACTGTTTGCAGATGACATGATATATACATAGAGAATCCTAAAGATGCTACCAGAAAACTACTAGAGCTAATCAATGAATTTGGTAAAGTAGCAGGATACAAAATTACTGCACAGAAATCTCTTGCATTCCTATACACTAATGATGAAAAATCTGAAAGTGAAATCAAGAAATCACTCCCATTTACCACTGCAACAAAAAGAATAAAATATCTAGGAATAAACCTACCTAAGGAGACAAAGGACCTGTATGCAGAAAATTATAAGACACTGATGAAAGAAATTAAAGATGATACAAATAGATGGAGAGATATACCATGTTCTTGGATTGGAAGAATCAACACTGTGAAAATGACTCTACTACCCAAAGCAATCTATAGATTCAATGCAATCCCTATAAAACTACCACTGGCATTTTTCACAGAACTAGAACAAAAACTTTCACAATTTGTATGGAAACACAAAGGACCCCGAATAGCCAAAGCAATCTTGAGAACGAAAAACGGAGCTGGAGGAATCAGGCTTCCTGACTTCAGACTACACTACAAAGCTACAGTAATCAAGACAGTATGGTACTGGCATGAAAACAGAAAGATAGATCAATGGAACAGGATAGAAAGCACAGAGATAAACCCACACACATATGGTCACCTTATCTTTGATAAAGGAGGCAGGAATGTATAGTGGAGAAAGGACAGCCTCTTCAATAAGTGGTGCTGGGAAAAATGGACAGGTACATGTAAAAGTATGAGATTAGATCACTCCCTAACACCATACACAAAAATAAGCTCAAAATGGATTAAAGACCTAAATGTAAGGCCAGAAACTATCAAACTCTTAGAGAAAAACATAGGCAGAACACTCTATGACGTAAATCACAGCAAGATCCTTTTTGACCCACCTCCTAGAGAAATGGAAGTAAAAACAAAAATAAACAAATGGGACCTAATGAAACTTCAAAGCTTTTGCACAGCAAAGGAAACCATAAACAAGAACAGAAGACAACCCTCAGAATGGGAGAAAATATTTGCAAATGAAGCAACTGACAAAGGATTAATCTCTAAAATTTATAAGCAGCTCATGCAACTCAATAACAAAAAAACAAACAACCCAATCCAAAAATGGGCAGAAGACCTAAATAGACATTTCTCCAAAGAAGATATACAGACTGCCAACAAACACATGAAAGAATGCTCAACATCATTAATCATTAGAGAAACGCAAATCAAAACTACAATGAGATATCATCTCACACCAGCCAGAATGGCCATCATCAAAAAATCTAGAAACAATAAATACTGGAGAGGGTGTGGAGAAAAGGGAACCCTCTTGCACTGTTGGTGGGAATGTAAATTGATACAGCCACTATGGAGAACAGTATGGGGGTTCCTTAAAAAACTACAAATAGAACTACCATATGACCTGGCAATCCCACTACTGGGTATATACCCTGAGAAAACCATAATTCAAAATGAGTCATGTACCAAAATGTTCATTGCAGCTCTATTTACAATAGCCCGGAGATGGAAACAACCTAAGTGTCCATCATCGGATGAATGGATAAAGAAGATGTGGCACATATATACAATGGAATATTACTCAGCCATAAAAAGAAACAAAATTGAGCTATTTGTAATGAGGTGGATAGACCTAGAGTCTGTAATACAGAGTGAAGTTAGTCAGAAAGAGAAAGACAAATACCGTATGCTAACACATATATATAGAATTTAAGGGGAAAAAATGTCATGAAGAACCTAGGGGTAATACAGGAATAAAGACACAGACCTACTAGAGAATGGACTTAAGGATATGGGGAGGGGGAAGGGTAAGCTGTGACAAAGCAAGAGAGAGGCATGGACATATATACACTACCAAACGTAAGGCAGATAGCTAGTGGGAAGCAGCCGCATAGCACAGGGATATCGGTTTGGTGCTTTGTGACCGCCTGGAGGGGTGGGATAGGGAGGGCGGGAGGGAGGGAGACGCAAGAGGGAAGAGATATGGGAACATATGTATATGTATAACTGATTCACTTTTTTATAAAGCAGAAACTAACACACCATTGTAAAGCAATTATACTACAATAAAGATGTAAAAAAAAAAAATTAAGCTCAAACAATACTAGGCACTGAGAAGTAATACATTTCCTAAGATTTTAAGCAAGATACAAATGTATTTAAAGGTAAGTGTGATATATATAAAAGAACTCTCTAATGTTCCTATAGTGAGCAAAGTGAAAGCAAAGGCAGACTATGAAAGAGGAGCAGTGACTATCAAATAGTTTTACTCAAGTACCTCCAAAAAAGGTTTTTTAAAAACTGTATACACACTCAAATATTTCCAAATTGCTGTAAAATTTTTATTGTAACCATATAATTGCAAAAAAATGTAATTTCTGTGGCTGCTTTTTTAAACCATTACATAACTTAGAAAAAAAAAACATATACAAACATTACATGACTTAGGGGTACTCTGCGTTCTAAAACTTCATGTATTGCCCTGACATCTTTAAGTTTCACTGGCTCCTCAGTTTCCCTGCTCTCACCACATATGTCCCCACCCAGCAGGAAAGGTTCCTGATCTGACTAGTTTCCCTATCAGCCCAGAACTACAACTATGCAGCCAGAAACTCAAACCTGCACAGGCTGTAGCCAAGCATGGTTTTGATCTACTAAGCTCTGAGTTATGGTCCCAGGGGTCTTCCACTGCACCTCCCCCCTACTTATGCCTCTGTTAACAAAAAAACCGATCCTCAGACTTATAGAGGAAAACATCTGTGGTATAGTGAAAGGGTTAATTCAAACCTTCCTTAAGCCAGTTTCCTTAAACCACACAACCACTGGCACTGGGGAGGCCCCTGTCCCTAATGATACTGATCTGAGGCTTTCTGGAGAAGGGGAGAAAGCAATTGATAAATATGAACAGTATAAAAAGAACCCCTCACACCAAATACATCCAGTGACAAAAAAGGAAGGGGGGAAATAAAGAAAAAAATCTGGACACAAAAAATAATGTAAATAAAAACAAAAATAAACAAATAGGACCTAATTAAACTTAAAAGCTTTTGCACAGCAAAGAAAACCACAAATGAGATGAAAAGACAACCCTCAGAATGGGAGAAAATATTTGCAAATGAAGCAACTGACAAGGGATTAATCTCCAAAATATACAAACAGCTCATGCAGTTCAGTATCAAAAAAACAAACAATCCAATCAAAAATTGGGCAGAAGACCAAAAAGACATTTCTCCAAAGAAGACCCAAATGGCCAAGAGGCACATAAAAAGATGCTCAACATCACTAATTATTAGATAAATGCAGATCAAAACTACAATGAGGTATCACCTCACACCGGTCAGAAAAGTCATCATCAAAAAAAAATCTAGAAACAATAAATGCTGCAGAGGGTGTGGAGAAAAGGGAACCCTCTTGCACTGTAGGTGGGAATGTAAATTGATACAGCCACTATGAAGAACAGTACGGAGGTTCCTTAAAAAACTAAAATAGAACTACTATATGACCTAGGAATCCCACCACTGGGCACATACCCTGAGAAAACCATAATTCAAAAAGACACATGCACCCCAATATTCATTGCAGCACTATACAATAGCCAGGACATGGAAGAAACCTAAATTCCCACCGACAGATGAAAGGATAAAGAAGATGTGGTTCATATATACAATGGAATATTACTTAGCCATGAAAAGGAATGAAATTGGGTCACTCATAGAGACGTGGATGGACCTAGAGTCTGTCATACAGAGTGAAGAAAGAGAAAAACAAATATCGTATATTAATGCATATATGTGGAATCTAGAAAAATGGCACAGATGAACCTATCTGCAGGGCAGGAATAGAGATGCAGACATAGAGAATGGACATGTGGACACGGAGGGGGGAAGGGAGGGTGGGGTGAACTGGGAGATTGGGATTGACATATATACTACCATGTCTAAAATAGATAGCTAGTGGGAACCTGCTGCATAGCACAGGCAGCTCAGCTCGGTGCTCTGTTGTGACCTAGATGGGTGGGATGGGGGGGTGGGGGGAGGAGGGAGGCCCAAGAACAAGGGGATATATGTATACATACAGCTGATTCACTTTGTTGTAAAGCAACTATACCTCAATTTAAAAATAAATATAAATAAAAATAAAACAGAGGTCCAAAATTTGACCCAATTGGAAAATTCGACCCAATTTTCTAAAAAAAATTTACAGCAAGAAGATAAAAGGGTGTTAAATGGCTTTTGCATCTGGCTAGTTTCCCTATCAGCTGGAACAACTGCACTCGACCAATCCTCAATCCCAATGTGTTTCACTTCTCAGCCAGACTAAGGGGTACCTCATCTTCTTGTTACTTCAAAGGCTGCCTCCCATAGGCCCTAGCTGTTCAATATGCTTCCGAACGCAAGCCCTGTGTGGCCCTGCATGGCAAGCAATGTCCCCCTCTCCCAGGGAGTAAGTACATGTTACTAAAAAACTGTTTTGGTTTTTCTTTTCCCAAGGGAGGACAAAACATTTAAGTTATTAAATTAAATATACAGAGTGATTCATTTAATATGTACATATTTACATAAAAAGTACTTTCACGAGGAGGGGCGGCCGGGGCCGGCAGGTGGGCAGTGGCCTGGTGCCCACGGCAAATGTTTACAGTTGCGAGGCGAGAGTCTGTGCGAAGGCACTCGTCACAAGCTTCAATACTGCCACCGTCCTGGGGAGAACAGAGCAGTCAGGAAGGGCACTTCTGAAAGCACAGTTGAGAGATCTCTGGAGCGAGTGTTCTGGGCAGGAGCAAGCGAGGACGGCAGACTGGAGGGGACAGACTGGAGAGCTGGCGAGGGTCTGCCCACGGGCCTCAGGCCACGCCGACCGCCACGGGCCTCACCGATGACCTCAAGCCCCACTGCCATCGCAGGTGCCACCAACAGCCACAGGCCACGCCAAACATCACAGGTCCCACTGAGAACCATGGGTCCCGCTGTCAGTCGCGGGTGGTCTCACAGACAGCCACAGACCATGCTGTCTGCCATGGGTGGTCCCACCAACAGCCATGGGTCCCACTGGCTCTTTGGCCTGGAGCCACTGAGAACCCCAAGTGAAGAAGAAAAGAAGATTCTTTAAACAGTGCTGCCAATTTCACTATCCCATGTTGGGTGCTGTGTGTTTGGTCATTTCACACTATTGAGGGCAGAGATCCTTCCCTCAGCAGCTGGGTGCATAAGAGGTGAACACTAGGTATCTATTATCATCCATTTAAAAAATATGAAAAAGCTTTTCTTTAGCAGTCAATGTGTCATTCTTTTTCTTTTTGAAACTGTATTTCCACCATACTAGCCATATATCTGAAAAGATATTAGGAATAATATTTCATAAACTCTATACACAAAATCATTTACTTCTTGATATATTGCAAAACACTAAAGCCAAAAAAATCTCTTCACCTATAAATGCATATTTTAAACACATATACATAGGTATTTTTCCATAAAGAACTTTATTTTTATTTTATAAAAGGTATTAATGTTTTCCTTTCTTTTAATGTCCATGGGCTCAAACACAGAAAGTCATTACACAGCACACTATTATATAGGTACTATTATATAGGTACTGATCTGTATTTTATTCTAGGAATAGTACTGTTTTATAAATCTTTAGTATACGCAGAATTTATTTTACTGTAATATGTAAAATTGAGACCTAAATTATTTTTCCAAATATAAAAACATTTTTTAAACAATTCAATATTAATAATCTCTTGCCCCATTACTGCTCTGACAGACATTATTATATGGAAGTCTTCCTATTTATTTCCACCAATCTGTTTCTGCATCAGTTCCATGTCTTAATTTTCATAACTTTATATGTTTAAAATATAATGAAGTAGGCAAAGCACTTTACCCTTATATTGCAAAACTCTCCTTCCACACTCCAGTCTTTTTTTATTAAACTTTAGGTGAAGTTTTTATACTTTTCTTTGTGTTGGCAATTCTTACTATGCCAATAATGGTATCTTGTCTTTGTTATGTAATATCAATTTTTCAATAATACTTTTGCCTGATCCTATAATTTTTCTTCAAGGTCGATCATGTATATTCTATGAGAATATACTGACATCAATCACAGTGAAAATTAGGCAGCACTTTACTAAAGAAAATACAGCTAAAAAAAGAAAAAAGGAGTTCATCACAATCATAATCTAAGGGTTACTGCAAAGAATGTGTATGAGGCTCCAGGTGAAATGTCTAGCATATCAAAAATTAATGACAGAAGATCCCACATGCCGTGGAGCAACTAGGCCCGTGAGCCACAACTACTGAGCCTGCGCGTCTGGAGCCTGTGCTCCGCAACAAGAGAGGCCGCGATAGTGAGAGGCCCGTGCACTGCGATTAAGAGTGGCCCCCGTTTGCCGCAACTAGAGAAAGCCCTTGCACACAAACGAAGACCCAACACTGCCAAAAATAAATAAATAAATATTAAAAAAAAAAAAATTAATGACAGCCATAGGTCAAAAGTTGGTTGTTTTCATGTTCCCCTTAATTATACATAAATAGTGTCATTACTCAATTACAGAAGTGAACAATCTGATAGCTGGTATCCTCACTCACCATGCTCTACTAGGAGCTAGAATTACTCTCCGGATCATCAATAAAAGCATTCTGATCATTCCGCTGGCATATGTGTCCTAGTGACAATCATTTCCTATCATTCTCCTCTACTCTAAAGCATTACGTAGATACTAATTATTTATTCAAAACCCAGCACACTATCTACCATTGCAAAATCACCTAAAATCAATACCAGAAATGGAGACCTGTTGATCTGAGAACAAAGATTATTATGGGTGTTTGTACAGTAAGATGGGAGTAATACATTTCTGAGAATTCTTCAGTTCTGGCTGAGCAACATCTCATTTGTAGCAGTAATCTTCCCCCCTTACATGTGACACTGCTTTGCTGAAATCTCATCAGAAAACACATACTGGTTAACAGTTTGGATTAAGTCTTAGAAAACTGCCATTTTCAGGTTGAAAATACTCAAATAGAAACAGATGCGTGTTTCCATTTAATATTTCAGTTGCTACTGAGCATGTGTTTAATAGAAACTCTAATCAGATAGAAATAAAGAGTAATTCAGGGAGAAAAGTCTCCCTATATTCTAAATTTAACTTTGAGAAACAACTGAAAAAATGGCAACCTAGGAGCTTTTAGATTTGCATGATCATAAACTATTACTGCATTCTATTTTCTTCTTTTTCAGAGGATATGTGAAGCTAATGTTGCTATTATCCTATATCTCCAAGGTGACCTATTTTTACTGATACTAGGCTCATCAGAAAAGAGTGCAAGTAGATAAAATAGTGTTTATTTACTCTTTGTCAAAAATTTAGTATCAAAAGGCATTTAAAATAATTTTACTTCCTTCACCACTTGTTAAATTTAATTTCACAATTACACAAATTTAAAAAAAAAAAGAGAACCAAATTGCACCTCAGGAAGTGAAAAACACATTTGTGCCCATTTGCTTAATTTTCTATTGTTAAATGATGCAAGTCACTTGACTACTAAGTAATGCTTTAAAGAGTCACATTTGAGACAATTTCTGTTATATTTTTCCTTTCACAGTAATACCTCTGTTTTACATAGTTTGCTTATAATTAAACAACAAATCTCCTGTACTTAATTACTTTTGTTTTGTGCTCAGATTCCGCCTCTTAAGTAACTGGGTAATCAGTGATCAAGTGTATCAGGCTTGTAGACTAGTTTGATGTTTATAAGGTGTCTGTACCGCCTCATTTGGTGGGGTGGTTTGACTGAAGATAATATGGATGGTATTAGTTGAATGCAGCTCTGGAAGAATGCTTTCAATTTATTTTAAGGACTGCAACTCTTGCTCTTACCCACCTACCCACTGGAGGAAAGTACACACATTACATTTCAAAGCATAGAACGGGAGCCATTTATAACTGAACAATACTTTTATGAAACATTTGAGATCCAGGTATTCTGAGAGGCTTACATTTTTCAATTGTGGCCATGTAAAAGTATAATTGGAAGCCAGGAAAGACTATCCTTGTTTTTCAGATTGAAGATGCTTCACACCAGGATAGTTACCATCAACAGATATAGTCTTAACACTTGGCAGATGTAAAAAACCATTTAACTGAGCTTTTCTGTACCTATACTACAAGTAAATTTTTGCTCCTACATTTTCAAACTACTTATGTGTGATGTGAGAGTGAAATCTCTAATTTTTTTTTAAATAGCAGATATTTTTTAAATTAAAAAAATGTAAGGAAAAGAAATGAAAAGCAGGAAGATGATGGCAAAAACTATATATCAGCATTCTGAATTCAGCTCACTAACCAAAAGTTGAGACAGGACATCTAAACTATGGGCCATCAATGTTCTGTTAATGCAGATGTCGCCTAAGTAAAGTTCTTGAGAGTTCCTTTGCTTTGTTTTTAGAAGGTAAACAGCAATATATTTATCTTTAGTGTAGAAATTCTGATGACATTCATATTAGAATCTTTAAGTTCTTGGCTCAAGATCTGTCACCACTACTTGTCCCTGTGAGACTGGATTAGCAATATCAATGCTAACAATACACACAAGCAAGCAAAACAAAGTATTTCTCCAATATCACAAGGTTTTGTTACCTAGCCACATAATGAGCAAAAAAATCACACCTCTCTAAAAAGTTCCAATTGAAAACCTCTTCAGGACACTAGATGCCAACTTATCAGTGCTTCTATTTACTTATTTTAATATTATTCTCAAAATATTTGAATTTTTAAATAAATCATTTTTTATTCTGTAAAAAAAATTTTTTTTTTCTTGCGGTACGTGGGCCTCTCACTGTTGTGGCCTCTCCCGTTGCGGAGCACAGGCTCCGGACACGCAGGCTCAGTGGCCATGGTTCATGGGCCCAGCCGCTCCGCGGCATGTGGGATCTTCCCGGACCGGGGCACGAACTTGTGTCTCCTGCATCGGCAGGCGGACTCTCAACCACTGTGCCACCAGGGAAGCCCTAAAAAAATCTTTAATCTGAGTTTTTCAATTCCTTTCAACAGTCAAGTTAAAACACACACACACACACACACACACACAAAAACCAGCAAGGCATTTAGATCCATTTTCTAATATTGCACCACGTTCTATCAAGTAGTACTAATTGCACTGGGAATGGAAATTAATTGAGAAGCCTTGGCTGTTTTTGCGTAGCTGCTTGAATTTATACATTATCTTTGGAGTTCATTATAAAAGAGCAGTTTTTTCACACTGTGTTCACGTTTCATGACCTAACATGAACAAATATATGTGTAATTTGCCAGCACGTCATCACTGAAATGTTACGATTCAATGTAGCCAAAGTACATAAAAATGACAATATAGTTATTTCCCAATTATCCCACAGCAGCAGAGTAACCAGTGTTTCAATATAAAGTGTAATTGATTCCTAATTACTGTGCTTTCACAGGGAGGCCATAGTCCATAACTTCATTAAATAGTGAAAACAGAAGTAACTATTCATGAGGAAAGAATTAGCATATACTATATGCTTATTTACTTTCTAATCTGTAAATGTTTTAGGTTCTGGCCTGTGGAAAGGCTGCTTGGTCAGCAATATGTCATTCAGATGTTCCTTGGGGAATAGGAAATTTGCCCACTGATGTTCATTTGGGAGGGGGAAATAAAATATTGGCTTTTGATGTTTGATGTGCTCTAGAGGGTGTGGCCCAGTTCTTGGACCATTTACAATACAGGGGTATAGAAGAGCAAGTATCCAAGTCTATGAATTTAGGGCACATTAACCATTATATACACTAGCCTTGGTATGGTTCTCATGGAGGATGGAAGAGAAGAAATGATAAAGTGACAGAGCATAAGGGACTTGGATCTATCTATTGTGTTGGGTAAAAAAATTCATTTGGGTTTTTCGTAACGTCTTATGAAAAATCCGAACAAACTCTTTGGCCAACTCAATATGACTAATGGGAGAAATGAATGAAGAGTGTAGTTTCTAACCACAAATGCTACTCAAATATTTTCTGTTTTAGAGAGGTCCATGACATAAAAGGAGGGGCAACATATACCTGTGTATTATGAAGAAATGAGCAAACAAAATGGAATATAATGAGGCCTGCTACATGAAGATACCAAATATTGAGTTTCAACAGTGCTGGAGTTGATTTTCCTACCTTTACATCTCTCTATTATAGAGCTTTGTAAAGATGTTATTTTTGGTTACCTATAACTTGGCAAAAAAAGGTTCAGATGATCTGCAGATGTTGGACTACAATGTAATCTAAAATATTTATGTTATGAACTATTTGAATAGTGATAGTAAAAAACACTCATTGGAAATCATTAGTATTTTAATTTTGGGCTGCCATAATTTTGGTGTACTCCCTGAAGTAAATTTGTCACATATGATAAATGTGTCATCGACTAGAATGACTGTAATCATTCACTGGTAATTCTTCGAGTCTCAAGCCTGTGTACATCACCTCACATAAAATTGTACAAGGAAATATAATTGTATAATATAAATACTCAGTATAGCATGTGTCTGCTATACTGAACTAAATAACTGCTAGGCAGGACATGGGCTCATCTGCTAGTCTCGTGTCCTTTCCATGGCATGATAATTTAGGAAATAAGCATTAGGAAGGCATAGTGGATACCTTTGGTGTCCCGTCTAATCTTCCTTTGGAGGCTGGTGTCCTAATCCCCCAGCTACTCGATGTATTAGCACATAAAGACGCAACAGGGAGGGGATATGGAGATATATGTGTAGGTATAGCTGATTCACTTTGTTATACAGCAGAAACTAACACACCATTGTAAAGCAATTATACTCCAATAAAGATATTAAAATAAATAAATAAAATTAAAAAAAAACCTCAGAGCAACGTACTTCTCTGGAGAATTCTCCTTGGTCCCCTTACATGGGAGTCTATGCTTCTTCCTTTCTACCCAACAGATCCTAGCCTAAGACTGAATCCTAGATCCACTGTCACATGTGTGAGTAACATTATGCTTCAGAATAAAGCTAGTTTCCATCTAAGTTTTCATTATTCTTTAGCATTTTCCCCTGGCTATCTCAGCTCCTTCACTCCCCTTATCGTAAGGGTACTCCCCCAATAAATAACAGTACAAGAATCCCCCTTTCAGATTATGAGGCTGACGCACTGCCCACTGTGCCAAGAGGGCTGGTAAGAATCCCCATTTCAGTCACTTCGTCGAGGAAATCCCACCAAAGAGTGGGCTTGGTTCTAGATTCAGGAGTGGTCCTCAGAAAAAAAGTTCTAAGAATGACATCTGGAGCTGGGTCATTTATTGACTGTATGACCTTGAGTGTCCCATCACTATGGCAGGTAAAGGACTGATGGACCCTGTCATACTATAGCTATAGTGAACTGAGGTGGCATATAGGTGGAATGGGGTACACTAGCTGGTACAATGTCTCCAGCATTTGAAAGGTGTAATAGAAAAAGAAAATGTGAGAAATGTAGAATTGAATGCTTGTTCTTAAGCACCACTGATATTTTGAAGAGAAAAAAAATGACAGGCTCACATTTCTTAATCAATAACTTAAAGCAAGGTAGAGTTAAAAGGCCTTATTGATACCATTTAAAGAGACTGTCACTGAAGTCCTAGGGCAGAACCATTAAAGTTCAAGACCAGGATATAACTATAGCAGTGCAGAACTTCAGAAAAGCCTGAATGCTCAGCCTCAGCAAGTCTTCTATGCCAGGCCAGGGCCTGGTGTAGAAGTAACAATAAAACCCAGAGATTTTAAAGTGGGTACCTGTGTTGGTGCATTTGAGAATCTTGAGGTTCTGCTTAACCCTCTCTCAAGGTCAAATCCTTTTTCTTAGCAGACAGATCCGCTTTTCTAGCTGCTTGCTTAAAACAATGCAAGAATTTCCAGTAAGGCAAGAATGTACAAAACAACGCATGCCCTCTTCAAGATGTGCCCTCAACTGCCCCCTTGGCCAACAGACTATTTTTGTCTAGTTCTACTGAGATATAATTGATATAAAAATTGTGTAAGTTCAAGATGTGTAACTGGATGGTTTGATACACATATATATTGCAAAATGATTACTGCAGTAAGGATGGCTAACATCCATTACCTCACTAAGTTATCATTTTGTGTGTGTGTTGCTGCGAGAACATTTAAAATCTACTCTCTTAGTAACTTTTAAATATACAATACAGCATTGTTAATTACAGCCACTATACTGTATATTAGATCCCCAGAACTTATTCATCGAATAACTGGAAGTTTGTACATCTCCCCATTTCCCCATCCTTCAACCCCTGGCAACCAATATTCTATTCTCTATTTCTGTGAGTTCAGCTTTTTTATATTCCATTTATTACGAAGATCAAACACTGCATATGTAGAGACATGGATAGACCTAGAGACTGTCATACAGAGTGAAGTTAAGTCAGAAGGAGACAAACAAATATCGTATATTAACACATATATGTGGAATCTGAAAAAAATTGGTACAGATGATGTTATTTACAAAGGAGAAATAGAAACACAGACATAGAGAACAAAGGTAGGGACACCAAGGGGGGGAAGGGGGAGGGGGGCGGGTGGGATGAACTGGGAGATTGGGATTGACATATATACACTATTGATACTATGTATAAAATAGATAACTAATGAGAACCTACTGTATAGCACCAGGAACTCTACTCAGTGCTCTGTGGTGACCTAAATGAGAAGGAAATCCAAAAAAGAGGGGATATATGTATACATATAGCTGATTGGCTTTGCTGTACGGTATAAACTAGCACAAGATTGTAAAACAACTATACTCCAATAAAAATTTTAAAAAAATAAAAATAAAATTAGTGAAGGCAATGAGTAAAAAACAAAACCAAAACCAAAAGACTCATAATTAGGGTAAAATCTCAGTATAACTCAACCAGAAATTAGTGGACCTAATCAGGAGGAAGAGGTTTTGTATATTGAAGGAGCTGCAAGCTCTGGCTAATATGTGCCAGCAGGACATGGGAAGGAGGCCCGGAAGGGATCATGAGGGTGGCAGCAGGTGGGTAGAATATAAAGCTGGGTAAGAGAGAGTTTTTGTCTATATTGGGTACTCTCTGAGAGCAAATAACTTAATACTCTCACAAGGGATGATCTGAATGCTTGGATAAAGGGTCAGTTTTCATTAAATAAAAATGCCAGAGCTGCCTACGTAATATATTGATAACTAAATAAAAAGGATAAGAAAGGTGGCATGCTACCATGGCTTTATTATATATGACCAGACAAATCACTAAGCATCAGTGAAATGCAAATCAAAATAACAGTGAGATATACCACACACCTGTTATAATGGCTATCACCAAAAAGACGAGATAACAAGTTCTGCTGAGGCTGTGGAGAAAAGGGAACACCTGTGTACTGCTGGTGAGAATGTAAATTGGTAAATTGGTACAGCTGCTATGAAGTATGAAGGAAACAGTATGAAGTTTCCTCAAAAAATTAAGACTATCATATGATCCAGCAATCCCACTTGTGGGTATTTATCCAAAGGGAATGAAAACAGGATATCAAAGAGATATCTGCATTCTCATGCTCACTGTAGTATTATTCACAATAGCTAAGACATAGAAAGAACCTAAAAGTCCACAGACAGATGAATGGATAAAGAAAATGTGAATATATGTGTATAGTATACACACACACACACAAACACACACACACACACACACACACATATTGCTCAGTGATTAAAAAAAAAGAAGGAAATCCTGCCATTTGCAACAAGACAACATGGATGGACCTTGAGGGCATATGCCAAGTGAAATAAGTGAAACAGGAAAAGACAAATGCTGCATGGTATAATTTAGATGTGGAATCTAAAAACATCTAATTCATAGAAATAGAGAGTAGAATAGAATGGTGGTTGCCAGAGGCTGATGGGTGGGAAAATGGGGACATGCTGGTCAAAGGATACAAACTTGCAGTTATAAGATGAATAAGGTGGAGGGATCTAAAGTACATCATGGTGACTAAAGTAAAAAATACTATATTGTATACTTGAAAGTTGCTATGAGCGTAGAGCTTCAATGTTCTCAACATGACAACAGCAAATGGTAATTATGTGAGGTGAAGGATGTGTTAACTGACCTTATTTGGTACTCATTTCACTATATATGTGTATCAAATCATCACTTTGTATACCTTAAATATTCACAGTGTCATACGTCAATTCTATCTCAATAAAGCTGGAAAAAACCAGAAAACTAAAAAGTTAACTATATTCCTTAAGAGAGAGATCCTCTTGCCTCCAAGTATTTTAATTATTTATGTCATATTTACCATTGTTTATCTGCCTCCTGAAAGATTTCTTAATATTCAGATTACCAACTTAATCTTTTGTCCCATGTAGTCTATTATCCAGTCTGTTCATTTAATCTTTTAAATAATTTTTAACATTTTAAAAAATTCTGGAGGGGAGTCAAGGTGGCAGAGGAGTAGGAGGACATGGAGTTCCTCTCCCCATAAACACATCAAGGACACATCTACAGGGCCTTCCCTGGTGGCGCAGTGGTTGGGAGTCCGCCTACCGATGCAGGGCATACGGGTTCGTGCCCCGGTCCGGGAGGATCCCACATGCCGCGGAGCAGCTGGGTCCGTGAGCCATGGCCGCTGAGCCTGTGCGTCCGGAGCCTGTGCTCCGCAACGGGAGAGGCCACGACAGTGAGAGGCCTGCGTACCACACACACACAAAAAAATACATCTACAAATGGAACAATTCTCACAGAGCACATGCTGAACACTAACAGAGGACATCAGACACCTAAAAGGACAAGAAAGATCCCTCACGTAACTGGGTAGGATGAAAGAAAGAAAAAGGGAAAAGGAAGAGGAGAGGAAGTGGGACGGGATCTGAGCCCCTGGGGGTGGGGGAGCTAAAGGAGAGGAGAGGTTCCCGCATCTGTGGAAGCCCCCTCATAGGAAGGGAGATCAGCTGGGACACAAGGAGAGCTTCAGGGGCTCAGAGGAGAGCACAGCAACCAGCGGCAGGCAGGACAGCGTGAGATCTACACAGATGGTCCATGCCACAGACCGGCGCACCCCAGCATGACACTTGTGTCCGCTGGTGCGCACAGGGGCTGGGTGCTGGAATGTGGGGTTTGGAGAGCAGACCAGGGAGGGGACTGCTGTTGGCTGTCTCAGCCTGAGGGGATGGAAGGGAGGAGCTCTGCAACGAGGAATGCTTGTGGAGGAAGCCCAGAACACCACTGAAGAGAATCGCCATCGCTGAGTGACACGCAAAAGGCAGGGCTCTCCTCATGCAACAGCCCCCGCCTCCCTAGGCACTAGAGAGGGCTCCCCACTGAGCGGGCTTGCGTGCCCCTGGCTGCTACCTCTCTGTCCCTCCCTGCCTAGGTGGCCTGCTTGCCCAGATCTCCACCTCTGCCCCTTCCCGCCTGACGGGCTGGCGCATTCCAATCGTCACACCGGTACCCTCCTGCCTGGGTGGCCCACTCGTCCTCATCACCACCTTGGCCCCCTTCCACCTGGGTGGGCTTGTGCACACCAACTGTCCTCCAGCCCCTTCCCACATGGGTGGGCTCGTGTGCTCTGCAAGCCTCAGGAGCAGATGTCAGTGGGTGGCCCACAAGCAGAGGTGGGACTGAAACCACAGCTGAGCCCCAGGGGCCGTGTGACTAAGGAAGAAGAGCTGAAATCTCTCCTGCACAAACCACTGATTTACACTTCCATTGATGGCTTTGTAAATTCAGTGCCTGCAGAATATCTGAATGGATAACAAGTGCTTCTGTCACTGAGATGGGTCTGGCTTTAGCAGCTGTGGGCTTTGTGGGCACGTACACATGGGAGATGGGCCAGGCCAGAGTCTGAGCTGCCTCCATAGCCCCCACAGCAGGTCCACGTGCACGACGACCACAGTCCTGGGACCTGACTTCAGTGGGTCTGTGTTGGTGGCCTACGGAAAACAATGCCTGAGAGTCACTAGGGCCAATTGCTGGCATACGTATGGTTAAGGTTGGACCGAGAACAATGCCAACAACAGTGTACTTCATGAGCCCACACAGCGAGGGAGAGGTAACACAACAGTGCACACAGACACATGAACAGCTCCAGAGGAGGAATACTCAGTAGCTTCTCGCCCACTGGGAGTGCTCCAATCCTACCTACCTCACACCTCAGATCAGAAACACAGCTCAGAAACAGATCTGGGGGCCTCTGTTCCAACAACTAGGCAGCACACTCCACCCCTGACAGGGCTGTGACAACCAAAGAGCAAAGGGAAGGCCCCACTCAATACCCAGGGCAGGCTCTGGTCACCAAAACACCAGTTAACCCCCTATCAAGGGGATAACGGCCAGCATACACTGAGGAAAGAGGTGGCAATCGTCCATATTAAAACTGTCCTTGCACCAAAAATAAATAAATAAATAAACCCACAGGGATATTCCCAGATAAAAATAGCCCTCCAAGAGAGTCTGAGGGTCTGACATCGGGAGGAAGAACCCCCAGAGCATTTAGCCTTGAAGACCAGGGGGATTTGAGTGCAGGAGCTACGTGGGGCTGGGGGAAACAGACTCCACTCTTGGAGGGTTGGCTATAGCTCACTATGGGAACAAGAATACTGGTAGGGTAGGCCCCAGGGAATATTATTTGGTGTGAGCTCTCCCAGAGGCCCCATTTCAGCACCAAGACCTAGCCCCACCAAACAGTATGCAAGCTCCAGTGCTGGAACACCTCAGGCTACAACAAGCAAGACAGGAACACAGCCCCACCCATCAGCAGACAGCCTGCTTGAAGTCGTACTAAGCTCACAGACACCCAAAAACACACTCCTTGACACCGCCCTGCCTACCAGAGGGACAAGACCTAGCTCCACCCACCAGAGGGTAGGCACCAGTCCCTCCCACCAGGAAACCTGCACAAGCCCCTGGACCAACCTCAACCAAAAAGGGACAGACACCAGAAGCAAGAGGATCAATGATCCTGCAGCCTGTGGAATGGAGACCACGAACACCGTAAGTTAGACAGAATAAGATGACAGAGAAATATGTTGCAGACGAAGGAGCAAGATAAAAACCTGCAAGAACAATTAAATGAAGAGGAGACAGGCAATCTACCTGAAAAAGAATTCACAGTAATGATAGTTAATATGATCCAAAATCTTGGAAAAAAGAATGGAGGTATAGACTCAGAAGAAACAAGAAAGTTTTAGAGAGATGGAAGATATATAAAACAAACAGAGATGAACAACACAATAATTGAATGAAAAATACACTAGAAGGAATCAATAGCAGAATAACTGAGGCAGAAGAATGAATAAGTGGGGTGGAAGACAGAGGGGTGGAAATCACTGCCAAAGAATAGAATAAAAAAAGAAAAAAGAATGGAAGGAAATGAGGACAATCTCAGATACTTCTGGAAGAGCATTAAACACACCAACATTCAAATTATAGGGGTCCCAGAAGACAAAGAGAAAGAGAAAGGGCCTGAGAAAAGTAAGGTGGAAGTAAGGGTTCTACTCTCATAGATACTCTAACTACTGTGCTTTTGTATATTCAATCTCTCACACTAAAAACTTTTCACCTTTGAACAACTCCTTGGAAACTCAGAGTGATTTCCTTAAAGTTTTGTAACCAGATGGTTAGTCAACTGAGAATTTACTGTATTGCAACCCAAGAGCTGCCTTGGGGTAGATGTATAACTTACCAAATAACAGACAAAAAAGAAGGGGGATTGTGACTGTATTAATAATTATCTGTGGGAATATAATTTATCTTTTCAAGGACTATCTTTAATATACCTATGTTTTTAAGTTTAAAATTCATTTGAATTTGTTTCAGTAATGCAGAAAAAAATAAACTGAGATAAAACTATAGTTTCATTTGTGTGAGAGAAAAGAGTGAAGCACCTTTTAAAATAAAGTATGTCAAAATATCTAGAGAGTGCTGACATATAAATTCTAGATATTCTATTCTAGGTTGGAAAGTTAAAAAGAAAAAAAAATAAAGGAGAGATATTATGAACAAAGTATGATCACAGACTAGGTATAAATGAGATAAAGGAATATTTGTGTCATATAAAATTTCAAAATGTCACTGACACTTTGAAAAGAAATTAGGAAACAATGAGGGTTTCCAAATGGTGTCAATACTAAGAATTAGTGAGCTTTAGTGACAAGGATGCTAAAAAATTGTTTATTAAAATGTTATATGTTTAATTTAAAGGTTATATCAAAAAAAGTTGACCATTAATTGGCATATGGATGATTTTTAATTCAGACCTTTTAGTACAAGGTCTATCACATCTAATAGTTTGGGCTTCCATTTTTCAGTTTACTCTAAGCTTCCATTTTTACAGATCTAAAAATGATATGATGACAGCATCTTAAAATAATTTGGGATTTCAATGAGAATTCATATGGAAGCATCTAACATAATTCCTGTGGTTTCTATACTCCTCCCCTGAATATCCCACAAGTGTTCAATTCCCCACTTCTCTATATCCCCCTTCCAACCAATGGGTGCTAACCAGCTCTCCTTAGTCTGGACCACTACAATAGCCATAAGCTCATCTCTCTCACTCCAATTTCAATTCCAAATGACAGCCAAACTCTCCTTTTAAAGAATTCACATCCAATTTTTTCACTATTCTATTTAATATCCTTTGGTGGTTAACTCTTTTTCCTTAAAATAAAGTCTAAAACCATTAATGAAGTCTGCAAGGCTCTACATGATCTAGCCCAGCCTACATTTTCTTGTTCTTTATGCTCCAGTGATACTGGACTTTTTCTTCAGAAGTGCTTTACTTTTATCTATCTTGAAGTGTTCACACCTGCTATTTCTAATGTCTGAACATTCTTTTTTTCTCTTTTTGGTTCTAACTCTTGTACAACTTTCAAAGTTAGACTTATCTGCCACTTCCCCAAAGAGCTTCCAAGACTTCTCGACAAGTATTAGTGTCCCCACTATCTTTTTATATAATATTCTGTACTTCTCCTTCAGAAAATTGATCATACTCCTGGCCGTTGTTTCAACTGACTTGCCCTTCCGAGCTTCCTTCTTACGCCAAAGGACGTGAAATGTAGTCCATTTTTACTAATTAATGAAAAATGACATTTTAAATCATCTGCTTATTGTGTTGCATTATTTTTCAAAGGGAAACTACCTGCAATTAGAAATATGGAAGTCACTAGTGACTTAAATTTCTGTACACTTCTCTTTAAAGATAAAGTAAGGCAACTCAAAATAAATATGTGTGTTTACATGTATGTGTTTTCTCTCTGCTCATAACATTTTCAAACAGCCTGCTGAGAGACTTCACTTTAAACCCTCACAGAACAGACAAGGGAAGAATGACATGAGTTCTCATTTTTCAGACTTTTGCATAAAAGCCTTTAAATTCATTGACAGTAGCAATATCTTTCATTTCCCCTATCGAAAAGCAAAGTGCCATTTCTCAGTAAACAAGCTTTCAGAGAACTCATATGTCTAAGTATATTTGATAGATAAATGAATAACATCAAAACTAATGCTCTGCTTAATGCATGTACAACTTTTCCGGCATCCATTCATTTGTGTATGAATGCGCCGTAAGTGTAGATGGTCTTCCAGTCAATTATACTTCAACTGAGCATGACATGAGCAGTATACACAAAAACAACCTTGAGAAAGCAGTAATGGAGAGCAACAGGACAGATAATCATGAGGGATTGGAAAATTGTCACATAAATCTACAGAGATGCTGACAAGATTTCAGCTTTAAGAATGACAAACCTTTCCTTCTATTCCTGCTGTGGGGTGAAAGACACTAGGCTAATGGACTCATTCTGCCAAACCCATCATCCAACCAAGGCATAATTTTCAAAAGAAATATTTCTAAATTGTTTTACATTCACCAAACTGCGTTTGATCTTAATCCATACTATTCTCATAGGATTTGAATAAATTCTAAAACAACAATTGTTGCTAATAATTTGGAGAACTTGTTTATACTTCACTGGAAATTTACATCGCTGTTTATAAAAATGTAGTCACAATTAGGTTAACTCTTCAGTTCAGGGAAAACTTATCAATATACCTGTACTCCAATGAACACATGCAAATCACTGGATTTGTGTTCAGAATAAACCTACTTTTACTCAATTGTAAACAGTTAAAAATCTAATCCTGAATCGAGTTTATGAGGTGAGGAAAATCTGACAAGGAGCCAGTATTTTCTAGACTGTGCTATCAATTTATACATTTTATCTGATTAATTCACACAATTATAATGATGATTAGCCAGTTATGCAGCCAGTTCTGATCAGAGGTGTATTAAATGGATATGAGTAAGGAAAGAGCCCAAAGTCAAACAATTTAATTTTGACTTTTCAAAGTATTCGTGAATTACATACTTTGCCTTTTAAAAGGGTACAGAGCAAAATTGACATTAAAAATTATTTAATTATAACACTTTGAACAACAGAATCCAAACTTGTATTTAACTGAAAGCATAGTTCCAGTCACAAATCATTCATGAAGAATTGATCATAAAACCCATAAAGACAGAAAGTAGGTCTCTCATCATGTAGGGCTAGGGGCAGGAATAGGGATCACTGTAAATGGGTACAAGGTTTCCTTTTTGGAATGATAGAAATGCTTAAAAACAGATTTTGGTGATGTTAGCACAATCCTGTTAATGTAATAAAAATCACTGAATCTTACACTTAAAATGAATCAAATATATCTCAATGAAGCTGTTAATAAAAAATCAGAGCATTTTAACAAAGGCAACTTGTCTTCTAAAGCGGTGTGTGGCCACTGAGCTCTTGTAATGGCATGCATTACTTTTCAATCTCATGCCTGGTGGAGGTTTTCTGTGAATCTACAGGCATTGACAGGTTAATATAAAGTGGATTTAAATAAGAACACTAATTCTTCAGTACACCTGAAGAAGAGTGAGCAACACATTCCCTCATTTTTCAGAAGGTATTGAAAAGGTTTTTGATGATCTGATACTGAATAATGATGCCAAAATATGGAGGTTTTGTAAATCTTTAGGCTAATTTAAACTCTAGCCAATGCTGAAAAGCATCAATTCTGCACAGTGTATAGAAGTATACTATATACCATATTCTGTGGTATATTCTATATATCATATATGTATGCATGTATATGGCATGTACATCTTTGGTATATATAATATTCTGTGGTATATTATATACCATATTCTGTGTTATATGAAAGTGTATTATATTCTGCTGTATATAAAAGTACTCCACATTTGCAAACAATCGAAAGCATCTGAGCCACAAGGTTTATCAGCAGTACAAATCAATCCTTAATATGTAATTTAAATAAAAATAACAAAACATAATTTAACTTTTCAAAAATTTTATAAAATTGTTTAAACAACTGATATTATAAGAGAGAGCAATATTGACTATTTACTTATAAAGCAGTGAGTGAAGTTTAAATATCTGATTAATAATCATCTTAAAGTAAACAGAATATTTAGAAATGCACAGAATTCTCAAAGTAATAGTGCAAGTATTATTTTTCCCCTTAGTAGTTTTATGCTTTATCAAAGTAACACACGCACGCACGCACACACACGGCTTATAAACCCAGTGGTAAACAAGGATTTATAAAGGAAAGCAACAGTCCCATTGCCCCACTGCTGCTCTTTCCACATTCACAACTTTTTTTAACAATTGTCTGTAACTGTTATTCAGTTGCTTACTTTCAAAACTCCAGATTATATGCTTATGACATTGCATATTAATTCATTAACTGTGGATGTTATCTATTGACTTTTGCCATGACAAGTGAAGATTTAGCATTTCAAGACTATGGTAATAACATCTCTATTCTATTGCCCTCATTGTTTTCATTGTTTTTGACCAGAATTTTTCATAAGACCTTGGGAAAAAGAGGAAAATCACACACTCTCAGTCTGTCTGACTGAGATGAAACCTGAAATACAAGTTTTTCGTCTTTTCATAAAGCCTTGTTCATTTCATCAAGCCATCTATTTAATGTGCCTACCCTACTCTGTGATTCATCACTCTTTTGATGTCCTAGAGGAGTTCTTCAGTTAAGACTGACGCTAGCCTTCCCTTTCACGTTTCCACACATCCAATCATGAATCTTACAGATTTTTCCTCCTTTAAGCCTCTTAATTTTCCCCTTATTAAGTTTATTTATCATCTATCTTACCTATCTAGTTCACATTTGTGCAATCTTAGTATAATAACAAATAAATTAAAACTAACTTTCCCCAAACATTTCTAATAATGCCTGGCAAAAATATGATATCACATAAATAGATACTTCACAAGATATTATTCATTGACTGAATTTAATGAAAACACCTGAAATCAAACAAGTGTGAATCATATAAATAATGTTTATTGAGAAATCAGTTGATCCCACATCCATTATCCTAAAAATAGATATAGGTCTTACAATATATAATTATAATTTTTTCAGTACAACACTAAATGTCTACATTTATCCTATTTTGTGGTGAGATGTCCCCTTCAGCTCAGAATGGATGGGTGTTAACTGTGCTGTGTTTTGTTCTTGTCGACTAGCCATTTCCCAGTATATTCGAATGCATTAGAATAATTTAGGAGTAAAGTAAATCACAGCTGTAAGCCTTCAGAAAATGTTAGACTGCATTTAAATCCCACAGAGTCTTATTTGAAATGGACTTCTAGAATTACATCTTCCTTTTTCCCATTTAACATATACAATCAGTTATCAAAACACTTTAATAAGGGCACCAATAAGTATCACTAAGTGCCTAAATGAAGATGGGAAGAGAGAAAAAGAGTACTTAGAGAAAGTGGGCAGATTATTTGTGAAACTGCATTCCTACTTCTGTTACATTTGCATACAAATTGATCTGGAAATCCATCAGCTGACTCCGTTAATGAGGTCAAGAACAACATGCAGACTTAATCAAACGTTGCTATAGCTTTTGTGGGTTAACTGTCTCTGGGGATGAAAATTCCAAAATATGAAGCGTTGCTTGCTATTGCATTTCCCTTCTGTCTAGAATAATTTCTGCCATAAGATCATAATTAAATTTCATTTAGAAGTGCCTGCACTTTTCACTTTTACTCCAGAACTATTGATGTGTGTCATACTTGTCACTTTAATTGAACTTTGAGGCATAACTGACATATGGTGGAATTTGGGATGACAGTATAACAGGAATGCATTATTTCAGAAGTTTGAGCAAAAAGCGTGAGTCTTTGAACTGAAATTCTTGCCAAGGAAATGCAGAGGAAACATGAATACATTAATTTTTTCCCTCACTTTTCTATATTTATTGTTTCTATGAATTTGTGTCACAGATATCCTTCATTTGAAGACACTATGTCAAATCATACTCTATAATATGACAATTAATAAAAAATGATATTGAACAATTTTCCCATTAGGTAATGTTTTAAAATACTGCACTATGTAGTTCAAACAGTATTTAAGTGGTTTAGCACATATTTACATAATGTGCAATGGAGCTGGGTGAACAAAAAGCTCTGGTAAAGAGGCCCCATGCTGTGCATGTTAGTTTTTCCTTTCTGAGACTAACACTTTCCTGTCAACGTCTTTTTGCCATACATTTTGATAATGAAACTTGCTACATTCTCTAACAAGCTTTCTTTCTGTGGACAACAAAGTGAATACGTGATAAAATGTAATTTGTTCTTAGCAGTTCTGACAATTCTTTAAGCAAGGTGATATTGTTGAATGATATGGAAGACTAGATAAATTCATCCTTGGTCCATTTTACAGTATTTCTGATTTCTCCCTACTCAGAGGCTACTTTATGTTACTTTGTAAATATTAAGGTTTATATACTAGAATTTAAGCAAGCAGAAGGATATTATCTGAATCTGGTTATCCATAAAAACTAAATACTATCAATGTTTATGAACATTAAAATTAATTTTAAAAATTTTCTTAAATTTATATATATTCAAATTATGTTTCTAAACTTGATTGAGTAGCCAAGGACACCACTTTATCTCTTCGTTAGTTCCACATTTCTCCCAAACTTCTTCTGATGGAGTTACTAAAGATAAAGAAGGTGTCACATTATTTATAATAATGATTCTATAAGAAGTACTTGAAATTCATTTGGAAGAGACTAATAAAGTAACAGTGATGAAGATATCAATGCACTTTACAAACATCATCTATGTTTTTCAATACTCTCTAAAGTCTTTCTTGAATTAAACTTCTCAAAGCTACAACTGCATTGAGACTTTTTGGTCTGTTTCATATGTCAGTACTAGAAAATAAAATATTTGTTGATGTAATAAGAGTTCGAGTTGGAGTTTACATGAAATCATGTGTTACTAATATACAAACAAACAGTAAGAAAGAAATAGGCACTTCTATGAGGTTATCCTGTACAATAGCTATGTCACACTTAACGAACATAAATTGTCCATTAAATCTCAATCTGTGACAGATGTTATTACTCCATATTATGATATCCTAGAATCCTCAGAAGTATAACAGAATGTCAACCCAAAATATGACTGTAGGATTTCAGGACATGCCACCCTAAAATATGCTGCTTTGGTTATATTGATTATTTTGAACTGTAGGCACTTGAAATCAGCAGATGCAGGGAGAGGCTTTTTCTGAACTTCCCTTATCTAAGGACAAATCCTCCAAAAGGAATTCAATTGCCATAAATCCCCTTCCTAGGAGTTTCATCAACCAGGGAATACAGACTCTAATCACAGGACAGGAAGCTAGAAGTCAACACCACAACCCAACAAACTGTCACAAACTATCATATCTCTTATCTTTTCTTCTAGGGGCCCATTCATCCTTCCTAAAAATCATTTACTCTCCCCTAGGAGGCCTACATCCTCCCTCCCCTTTCCCTATTAAGATGGTATGTAAGTCTAAATTTAATCCACTACAGAGAGTTACTCATTTTCCCCTGGTTATCTCCCAAGTACAAATGAGGAATGTATGTTAATAAACTTGTTTTTCTCATTAATCTATCTTTTGTTACAGGGGTTTCAGCTAAGAACTCAGAAAGGTAGAGGGAAATTTATTTTTCCTCTCCTATACCTCCTTCAATTTGAATTTAACTATTATGAGGAAAAGACAAACCGCAATCTGGTTATGCATTCAAAGATTCATAAAGCATAGCCATGGCTGCAATTCTGAATGGAGCTACATAAATGCTATTCAATACTATTGCCTATGGGAATGGTGCCTACTGAGGTTGTGCAGTGCACAACGGGCACAACCGTAAGTGGCAGCCCAGAGCATGATGACATCATCTTTCTGGGGAGAATTTTACAGTTAGCTTTTCCAGATCATTCTCTGCCTTACGATTTTGCTCCAGGAGATTGACATTGATGAATGTCATTTTCAGGGCCTCATGCTTTTTAGCTTCCAAAGAAGGGCACTAACAGGAGGTTGGAGTATCATGGTAGAGAAAGGTCAGGGTGCACATTGCCTCAGCTTTCTTTCTTTTGGGACTTTGTTTCATCAGTCATTCCGTTGTTCTTTCTGTTGGCACAGCTAGAGTCGCACAGTCCAATTCTCTGGGTGCTGGTAACACTCATCTTTGCCTTGACCATTCAAGCCTAGGATAGCTAATACTTCCTGCTTTTATAAGCTTTTGGGTGATTTAATGTCTCTTCTTGGTTCCATTAAGCCTCTTATTGCTTCTATCAATAGTCCTTTCTTTCAATATTCTTCACCTAACATTTTGAATGTGCTACCTATTCCCTGATCTGACCTAGATTTTTATACATTATTTTAAACCCAGTATCTTGGAGAAATAATTTATAAAGAGACACTTCTCTAGAAAAGCATGTGATTGAGTAGCGTCTTTGTTAAATATTTTATCACAACAATGGCTACTTCTATGGAAAGTGTGATTTCCAGATAAATTATGAATCTGGGTCAGCAAGGACAACTATATGTTCTCCACTGTCTCTTTCTGTGTCCATGGTAGAGCCATCTATTCAGTCACACTGCTCCTTCCAGCTGAGTTAGGATGTGACCTTACAATCTTTACCAGCAAAGCTCTCCATACAGTGCCTACTAATCAATAGTCTGAGGTTTACAATTTCTTAGACTGCATTCAGCCCATCAGTGTAAGCCAAGCCCTTCTGCTTTTAAACCCAGTGCTCACCCTCTTCAAAGGGAATGTTTGGGTTTGTTTTCATTGGTCACTGCACAAAGTATAACCAATTCTAGCCCTTAAATCTTCTTGCACACTATCCTCTCATAATGCATTATGCTTTCTGCATTTACCCAAACCCTTTTCTTCACTTACTTTTCAAACTCTTCCACAGAGGCATCTGGATCTCTTTCTTCTTAACCAACACATCCTCTGTATCTTCAACCACATTTGTATTTGTTCTACCTTTCTGTTTTAACTGATACGTAGGTCTTCCTTAAAAATGTTCTTTTTTCTTTTCTTGAACTATCTCAAATATTTGATATGTATATATTCTTATCCTCATCCTCATTAGGCCAGGGGTTAAGGATGTGCCCCTCTTAGAGCCACATAGTCTCTTCCAGACTTTCCATATCATTACTTTCATCAAACTTGACTAACTGCAGCTCACTCCATGAAACTCAGCAGCTCTCTTCTCTCACTGTAGACTGTCACCTGAATTTGAGCCACTTTCCCTCATTCACTGAAAAGTTTAGCACTTTGACTATGGTCTTCTACCACAAACACCAATATCTTGGATGACTTTAGCATCCACATAGAATACTCACCTTATACCAGGCATTTTAAAGAAGCAATATAGGGCTTCCCTGGTGGCGCAGTGGTTGAGAGTCTGCCTGCCGATGCAGGGGACACGGGTTTGTGCCCCGGTCCAGGAAGACCCCACATGCCGCAGAGCAGCTGGGCCCGTGAGCCATGGCCACTGAGCCTGCGCGTCCGGAGCCTGTGCTCCGCAACGGGAGAGGCCACAACAGTGAGAGGCCCATGTACCGCAAAAAAAAAAAAAAAAGAAGCAATATAGGTCAGGGGCAAAATTGTGGACTGTGTAAGCTGCCTGCCCACCTATTTACTGAAGCAGATAACTTTGATCCCAAGGCAAGTTACTAAATTGTTAGTGTCTTAACTTCCTCATCTGTAAGATAGGGTTGGTACAGTAACTCATTTTAGAATTGTTGGGAGAAAACAACAGTAGATAAAAACAGTAGATAAACCAGTACCTGGTTTATAATAAGCCATCAATAAATATAAGCTATTATTATCATTAATCCCTTCCTCATCATCGCTACCTGTGCAACAACACACACTCACAGCCTCATCTTGAATGCTGTCATCACTCAAAATTGCTGAACCTGTATCACCATCTCAAGAACCACAATCTCTGATTACAACCTCCTTCCTTTCAACTCTCTTATTCAATGATGACCCTATGGTTTCATTCACCTTTACGGAGACTTTCAGTGACTGACCCCATTATTTCAGCTGAATTCTCAGGAAATAGACCTTTTATTCAATTCTAAACACATCTGGATTAGATTCCTAGGAGCATTATTTTAAGAACATTCTTGTCATTGTCCCAAGTTACTTTAATTCTTCATCTTTTTTATAACACTTGCCTGGGCAAAAAAACACATCTTGGAACAAAACCAAACACCTGCTCTAGCCAGCCCTGCTTCCAAGAAGCTGAGGATGCTTAGCTATAATTATAAAAGAGGTAGATTGGGTCAACTGCTAACTAATGATCTTCAAGTTCCTTTAGGTCCTTCAAATGACTTTGTACCTTAACTTATCAAAAAAAAAAAAAAAAGAAAAGAAATCTTATCAGAGAAGCTCCCTTCAGAACTACTAAAATTACCTTTTCTCCTCCCCTGCTGCTGCTGGGAGCAGCTCAAGGTGCCTCAAGCCAATTTCTGTGGGTGCTGTGGAACTACCTTCATTCCTTTTCAGGACCCTTATTCCACCAACTATTCCTCTACTCTTGTTTTGCAAACTCTTCCTCTCCCTTGAGTCTTTCCATCAGCCTTTAAACACATCCAGTCTCTTGGACCCCACCAGCACCCTCAATTACAGTTCTCTATCTCTCTTTTCAAACAACCAAACTCTTTGAAAAAGTGGTTAAATATGTGTTAGAGATTTTTGTACATTCTATAGTAGACTGCCTGTGTGCACTTTCTGACAATGTTCCATGGTCATATTCATCATTTTTTTGACTTAAAGTGGTTTTAAAGTTTTTACAATATTTTATTTGATCTTCTTGCTATTGGTCCCTCATCTCTATGGCCATGTTTGGAAACTGGTAACTTCTTCCACACCCCACTTGTTTGATTCCCCCATCAGCCATCCACATTTGAATGCTCCTTTGCCGTTGAAACAGTCTCCTTTTTTTGAAGCCATGATGTGACACTGTCCTGCTTTCCTGCCACCTCTATAACTAGTCCTTTCAGACACGTTTATGCTTCCCCTCTTCTGTTGAGTCATTCATTTTAGGAATCCCTTAAAGCTGTTATATATTCTATTTTTAACTCAGGATATATTCTCTCATGAGGCCACTTCATCCATAACTGGCCTTTCAATTATGACTTCCAGGCAGATGGTCACAAATTTACCTGAGGGGCAGATTTTACATTTTTGCAGCAATCTCAAATTTTAAAAATTGAAAGAGAGGTATTTCATAATATATTGTGATAAAAATTTAAAAGCTTAAAACAGGATGCTACTTTTAAAAATAAACTGTGTTGCAATGGTGGCATACTCCAAAGTGACACACTGAGTAAGGAATGAATAAGGAGACACATCCTTTTGAAAATGAACACAAAAAGCAGTGGACTCAAACAAACATTTGTTGCAAAAGAAACTCAAAGATTATAAAACTGGATGCTCATTGGTTACACTCTTAAACAATGGTATATGCACTTGCTTAGTCATCTCATTTAACTTCATATATAATTTACCATTCCTTTTCAGCTCTATTTTCACTAAAAATAGAAAGTAGAATCACCAAGAATACAGAAAAAAAGTGATGGTTATTTACTGAATACCTTTGGCTCAGTGAAATGAGATGAGTGTTAGTGGAATGGGGAGAAGGCACACTGCAATGTTTGCTGAAGACCCGGTTTCAGACACACCAATAAAAGTTGGATGACCCCTTTTTACCACATAGTGTATTCTTTAGTGTGTTCTATAAATTCAGCATTTTTGTGGAAAAAGTGATATTTAAAGATGATACAAGTAACTATAATTTCCATTTGTGTATAGGACTATGTTTGGAAAACAAGTCATATAAGCACAGTAATTTCTAATCTCTAAAGAATATTCTTTCCTTTGCAGTTGCTACCTAATTGAAGAGCTGAATTAGGTTTGCTGTTCTTCATTTCATAGTTTCTCTGCTGCCTGTACCTAAAAGGATCTGAGCATTTCTTACTCCTGTACTCAGGCTACTTCTGGCATGCAACCCTTGCTTGGCTCACCAAAAGGAAACCCCTGCTGTCTTCCTTTCTGTGAATACAACCAACCCAACTCTGACTTAATATTGATAGTCTGCTATACAATTCACACTCTTGCTGCTTAAAGATAAGTTCTACACAAATGTATGGATGCCAAGGGGGGAGAGTGGGGGAGAGTGGTGTGGGATAAATTGGGAGACTGGGATTGAAATGTATACACTGATGTGTATAAAATAGATAACCAATAAGAACCTGCTATACAAAAAATAAATAAAATTCAAAAAAAATAAACAGCACAAAAGAAAAAAAAAGATAAGCTCTACAAACATGCTGCTCTCATCATCGCCTTATTGCTCTGCCTAATCTTCCCAGTGTTAGCTTAGCAGTCACTACTTTGAGAAATCTTCCTTGAACTTCTAAAATTGGTTAAGATTCTCTCTCTCCCTCTCTCTCTCTCTCTCTATTGAGGTCAAATTGATATACAACATTATATTAGTTTCAAGTGTACAACATATGCTTTGATATTTGTATACACTGTGAACTGATCATCACAATAAGCCTAGTAAACAAATGTAATCTACATAGCTACAATTTTTTCTTTTTTTTTCTCTTGGGATGAGAACTTTTAAGATCTACTGTCTTCGAAAATTTCAAATATGCAATACAGTGTCATTAACTATAGTCATCATGCTTGGACTTCCCTGGTGGCGCAGTGGTTAAGAATCTGCCTGTCAATGCAAGGGACACGGGTTCAATCCCTGGTCTGGGAAGATCCCACATGCCAAGGAGCAACTAAGCTGGTGCGCCACAACTATTGAGGCTGTGCTCTAGAGCCTGCGTGCTGCAACTACTGAAGCCTGAGTGCCTCAAGCCTGTGCTCTGCAACAAGAGAAGCCACTGCAATGAGAAGCCCGCACACTGAAACAAAGAGTAGCCCCTGCTCACCGCAACTAGAGAAAGCCTCCGCGCAGCAACAAAGACCCAACGCAGCCAAAAATTTAAGAAAAATTAAAAAAAAAAAAACTATAGTCACCATGCTATACATTACACTCTTTCTTTTATGCATGCACCCTCTCCCTACACACACACACACACACACACACACACACACACACACACTAACATATACCTGAGTCCCATCAGGCCTGACCTATGGGGTAGGGTTAGTGGCTCCAATAGTAACCCCCACTGTTCTACTATCATAGCAAATCACAAAGTCACAGTATCATGTAAAGGCTAATTGTCCATCACTCTACTAAAACTGCAAGTTCCGTGAACTCAAAACTCTGTTAAATTCCTTACGTTGGAATTACCAGTGCCTTCTCAATTTATAAATTTTTTCACTACACATTTGAATCTCAGGGTTTTTTTTTAAAGGTGAAAGAATAACTTCCTTTTCAAACAAAAATAATAGCCCAATTTTTAATTGTTTGGTGGAAAGAACTCTTTTATCTTTTCAGTACAGTTTTACATTAAATCACAGCTAATAATACAGTACAATGAACCTAATGTAAAGATTGGACTAAAACTCCAAAGACCTAAGACTTGGACTACCCTATGGTTTTAATCCTAATTAGTTAACTGTGTGACCCTGAATGATTCTCTTTAATTCTTCTGGACTTGAATTTTCTACTGAAAATTGAGTAAGGTTGAAGTAGACTAGTGGTTATTACTGGTGCTCTATTAATTTCCTGAGGATGGTAACACCTTACCAAAAACTTGGTGTCTTAAAAGAACAGAAATTCATTATTTTATAATTCTAGAGGCCAGAATTTCTAAATCAGCATCACTAGGCCAAAATAAGGTGTCAGCAGGGCCTCACACCATTTGGAGGCTCTAGGGGAGAATCTGTTCCTTGTTGTCTTCTGGTTGCTGGTGGGTGCCAGCATTACTTGATTTTTGGCTGTATTACTCCAGTCTTCAAGACCAGCATTTTCAAATTTCTCTCTGCTCCATATTCATGTCACCTTCTCCTCTGTGAGTCAAATCTCCCTCTGCCTCTCTCTTATAAGGATACATGTGATATATTTAGGGTCAACCTGGATACTCCAGGATAATCTCCCCATCTCAAGATCTTAATTTAATCACATCTGAAAAGAACCTTTTTCCAAATAAAGTACCTTTTATAGGTTCCAGGGATTTGGACCTGATATCATTGGAGGTGTGGCATTTTTTAGTCTCTTGCAGTAGGATTATTTATTATTGTTGCTGCAACTACTGCTGCTACTACTATCGCTATGAATCTGGGTGGAACAGTGACCAATAGAGTGCAATAGAAATAATGCTATATGATTTTCAAGGCTTTGTCAAAGGAAGCTTTGAAGCTTCCACCTTGGTATCTCAGAACGTTTGGTCTCAAGAAGCTCTCTCTAGGGAATGCTTCCTGGCAGAACCCAGCCACCACACTGTGAGCCACACAAAAAGGTCATATGCAGGTGCTCTCACTGGCAGATTCATCGATACCAGGCTTTAAGTCACCCGATCACAGATGCCAGCCATGTGACTGAAGAAACCCTCAGATAATTCTAGACTCTAGTCTTTTGAGTCCATCCCAGATGCTGAGTCTTCCCAAGCGAGGCCTCAGATGTAGAAGAGCTGAAACAAGTCATATTTGCAATGTCCTTTAGGAATTCTTTACCTTGAGAATCAGTTCAGGTCCTAAGGCCTGAGAACCAGAAGCACAGAGGGCAAGAAAAGCTTTTAAGCAATCAGGCAGGAAGGGCTGAATTCTTTCTTCCTTCAAATTTTTGTTCTTTTCAGGCCCTCAGCTAATTAGATGATGCCCACCCACACTGGGCAGGGCAAATTGCTCTACTGAGTCCATTCATTGAAATACTAATTTTATCCAGAAACACTCTTACAGACACATACAGAAATAATGTTTAGCCAAATAACAGGGTGCCCTGTGATCCAGTCATCTTGAAACATAAAATGAACCATCACATAAGTTTAGGATTGTTTCTTATTCAACTCTACATAACCAAAACAGATAATAATAACAAGAGCAATAGTAAGCATTTATTTTGTGCTGTTAGGGACTGTTCTAATTGTGTTGAATTTATTTAATCCTCACAGTATACTTACGAAATACATGTAATTCTCATTTTCATTTAAAGTTGGGAATAATAAGGCATAGGGAGATTAAGTAATTTAACCAAAATTATTAACACAATACACTTAAATTTTTTTTTCTCTTTTTGTTTCTCAAAATAAAAAACAGCTAAATGTTTCATAATCTTATTGTTTAAATATTGACTCTGTTGGTTAAGAGAATTCTATATATAAGATTTTCTTCGTAATATCATACGCTGCCTATTGATATTTTTTCCATAATTAAATTTGCCTAAAGGCTTCTGTATATTTTAAGAAGCTGAGACTACATCATTGTTACATTGTTTAAATTGCCAAAATAAGGGTTTGTGTTTCTAACCTTTACTTCTTTTGTTCATAGATTAAGTGTTCCTTTGACATGTTAATAATCTTCAAGAAAACTTGTTAAGTAAACAAGTTATTTGACTTCACATTCCAAAAATGCAGCTGACTAGGTAAACTGCAGACATTCCAAACACTAACATTTAAGAAAACTATTCACAACACATTCACATATTGAAAGCTGAGATTGGAATTTTTTAAAAACTAAATAAATCACCAGGTGCAGGAAATACAGAAGGAATTGAAAATAAAAGCACAAGGACTCATATGCAACCTTTGGCAAAAAAATGGGGAGGGGGTTGGCGAAGTAGAGGTGGTTCCCACATTAGTCCATTAGTTTTGTCACATGGGGGCAGGAGGTAAGACCTTAACCTGTGAAATGCAGGGAGTTGATCTGAGAAGCCTAGACATAAAATGGAGACACTTAAAGAGCTGTTAAACTACTAAATGTATAATCTGAGAACAGATAATCTGTCCAATGGGACAAATAAGTGAAAAAGGAAACTTGTCTGTCTCTCATAGGATCCAAGTGGAAAAAATAAAGTCAGTGAGAATTCATAACCTTGCCCTGTACCTTACAAAGTTTTTGTGTGAAGTGACCAGTCGTTCCAAAACTTCCAAACTAGTTCCGAAGACCATAAAAGTTGGTCCTGCACTACTGATAGCCCTGAAATGCCTGGTAAGGTCAAACACAAATTGCTCAGGTCACAGGATAACTATTGATAAATCCCACTGAAGAAGAGCTTCACAAAGGAAATTAATGAGGGAAACCAACATCTAGAGTGAGAATCAAGAGGGATAGTAATCCTCAGACATTTGCATAATAAAAAGCATTTAAATAATACAAAGGAAGTATACTAAAAACATTAAAGACATATAATAATGAATTGATATCCTTATAAGATAAAATAATAAAATATGAAAAACATGCTAGATATTTTTAACAAACTACCAAAACTCTTAGAAGAAAAGAATATCATCATTGAAATAAGATATGCACAATAAATTAGTTAAATTATTAGGGAAATAAATTGCAAGATAAAACTGAGGCAATTACCTGAAATGCACAGATGTAAAGAATTCAAAATTATGATGGAGAAATTAAGAAACATGGTGAATAAAGGCAGAAGCTTAAAAACAGAAACTCCTATAGGAATTCCAAAAGCCGATACCATTGGGAGTTGGAGAGTGGTAATATTTGAAGAAATGTTGGCTGAAAAATGTCCAGAATTCTTGAATGACTTCCATCTTTGAGTCTCTCTATAGTTTAGGACTTGGGAATGGGGGTAGATGTATTCAGAAAAGAGATATACTCAAAGTCATATGGGGAAGAAAGGTGACCTAAAAGTTTTGCATTTGTACGCTGGTATAAAAATAGTAATAAAAAGCATAAAGAAACTAGTCATGATGGTCCTGAGGTAGATCATGGTAGATGTATAAGACAGAGTGGGCTGCATTGCATGGGAATATTTCCAGGGCTCCCACTAACAGAAGTTGTATGGCTGGATGGAGACTGATTGCACTGAAGTTGACTTCTACAGTGGAGGGTTGGAGGCTGGCAAAGGCAGTCTTACCCAGATCAGATGACAACCAGGACGATCTGTTTACCTTTGGTGATGGAAACAGCCAGCAAAATTTATAAAAATCTACAATAATTAAGAAAATCTGGCATTGGCATAGAGTTGGAAACACAGAAAAATGAACAAAGAAGTCTCAAAAACAGACCACTGTAGACACATGGGGACATTATATGTGATAGAGAGAGCAATGCAAATCAGTTAGGGAAGACTGGGTGAACTAAATACTCATAAAATGAAAAATAATTAAGATACCTCTGCCACATGGTACGCAAAAATAAATTTCAAATGAATTAAAGACATGAATGTGAAAAAAAGAAAATGTTTTAAAATAAAGCATAAGAAAATCATAGGATTCATAGGACTTTACCCATTATTTAAAATACACAAATCCATTATGGATCAAAAAGAAAAATAAACTCTTAGAAAACTGTAAGATCAACTTGTGATATGCTGCTTCATTAGATTTAAGCCAACTAGCAAAATACATTTGTGCTTAAGTAGTCATAATTATTTTCTAAACACCCACCCTCAAATAGAAAAGGGAATATCTTTATTACATCAGTGTAGAGAAATATTTCTTAAGCAAGGCTAATAGGACAAAGAAAGTAGAAATTAAAGAACTCCTACAAATCAATAAGAAAGGAAAGATGAAGCATTGGAAAAATGGCAAAAAATATGAACAGATTTATTCCTACCAGAAATGGGGGAATACAAATTAGAACATTTATGTCATTTCATAGATACCATATTGACCAAAATCAATGTCTGATAGCACTTTGCTGATGAGAGTTAAATTGCTACAATTTTGAAATTAATTTGGCAATATCAAGAAAAGTTGATTATGCACATATCCTTTGACCTAGGAAATAAACTTTTCTGTATCTTCCTGTGAATAAAGAGACAAAATGAATGCTAATTATGGCTGTCTCATTTTAAATAGGAAACTGAAAATAATTCTAATATAATGTAAAATTACAAAATAGTGCAAATAAGTGAATATATATATCACTATAAAGATTTTATAATTTATAAGGTCAAATGAGTGAGAATACACATAGTAAGAAACTATATAATGTTGCAAAATATACATTTTAAAATGTTAATATTATAATGATAAATAAATAAATAGTATAAGTTCTAATATATAAATATAAATGGAATATGTCAACCTTGGGCACCTCCTTTATCTCTGGGAAATGAAAAGTTGAGAGAAACGGCAAGGGAGCTTATTTACATCTGTATCATTTTAGCTCTCCTTTTAATTAGATTTTTAGAAGCAAAGATGCTTAACATTTATTTAATTTTAATGGTGGATACATGTGTGTCTATTTTCTTATTGTCGTTCATTTCAGTATGTATGATATTTATTATTTTAAATAAAATAACTTTTTAGAGGAAAAATATTAAAAACATTTGGTTAGAAGCAAAACCGCAATTCAAAAATAGTTTGCAATTATGACTGAACTATAGTATAAATTAGGTAAGGCATATATTAACATAAAATTAGTAATTTCCCTAGGCAATGATCAGTAATGTTTCAACCTAGGGCTACATAGGATATTACTGGAATCCTTAAGTAACTTAATGCTAGGTTGGTGATACACGAAGTAATTTCTTCTTTGTATACAAAACACACACAAAAAACATAACAGCTTACTCCAGTACAAGGATTATTTTCCAGAATGACACAATATTTGGCATAAAATGTTGCACTGGCCAACAGTGCCCAAGTAATTGTAATATACACATAAGATTAAAGTGGCTGATGTAGTTAAGTGGCTTTAATGCATAATTATCTTTCTTCCAGAACAACCCCACAATGTGAATACATCTGTGGGCCCTGTTAGGTGAAGTTCATAGCATAAAGCCTACTTTTGCAATGACTGGGATGCAAACACACAGCAGGGGGCCTCCCGCCAGTGGGCCTCTCTCCAGTGTTCTATGGAAAGAGTACAAGATACTTAAAGGAGGCTATGTAAAGTGATTAAAGTCCCCTCTCTTTTCCATCACCATAGGTAGGAGGCATCATGTCCACTCTTTCTCAGTCTGACTCTGCTTGTTATTTTATCTGATCGGAATCCAGGACCATGTCCTGGTGCCACATTTCACCAGAAGGTATACTGCCCATGCCTCAAGGCAGAAGTTCAGCTTCCTCCTCTCTCCTGGGTTCCATACTGCCTCAGTGGAGCACAACGAGGCAGGCTGTCTTCTCTTTTCTTTAATCAATGCTAGATTAGTCAATGCACCACTCTGAGGACAGGCCATATTTTCTCTTTCCACACAGACAGGTTTAGCTTGTTAGTAGCAAGATTTAGAATCAAGGAAGAAGTATAAAACTGTACCAGAGTTCAAGTTGAAGCCATGCAATCCAGTTTAGCTTATGCCAACGAGCCCTGCATTTCTGATTTGGGTTGACCCAAATAATCATAAAATATACTTTAATTCCCATTCAGCTATGCACAGGGCTCCCTTAGGGACCCCTCAGGGAAAGAAGGATGATTGAGAGGAAATATTCTATATCCCTGGCAGATAAATACTTTAACACCATTAAAATATTGCTAATATTTTCTGCATACTCCATATGAGTAAGCTTCTAGTCCTTATGCAGGAAAATGTGAGTACTACAGATTTTAATATAGGCACCAAAAATCTTCAAATGAAAATTCCCTACAGAAGAAAGTCTTTAGAAAAGCTTATATACTAACAACAAATTGATATACACTGAGTTATCTTTAATAATTGGCAAAACAGTGTTCTTTGTTTTGTATGTTCAATTTTTTTATGGATTGTTTTTATTTTTTCCCCCAGGAAGCCCAACTAACTGGAATAGGAATTATTTTCAAATAGGGCTATTTATTGTTTGTTATGCTTCTTTTCAATTAGACCAACATGATCTGCTAATTAAATTGTCTTGGAAAACAAAGCTTACATTATTAGGATATATATTTCCACAAATGGTTTTTACCATCTCTACCACTTATAAAATTATTAAGAAGTTTTTCAAAACTCATCAGCAGTACTGGGAAGTATTAGGCTTTCTATACATGCACATGCTTTGGAGAACTTATGAAATGATAAATTGGTTTATGTTTGTTTCTTTGTTTCCCATGTAGCAAATCCAAAACCACTGAATATGTAAAGAGTCATTTTCTTACAGATATAAGGAGTTGTGTAAATATTTTCTGTCTAATCCTGGAGCAAGAAAATGGATGGCATGCTAGCCATAACGGAATAGAGCAGGCTGGTAGGGTCAGACTATGGAATTTGTCCCAGGGGTGGGTCACACACAGGACACAGACACTGCAACAGGTGCCAGGAAGAAGTCTAGCTACACATATAAAACATGATATGGAAGAGATACATCATAGATAGTAATGATAGTAATACAATTCCACATAGATTTTGCCTCAGAGAGCTCCAACATGGACACAGTGTTTTTCAAACAGGCAAGTAGAGAACAGCCATAAGGAATCCAGAAACAAATGTTATTTAGAAGATCATACCAGCAATCAGGAAATCAACATCAGGGAAGTCTTCAGTGATGAAGAAAAGGGAACTAACCCACATAAGGAGTGTCAGGCACCAGAGTAGAAAGTTACACCCATTGATCCATTTAATCCTCAATAATCTCAAATTTTTTTCATTTCATGAAAAAGAAAACTGTGGACCAGATAGGTTAATTATAGCTGGTATCTGGTATTCAAATCTTGTCTGACTCCAAATCCTTAACCCACTGAAAATGAAAAGCATGTTGTATTTAATTAGCATATGGATCAACAAATCACCACCAGGCTGGGCAGTTTGGGATGAATAAATATGAATTGTTTCAAATAACATGAGTATTGAAATGTTCAAGAGTCTCGCTATTAATCTGTCATTAATTATTTATTAATATCTTTATTGGAGTATAATTGCTTTACATTGTTGTTAGTGGCTACTGTATAACAAAGTGAACCAGCTATACATATACATATATCCCCATATCCCCTCCCTCTGCGTCTCCCTCCCACCCTCCTTATCGCATCCCTCTAGGTTGTCACAAAGCACCAAGCTGATCTCCCTTGAGCAGTGTTATTTGTCTGCTTCCCACTAGCCAGCTATTTTACATTTGGTAGTGTATATAAGGCCATGTCACTCTCTCACTTCGTCCCAACTTACCCTACCCCCTTGCCATGTCCTCAAGTCCATTCTCTATGTCTGCGCCTTTACTCCTGTCCTGCTCCTAGGGTCTTCAGAACCTTTTTTTTTTTTTTTTTATTCCATATATATGTATTAGCATATGGTATTTGTTTTTCTCTTTCTGACTTACTCCACTCTGTATGAGAGACTCTAAGTCCATACACCTCACTACAAATAACTCAATTTCATTTCTTTTTATGGCTGAGTAATATCCATTGTATATATGTGCCACATCTTCTTTATCCATTCATCTGTCAATGGACACTTAGGTTACTTCCATGTCCTGGCTATTGTAAATAGTGCTGCAATGAACATTGTGTTACATGACTCTTTTTGAATTATGGTTTTCTCAGGTTACATGCCCAGTAGTGGGATTGCTGGGTTGTAAGGTAGTTCTATCTTTAGTTTTTTAAGGAACCTACATACTGTTCTCCACAGTGGCTGTGTCAATTTACAGTCCCAAAAACTGCAAGAGGGTTCCCTTTTCTCCACACCCTCTCCAGCATTTACTGTTTGTAGATTTTTTGATGATGGCCATTCTGACCAGTGAGAGGCGATACATAATTGCAGTTTCGATTGACATTTCTCTAATGATTAGTGATGTTGAGCATCCTTTCATGTGTTTGGTGGCAATCTGTATATCTTCTTTGGAGAAATGTCTATTTAGGTCTTCTGCCCATTTTTGAATTGGGCTGTTTGTTTTTGTTTTTTTTTGATATTGAACTGCATGAGCTGCTTGTAAATTTTAGAGATTAATCCTTTGTCAGTTGCTTCGTTTGCAACTATTTTCTCCCATTCTGAGGGTTGTCTTTTGGTCTTGTTTATGCTTTCCTTTGCTGTGCAAAAGCTTTTAAGTTTCATTAGGTCCCATTTGTTTGTTTTTGTTTTCTTTTCCATTTCTCTAGGAGGCAGATCAAAAAGGATCTTGCTGTGATTTATGTCAAAGAGGGTTCTGTTTACATTTTCCCCTTAGAGTTTGATAGTGTCTGGCCTTACATTTAGGTCTTTAATACATCTGGAGTTTATTTTTGTATATGGTGTTAGGGAGTGTTCTAATTTCATCCTTTTACATGTAGCTGTCCAGTTTTGCCAGCACCACTTATTGAAGAGGCTGTCTTTTCTCCATTGTATATTCTTGCCTCCCTTATCAAAGATAAAGTGACCATATGTGCATGGGTTTTTCTGTGGGCTCTCTATCCTGTTCCATTGATCTATATTTCTGTTTTTGTGCCAGTACCATACTGTCTTGATTACTGCAACTTTGTAGTATAGTCTGAAGTCAGGGAGCCTGATTCCTCCAGCTCCGTGTTTCTTTCTCAAGATTGCTTTGGTTATTCGGGGTCTTTTGTGTTTCCATAAAAATTTTGAATTTTTTTGTTCTAGTACTGTGAAAAATGCCATTGGTAGTTTGATAGGGATTGCATTGAATCTGTAGATTGCTTGGGGTAGTATAGTCATTTTCACAATGTTGATTCTTCCAAACCAAGAACATGCTCTATCTCTCCATCTCTTGTATCATCTTTAATTTCTTCCATCAGTGTCTTATAGCTTTCTGCATACAGGCCTTTTGTCTCCTTTGGTAGGTTTATTCCTAGGAATTTTATTCTTTTTGTTGCAGTGGTAAATGGGAGGGTTTCCTTAATTTCTCTTTCATATTTTTCATCATTAGTGTATAGGAATGCAAGAGATTTCTGTGTATTAATTATGTATGCTGCTACTTTACGAGATTCATTGATTAGCTCTAGTAGTTTCCTGGTAGAGTCTTTAGGATTCTCTATGTGTAGTACCATGTCATAGGTAAACAGTGATAGCTTTACTTCTTCTTTTCTGATTTGGATTCCTTTTATTTCTTTTTCTTCTCTATTGCTATGGTTAAAACTTCCAAAACTATGTTGAATCATAGTGCTGAGAGTGGGCAACCTTGTCTTGTTCCTAATCTTAGTAGAAATGGTTTAGTTTTTCACCATTGAGAACAATGTTGGCTGTGGGTTTGTCATAGATGGAGTCTATTATGTTGAGGTAAGTTCCCTCTATGCCTACTTTCTGGAGTGTTAACATAAACGGGTATTGAAATTTGTCAAAAGCTTTTTCTGTATCTGTTGAGATTATCTTTTGTTTTTTATCCTTCAATTTGTTAATATGGTGTATCACGTTGATTGATTTGTGTATATTAAGAAGCCTTGCATTCCCCTGATAAACCCGACTTGATCATGGTGTATGATCCTTTTAATGTGCAGCTGGATTGTGTTTACTTGTATTTTGTTGAGGATTTTTGCATCTATGTTCGTCAGTGATATTGGCCTGTGGTTTTCTTTTTTTGTAACATCTTTGTCTGGTTTTGGTATCAGGCTGACGGTGGCCTCATAGAATGAGTTTGGGTGGGTTCTGTCTGCTATATTTTGGAAGAGTTTGAGAAGGATAGGTGTTAGCTCTTCTCTACATGTTTGATAGAATTTGTCTGTGAATCCATCTGGTCCTAGGCTTTTGTTTGTTGGAAGGTTTTTAATCACAGTTTCAATTTCAGTGCTTGTGATTGGTCTGTTTATATTTTCTATTTCTTCCTGGTCTCAGAAGTTTGTGCTTTTCTAAGAATTTTTGCATTTCTCCTAGGTTGTCCATTTTATTGGCATATAGTTGCTTGTCGTAATCTCTCATGATCCTTTGTAGTTCTGCAGTGTCAGTTGTTACTTCTCCTTTATCATTTCTAATTCTGTTGATTTGAGTGTTCACCGTTTTTTTCTTGATGAGTCTGGCTAAGAGTTTATCAATTTTGTTTATCTTCTCAAAGAGCCAGCTTTTAGTTTTACTGATCTTTGCTATGATTTTCTTTGTTTCTATTTCATTTATATCAACTCTGATCTTTATGATTTCTTTCCTTGCACTAACTTTGTGTTTTGCTTGTTCTTCCTTCTCTAGTTAGTTCCTTTAGGTGTAAGGTTAGATTGAGATTTTTCTTGTTTCTTGATGTAGGATTGTATTGCTATAAACTTCCCTCTCAGAACTGCTTTTGCTGCATCCCATAGGTTTTGTGCCATTGTGTTTTCATTGTCATTTGTTTCTAGGTACTTTTTGATTTCCTCTTTTGACTTCTTCAGTGATCTCTTGGTTATTTAGTAACAAATTTTTTAGCCTCCAGTGTTTGTACTTTTTACAGTTTTTTTCCTGTTATTGATATCTAGTCCTATAGGGTTGTGAGTGTAAAAGATACTTGATATGATTTCAATTTTCTTAAATGTACCAAGGCTTGATTTGTGACCCAAGGTATGATCTATCCTGGAGAATGTTCTGTGAGCACTGAGAAGAAAGTGTATTTTGTTGTTTTTGGATGGAATTCCCTATAAGTATCAATTAAGTCCCTCTTGTTTAATGTATCATTTAAAGCTTGTGTTTCCTTATTTAATTTCATTTTGGATGATCTGTCCATTGGTGAAAGTGGGGTGTTAAAGTCCCCTACTATAATTGTGTTACTATCAATTTTCCCTTTTATGGTTGTTAGCATTTGCCTTATGCATTGAGGTGCTTGTATGTTGGGTGCATAAATATTTACAATTGTTATATATTCTTCTTGGATTGATCCCTTGATCATTATGTAGTGTCCTTCTTTGTCTCTTGTAATAGTCTTTATTTTAAAGTCTATTTTGTCTGATATGAGAATTGCTACTCCAGCTTTCTTTTGATTTCCATTTGCATGGAATATCTTTTTCCATCCCATTACTTTCAGTCTGTATGTGTCCCTAGGTCTGAAGTGGGTCTCTTGTAGACAGCATATATACAGGTGTTGTTTTTGTATCCATTCAGCCAGTCTATGTCTTTTGTTAGGAGCATTTAAGGTAGTTATCGATATGTATGTTCCTATCACCATTTTCTTAATTGTTTTGGATTTGTTATTGTAGGTCTTTTCCTTCTTTTGTGTTTCTTGCCTAGAGAAGTTCCTTTAGCATTTGTTGTAAAGCTAGTTTGGTGGTGCTGAATTCTCTTAGCTTTTGCTTGTCTGTAAAGGTTTTAAATTCTCTGTTGAAACTGAATGAGATCCTTGCTGTGTAATGTTGATTGTAGCTTTTTCCCTTTTATCACTGTAAATATGTCCTGCCACTGCCTTCTGGCTTGCAGAGTTTCTGCTGAAAGATCAGCTGTTAATCTTATGGGGATTCCCTTGTAGGTTATTTGTTGCTCTTCCCTTTCTGCTTTTAACATTTCTTCTTTGTATTTAATTTTTGATAGTTTGATTAATATGTGTCTTGGTGTGTTTCTCCTTGGATTTACCCTGTATGGGACTCTCTACTCTTCCTGGACTTGTTGACTACTTCCTTTCCCATATTAGAGAGGTTTTCAACTCTAATCTCTTCAAATATTTTCTCAGTCCCTTTTTCTCTTCTTCTTCTGGGACCCTTATAATTCGAATGTTGGTGTAGTTAATGTTGTCCCAGAGTTCTCTGAGACTGTCCTCAATTCTTTTCCTTCTTTTTTCTTTATTCTCCTCTGCGGTAGTTATTTCTGCTATTTTATCTTCCAGGTCACTTATGCATTCTTCTGCCTCAGTTATTCTTCTATTGATTCCTTCTTGAGAATTTTTAATTTCATTTATTGTGTGGTTCATCATTGTTTGTTTGCTCTTTAGTTCTTCTAGGTCCTTGTTAAACGTTTCCTGTATTTTCCCCATTCTATTTCCGAGATTTTGGATTATATTTACTATCATTACTCTAAATTCTTTTTCAGGTAGACTGCCTATTTCCTCTTCATTTGTTTGGTCTGGTGGGTTTTTACCTTGTTCCTTCATCTGCTGCATATTTCTCTGTCTTCTCATTTTGCTTAACTTACTGTGTTTGGGGTCTCCTTTTCACAGGCTGCAGGTTCATAGTTCCCATTGTTTTTGGTGTCTTCCCTCAGTGGGTAAGTTTGGTTCAGTGGGTTGTGTATGCTTCCTGTTGGAAGGGACTGGTGCCTGTTATCTGGTGGATGAGGCTGGATTTTGTCTTTCTGGTGGGCAGGACCATGTCTGGTGGTGTGTTTTGGGGTGTCTGTGACCTTATTATGATTTTGGGTATCGTTTCTGCTAATGGGTGGTGTTGTGTTCCTGTCTTGCTAATGTTTGGCATGGGGTGTCCAGCACTGGAACTTGCTGGTTGTTGAGTGTAGCTGGTTCTTAGCGTTGAGACGGAGATCTTTGGGAGAGCTCTCGCTGATTGATTTCATGTGGGGCCAGGAGGTCTCTGGTGGACCAATGTCCTGAACTCGGCTCTCCCACTCAGAACCTCAGCCCTGACATCCGCCAGAGTACCAAGACCCTGTCAGCCACACGGCTTCAAATCTTCTTCAATGTGTTCCTTGAGTTAGTTTTCCAGTCTGTTGGATAAAGGAGTCTTCCTTCTTCATCTTTTACAAGGAATTCTCCCTTTTTTTCCCTTTGTGCCTTCTAGTTTCACTCACTGCCTTAGTGCCGGAGGCAGAGGCCTCACACCTGGCTCTTCAGACCTAATTTATTCTTTTTATAACTACAGAGGTGATATTAAACATTTGTCATAAGGCCACGGGGGGAAATGAGGCATTAAAAAGTATCTAGGTAGCATCTGAAGTCTACACTGTGCTTTTTGGCATTCAGGAAGACTGGTCCTACGTGATTAAGGTCCTAGTTAAAATTGTGGACAGATACTATTTAGGAAAAATGAGGGTTTTTTTGTGTTGGTATGGTGGAGACAGTGCTATATATATAGTTTAACCAAAGCTCCTTTAACATTCCACCTTCCTGTATACGTGGAAAACCATTCATACAGCATGTAGCATTTATGAAATGTACGTGATCATAGAAACATCTGTTTGTGCTGAATCAGCCTGAGAAATCAGTTCCTCCAAGAATATATTTTGGTAAGCAATGCTCTTTTGGGGGTGAAGGGGAGATTGGTGGAGGGAAGTCTGGGGCAAAATCTGGCAAGACAAATAAAGAATTAGAGTCCTGGAGTAACTGCGATCCTAACTAATGAGGCACACTGTCTCTAAGGAAAAAAATAAAGTTGAGTTTTTAGAACAGAGATAAATATGTCTGAATTAGACAAGCAGGAAGGGTGTCTTAATGTTGAGTTCCAGAGTGTTATGTTAGAGTTGCCTAAATCCCTTCTGCTTAAAATCGGGGTTGTTCTATATTCTGGACAGATGATGAGTAAACTGTAGAGTGTACAAATGTGTACAAGGGGTGCAGATGGATCCATATCTGAGAAGAAGAAAACAGAATATTAAGACCAGCTGAGCTTAAAGAAAAATTCAGGGTAAAAATACCCCTTTTGTTCTTAAGTCTATATTCTGGATTAAAATAATATGACATAGTTAAATTGCATAAAGTGATGGTCTGATAGATTAGGCTGGTAAATTGGATTCTTTAAAAGCATGAAGCACATCTGCTATGCAGGAGAAAATAGTCTTGGGAGAAAAATGTACACCAATAAATAAAACAATTAATCTGCTAATTGTGTGTGTTCCTTTGGGTAGCAAAATTTGGAAACATTTGGTAATTTTCTGTGAAGAAGTATACACAAATTCAGTTTCTAGATAATCCTCAAGCAGACCATGGAAATACAGATCATGTGGAATAAAGTAAGAAATCTCCAGGTAGAGTCAAGGTTTTTGTTTCACCTTTTAGTTCCCAATTCCAGTAACTCTGTGACATTATTCTTATCTCTTATAAATATGGCAAGGTTATTATGCTCACTTGCACATTCACTGAAGCAATAAATCAGTGACTAATTGTACTTCCCATTCTCCATGTTAAGTGTGGTTTGTGATGATTTACATTATTTAGAACTATAAAAATGAGATTAAACCATTGCCATCAATGATTATAGTAAAAGGTATAGAAGGAAATTGTAGCATTTTCATGAAAAGGGTAACTTCTGCTTGGAGGCACTATCATTACTCTGTGTCTCTCCTGGTGGTCCTGTGTCACCCTTCAGGGTCAGAGCAATTACTGCAATTCTCTGTGGAACCAATATTTTTCCATGTTTTATCATCTTAATATAGAAACGTAAAAAATGGTGCAATGTCATCACTGCCATGACAAAAGATAAACCTTCAGGTAAAATTTAGCATTATCCTACAAGATACCATTTTAAGTTTGAAATTTGTCATTTGTACTTTGCAAAGTCACCATAAGTTTCTGAAATGCAGCACATATTTTTAAAAATTAGAAAATAGTAGCTGGTTTCCTTTCCACCAAGCAATATGTTCCAAACTAATTTGACTGAATTGATAGAAACGGATTATCCTCAAATAGAATGTTTTCCATATCTTATATACCCATCATCACAGTAAAAGAAGTGATTCCTGTTTTATACCTCTAACCTTTATATTGCCTTAGATAAAGCTATATATCACAAACTTTATTTCTATAGTTTACAAATCTATAAACTGCTACTGAAGGAAGAAAAGATCATAAAAATAGGTAGTTAATAAAATGTTTAAGTTATGTGGAGTTTCCCAGAATTCATATGTGTAATCTTTAATTGATAGAAATCACAAGACATTGAGGAATATTATCTTGCCTTAAAGGATAGAAGGTAATCCTGTGACCTTACATCAAATAACAAAAACAACAGACTTAAAAGAGCTGTAGGGTTAAAAAAAATCACTTGTAAGCCTCAAGTCTCTCCACCCTAGGTACCCATCATGTATCTGTTTGCCTGAAGGACTGATGAAAGATATGGGAAGACTCTCACTCTAAGGGAAAACATCGTCATGATGTATTTCTTTCACAGGTAATGTGTCAGCATCAGAGGGGAGTATTAAGCAATCAATAACTGTATCTTAAAATATCTTAACCCTCTGCTCTTCCTTTCAAGATCATCTCTAAATTTAGAGAAGGGGCTACAATAAATACCAAGTCAAGCATGAGACACAGTTTGCACTTAGCAGAACTGCTTTGAGTATATGTAATGGAGGGAAGCACAAAGAGAGGGAAGAATGGTGCAGCCTGATTGCCCTCGAGGAGTCTACTGGACCACAATGGAGCATGAACCAGACAAAGTGACCTAGATGAGAAACAGAACATTACCAGCACCCCAGAATCTCCTCATGCCCCCTCCAGTCACAATCCACCTCTACCCCTCAATGGTAACCACTATTCTGACTTCTAACATATGCATTGATATGACCCACCTTTAGCTTTAGGTTAATAATGCCATATCCAGACAATTTAAGAGAAACAAGTGTCTCTTAAAGGAGAAGCTAAGAAATGTCTCCTGTCTTGCCTCTCTATTTCCCATGTCAAAATAGATAATTAGATTTTCACTTTTCAAAACTTATTTAAAGTCTGAAAAATAATCTGGACGTCTGACAGCAGATCAGACTAAGCAATTATGAGAACTCCTTAGTAATTTATCTTTGGAATTACCTCTACATGAGTAATCTGTAGATTCAAAGGAGACTGATATAACAAAGAAAGGCATGTAAGTAGAATAATGAGTAAACGTAGGGAGAAAAGGAAAGAAAGGGAAATATGAAAACTGAAAGAGAAATGATTTTAGTCTCATATTTTAAATTTATTAATTCTTATTTTTTATTTAATATATTAAATCTTTAAATAGCTAAAACATTTTAACATTCATTTGGGATTTAAAAAATCACATTCTGCTATTTTTATTTCAAATTTTATTTTACAACTCATTATTTGAATCTTCAGCCTTTATACCACCCAACAAAATATCTTCACATAATTTTAAAAACAAGGAATAAAACCCACTGGCATCAAGATAAACATGATATAAAATCTACAATAGGAATACCTTTTTCCATACATTATAAAGCTTTAAAGCAAATATTTTATAAAGTATACTTGTGAAAAGACTTTGCAGTTTCATTATAAAGGAACAACCAAACTAGAAGTCATCAGATTAGAATTACTTCATCTTCCCACCAACAAATCTAATAACCCACTCATACATGTTTCCATAAAATCTGCCTTCCCTCCTATCACAATATATTGTGCAACAAACTTTGTTCCATTTGCCTTGCAAGGATTTTGCTGTTGAAATGATTCTCTCTCATCTGTATCATCAAATTTTCCCATGCTACTGAATTGTTTCTCTTTAGTTCATAGACACATCTCACAATATTTCTCAATTTAAAATGAAACCAAAGCAACAAACCACAACCCTCCCTTGATTCCACCTTGCCTAACTGCTCATCTTTATAGCAAATTCCACAAAATGTACTGTACTTGATGTTTCCTTGTCCTCATCTTCTATTCTGTTCTCAACCCATTCTGTGCTTGTTCCTCACAAATTTTCTGAAAGAATTATTCCATGGTCACCTTCATCTTGCCACACCCAGTGGTTAAATTCTCAGTTCTCACCTTTCTCTCACAAATGCATTGTACACAGTTGACCATCTCCCCCGTGAATCACTCTCTTCCCTTGACTCTTAGGGAAACATATCCTACTGGTCTTCTTTCTGAACCAGTGACTGTTCCTTTTAAATATCCTTTTCTGATTGCTCTTTTTTTTCTGCCTTTAGATTTTTATAGTGTCCCTTGATTGAGTCCTCAGAAGTCTTCAGTTTCCACATTCACTTTCTAGGCGTTCTCATCTCATCCCTTGACTTTAAACACCATCTCTGTCCCAGTGCATTCCAAATGTCTATCTGAAGCATTTCAAATGTGTACCTCCAGCCCTAATCTTTTTTCTGAGTATCAGGCTCATATACCCAACTATCTAATGGACATTTCCAATGTAGTTGTACAGAACATAAATCTTGTTTTCCCTTCTATGTTCACCCTCACACTTGACCAATCATATTCTTACCCTTCAGTAATATAAATTTACCAGTTACTCAGGCCAATGCTTAGAAATTATCCCAACTCATCTCTTTCAAAATGGCTCTTTGTCTGCTATGGACTGACTTGTGTCTTACCCCCTAAAAATATTCATATGTTGAAGTCCTAACCCCCAGTAACCCAGAATATGACCATATTTGGTGTTAGGATCTTTACAGAGGTTATTAAGAAAAATGACATCATTAGAGTGGGCCTTAATCCAATATAACTAATATTCTTATAAGAAGAGGAAATTGGGACACAGACAGATACAGAAAAATGGTGAAGAGAAGGTACAGGCAGAAAACTGCCATCTATAATCCAAAGATAAAGGCCTGGATAGAACCTTCTCTCACAGCCCTCATAAGTAACCAATGTTGATCTCAGACTTCTAGCCTCCAGAAATGTGAGAAAAAAAAAAATTCTGTTGTTTGAGCCAGTAAGTCTGTTGTTTTGGCATCCTGAGTACAGTAATACAATACCCACCCTATCAACTTGTTCTATCAGCCCTACCTTCAACATATATCCCAACTCTGACCATATTCAGCATTAAGCTCATGCCCCGAACTACCTGTCCCCTTGAGGTCAATGAGAGCCTGCCAACTAGTCTTTTTACTTCCATTCTTGACCCCAAAACTCAATGGCTGGAATCATATTTTAAGAATGCAAATATTGTATTGCTTTGCTTCTCAAGCTATTCACTGGCTTCCCATCCAATATGAAATGAATGCAAACATCCTACCTCAACCTACAATGTCTTAAAGGATCTTGCCTCTGTCCAGCTTCTTGATTTCATCTTCTACAACCCTGGGCTTTGTTCTCACTTGCCTTCTTGCTGTTAATGGAATACACTAAGCTTTTTCCCACTCCAGATCATTTGCAAGTGCTCTTTCCTTCCCTTTTGCATGATTTTCACACTTGTAAGTACATTCCTGCCTGGATGAAGTGACACCTAATCAGAGAGTCATTCCCTAGCCACCCTAAAATATGTACTCTCCATCTATTTACCTGTCATTATATTAAAATCCACTTGTTTATATTTTCCTGTATTTCTCCCTCCAGTAGATGGTGAGCTCCTGGAGGGCAAAGGCTTTGTTTGTACCACTGTACCACCAGAATCTAGAATAATGTCTGGCAATATCTGCTGCATGAGTCAATGCATGGAGTCTCCGCCCTGTACCACAAAGATACCTCATATAGTACTGGGGTCCCTGAAACAACTAATATTTAGTACTAAAGTGTGCCTTACCCTGAGCATTTACAATGCTGCATTCACACAAAGAACAGAAATATAACTTTTCAAGGACCACACATGTGTTTTTCTTCACTATCTTTGGCCCCTACAATCTTTATATTCAAGAAAAATGAAAGAGATCAAGAACTTACTACCCATTCGTCTCCATTATACTTCTCAGTTATCAAGTTAATATTTCTTAAAATTGCTACTTGAAAAAACATTTTTTGACAAAGAAATAGAACATTCTGAAATCATTTGAAGGTTTTCATTTCTGACATATCTGGATAGGTCTCAAAGTGCAAGTTGCCTGGGAGACCTATTTCTTCACTCAGTACACATTCTACCTCCTACTAGGCCAAGCTTTAGTGAGAACCTCTTTGATTAGAAGTTTCTTTTCATTCTGGTAAGATGAATGTTTAAGGATACATCAAAGTATACTTGATCAGCTGAAGATACTCTTTACAAAAATAGTTAATGCATGCCTTTATCTTAATGAGTAAAGACAAGATTTCAAAACAAGCATGCTGTTTTAAAATAGATCTCTTACTGTTAATTTTCTGAGGTTGAACCAAGGTCATCTTTATATTGGGTGAAAAAGGTTTAGATTTTCTTAAAACATGTAAAATAATTCTAGACAATGACTAAGTAACTCCTAAGGTCTTCTGAGGAAAATAATATATTGTTTTAGACTTCACAACTCAGAAATTTTTGTGGTTGATAAATGTCATGTTTCAGTTTTAGAAGATTCAATCATTGATGTATTAGTTCAATAAAACTTAATGAATACCAAATAAAAAGCCATGCTCAATGCTAGGCACTGGGCACACCCAAGGTGAATTAGGTATGTCCTTTGCTTCTGAGAAGCTCAGAAGTTGCTCAGGAAGATAGCCATGTAACAAACAATTACAATGTAACATAATAATAATTATGATAATGATAGTAATAAATTCATATTAATTTTTGTGGATTATTTATTCCACAGATTGCAATGTTCTTAGCGTGCACTCTCAGAGTAAACTCTCAGAGTAAGCAGAGATAGTCAGAAATTGACATTTGTGCCGTGTTTTGAATAATGAACAAGAGCATGCAGGAAAAGAATGAATATTCAGGAAGAGAATCACTTAGCAGAAGAAACACCTCTGTGTAAGGTCATGGAACCAAAGTATAAATCTTAGTTGCCATCTTGAGAAAATGATAATCTCAGTTTTGCTGAAGCAAAAGCTTTTGGAGAAGATAGGGATGATTATATCTGATATAAAATGAAAGAGGTAAACTGAGTCCAAATTGTGTGCCAGTTTGGCTGCCTTCTACACCATATGGGAGCATTCAATTTTATATTGCAGGCAATCATGAACCAATAGAAATATTTTAGTTAACAAAATGTGATTAAGACATTTTTATGAAGATAAATCTGGTGACAGTGAGACTATATATAACATATATATATAAACTGGATAAAATGGTGTTGACAAGAGCATTTACCAGGCTGCTGCAGTTGAAAGACATTAAAGACCTGTATTGAAAAGGGTAATAAGCATAGATCAAAAGAAATGGCCAAATTTGAGAGATATTCCTGATATATGTAAATGGATTTAGTGTCTAATTGGAGGAGAAGAGTTCAAGAGAAAAGAGTTAATAATTATAAGGGTTTTGGCTTGGAGATACGAATGAACAGAGTTAAGTTTAACTAAAAAGGCTAGAAAATTCAGTTGGGTAAATACCTTTGAGAAGAAAAATAATTAGTTCTTTTGGGGACATATGGGGCTTGAAGTACATGGGGGAATTTCTCAAGGTCCATTTCTTATCATCACAGTTACTCCTATTGAAAGTGGCACATTAGTACAGCAAAGTAGGGAGACTTCAGCTAACATAATTATGCTTCTAATAGATTAAAATAATTCTAACCATAAGGAGCTTTGAATTTAAACACTGCGTAGGTGATAAGCATTATTATCATTCAGGGCAACCTTGAGACTTCAGTTTGGAGATATAATGGAGATCATAATTCATTTGAAAATAATTTCCAATCATGTAAAATATCTCCAAAGAAGAAAGAGAAGTAAAATTTTTGGAAAAAACATAGAAAAATAAAAACAAAAACCCCACAACTTTGTTATCTTCCCCACAAATATTACTTTAGGATCAGACTTCTACTACCAATGGATCTAATGAGCCTGTTAATCAGACCTCTGCCTCCTACATAAGGTCATGACCCAATTCAGATTTTCTTCCAGATACACATGGGGATGAAGTGGTTAGAACTGAATTGTTACTGCATCATCCTGAAGAGATGTCCCCCAAAGTGTCTTCTGCTGAGATCTCAAGCTGCCCTGATTTCTGTTGTTCTTGAGAACTTATTCTATTGATGATTCTGATTTTCTGAACTACACAATTCTTAAAATAAATCCTCCTTTACTCTCCTTTATTCCTTTTTATTGTTTAAGTTTGAAGTTGGAGTTTATTTATGATAACTGAATAACCTAAGCGATACAAAAATTGATACCAGAGAGCAGCTATACAGAAAAGATCCTCATGAAACATGGGGTATTTTGAATTAGTTATCAAACTCAGATTGGGCATATGAAATTGAAGTCTCCATTTATATTCTGATTGAGCTAGAATTAGTCCATGTCTCTCAGTGCCAAATGCATTAATCAGCCTACTCCATGTGGCTTCAGAGTAAGCTTTTGGTAAAGTCTGGGAGACTAAGCAACTGCTAAGATAGTTCAATACAAATGACATGAGAAATGTTTTTTTTTAACCAAAGAAATACAGGTTGCTTTCAAAGCACTGAATATTAAAATTTAAAAAAAAAGAAAAACAAACTAAAATTTGAAATGTTTAGCTTTTAGAACCTTTATGTAACAATAATGAAAGAATAGCTTGCTGCTTGTATCTGTTGTTGAAGATAGTATGAAGAGATTGATTGTGGAAATTGCTGGATTTTATTGACATCTGGCTGCTAGATGAAAAGTTAAGGCTGATCATATGGTTTCAGAGGACTAAAAGCCTTGAAGAATTCCAACTTCCCAAATCCCTTGAGAATTATCCTTTATTATTGTGTCTTATCATACTGAAGAGAATGTGCTTCCCCTATAGAAAAGAATTAACCCTTCTCCTCATACCATACCCCTCACATTATTTACAAGGTAACATAAACTCAAAGGTAACAAATTCAAATAAAGGAAACCTGGAATCAGTCAAGTGGAATCATAAAAGTTAAAGAATTTCATCCAGAGGATTTGCATATGGTTTGAGGAACAGATTTTGCTTTGAGGGTGACAGCACACCTACCCTTGGTCCAGCACATGAACATGCAATCCAAGATGGTAACGTGGACCCAGCCTTCCCTTACTCATCTGGCTGTGAAATTGGGAATGTGTAGCCACTCTGTGGCATCAGAGAAACCTGGCTCATCTAAGGGAGGCCTGGGCAGTCTCAGAAGGAACACTGCATTAACAAGCTACTATTTCTGAAGTGCCGTACATACATACCACTTCCATACCACCAACCACTGAAATCAGAGGCGTGCCTCAGATCAATTAACTAAGCAATGAAAAATCTCTTGCCCAAACTACAGACGGTTCTGAAAATATGCAGACTACAGCAACGAGGCATCAACTGGAATATTACAGCCTCATTAATAGGAAATCCCTAAGGACAAAAGGAAAGTTCTCTGATTAGGCAAAAACGTCAATCATTACATTTTTTTTTCTACTTTGCTTAAAAGGAGTGATGACCTGGAGTCAAGATCTACACTAATTCATGAGTTGTGACTAATGGAATAGAAAATTAAGATCTTAGAAGGCTTCAGACTCTGGAGATTGGACAGGAAGCTCAGTCTTTCCTCTTCACTTCTGCTATGCATAATTTTGGGAAATATTTTTCTTTTAACATTGAGTCCTCCGTAAGTCCATAATATTCCTTAATGATATTGGATTTGGAGAAAAGAAGCCTTGTGACACTGGCCTTTGTAGACTTCAGCTAGACATTTTTTAAAGATTGTCTCTCTGACAAATCAGTGAATTGGTTTGCAATTTTAAGAGGGTCAGTTTTGCAAACAGTGACATATTTGCAAGTGAATACATATAGGGAAAAAGGTGTGTGTGTGCATGTGTGTGTGGGGGGGGGAAGGAAAGAAAGAGAGATGTGTATCAAGAAAAGAACACAAAATAAATAATAAAAATAAATTGTGTGTTGATTATTAGTAGTACAAGCTCAATTTTCTTGAAATAGCTTCTCCTGCTCAATGTGATTCTGGTAAAGCTCCCAATCACTGCAGAATTCGGGCTCCTATGCAGAGGATGATCATGTGACTCAGGCTGGGCCAATTCCTTTCTCAGGACTTTAGAGCAGAGATGCTTCTGGAATGAAACAGCTTTAGTCATGATTAAAACAATGTAGTCCTCTAAAGAAAATATGAATGATTTTTAAAAAATGACTGTAATTTCTAGAGTTGCATGGTTCCTGCCTCTTTAAGGCCTGTTTTTATGTTTCTTTAACTCTTTCTATCAGTTGCAGTATTGATCTTTTTCTTGCTCTAAATTAAGTCTAAACAGAATTTATCAGGGTTCTTAGAAAAGCAGCTTGGATATTTTGTCATGAATATAAATATAACTGCATATTTCTAAACACATAAAGTAAATATTTTATTATAATGTGGCTATGAGTAAGGAAATTGTTAATCAATTGAGTTATAAATAATAGAATATTCAGCTGTACTTAAATATTGAACAAACTCAAAATTTAACATTGTGTGTCAGGGAAGGCACAGCCATCCAGTTTCATCTGTCCCTTCATAATGACAAGGCATTAAGGTCATTGAAAGGCCATCCATGTATTCAGTATCTAATGTCTACAATGGAAGAAATTCATGTTGATAATTAACTTAATCCCCTTTGTTTACCTAAGAATCAGTTAAAACATCTACGTCCATTCAATATAATTTAAATGGTATGATGGTAAGAAGTTTTTTGGAATAGAATTTGAAGAAATTTAATCAAAATCCCCATTATCAGTTCTATCACGATAGAGCACAGTCCAATTTTCCCATCTGTTCCTGGATACACAAAACCAATTTACCTAAAAGTCTGAAGTTCCTGAGGTTTAGAATGAGCTGAGGTGACAGAGTTAACCATCTCATCCCCAAAATATGTATCTATAAATGTACCCTAGTTCTGTAAAAATCACAACCCCTGGCTTAACCTGGCATAGAAGTGAATGCATAAAACAAGTTCTTGACAATCGTTTACTGGACTGTATAGAAAAGGACCTGCCATCAGTGATGTTACCCCAACAGCCAACCTACTTGGCTGTTACCATGGTGATACAAGGAGAATGTCTTGGGAAGAACTGTGAATTGTTTGCATGTGGTGAGCATTCAGTCCTTCCTACCTACCCTGGCAAATTCCTTATTTTAATTACAAAAATTAAAATATACTAAAGCCAACTATATAAGGAAATGCATTAAAATTGTTTTTAATCTGCATTTTAAAGAGCAAATATGCTTGGAACTGCCCCATTTTAAAATACTCTTTATTGAAATTATTTCTGGGAAGTCAGAAATGCAATATATTATAATATATAAAATGATTTTTATGAGTATAAAATTGATAATCATATAGCAAAATCCTAACATTAATTAAATATTCACATTTTTACTGTTGCCCTAGAGAAAAAGCATGACATAGGTAAAATTTTAATGATAATAGAATTAGAATGTCTATTCTCTTAGCTAAAAGTATGACCTCTGAAATAGTGAAAAAAAGTGCTTTATATGTAAGGATAGTAGTGATTAATGACTATAAAATATGAGAAAGGTTTCCACATAAGAATATCTGTCTGATATATATATATATATATATATATATCTGATTATAGTATTATAACCATGTCTCTAGATAAGTTTAGTGGCTTCATAAACTTATTACAGGCATATAAAACTCCAAACACTTCTAGAATCTGTTCTTTAACTGATGACATAGCAGAGAGGGTTTCACAACTTCAATATAATAACATTTATGGTTTTCTTTACAACCAACTCTATATTGTATTCTCTTTGCATACATCTTAATAAATGTTGCCCATTATACAAAGTTTACTATCTACCATTCTTCGACATCCTTGAAACCCTTGACCAGCACCCAAGATGTAAGCTTTTTCCATAAGTTACTCTGTCTTGTTTTACCAATACACTCTTACAATGCTTTCTTTCCTCTTATTCTTGCTCCTAAATATTTCCATTGTGAATTCTGAAAACATCTATTCCACTACAATCTCATCCTCTCCCTTTAAACTTGTGGCCTTGTGGAAACAGATTTCCCTGCAGAACATTTAAGAGGAAGTTACCATTCTCTTACACTGCTGTATGGGTATCAGCTGAGACTGGTGTAGTCTTGGTTCCTCAGTGGCTTTTCCAAGCCATTATTGATGATTTCTCTTGTAAAAACCAGTCCAGTGCTTTTGGAGGCCCATGAAAGTTGGCTATGTAACCAGCTATCTTTCCTCATGCTTTCATTACTCATTCTTGCCATCTTCCTCTCTTCCACTGATAACCTTGTTACTAGCTTTTCTGGCCTTACTCCATTCAAATCCTTACTATCATCCTGAAGGATTATGTCCATATAAAAAATTCCACCCAACACACTGCATTTCCAGTTCCTTGACCCAATATTCCAAATAACCATCCTACTTGCTACACCGGAGACATCCATCCCCATAGCCATGTTCTAAACTTAGTCATTGCTCAAGCTACTTTAACTCTTAGGTAATAAAAATATATATGTGAATGTGTTTGATTTTTTAAAAAATTGTTATTCTTCTTCCTCCTACTTTATGTGGGTCAGACCAGCATTGTGTCATCTTGATAGAGAAGGGAATCCCCTGTACTGAACAAGCTGTCCCATCAGTGTCTGAAATTTATGAGACGGCTAAAGGATTTCTAGAACCATTTACTGTCTAAGTACTCCACTTTGATAATTAGTAGTCATTCAGTTTTTATTGTGAATGAATCATTGTGAAATTTTGTTTAAACAACCAGCTATTTAACCAATGCCCTTTATCACTTCCTTCCTCTACTCTTTCTGGATCATGTTGTTTCACTACAACCTGTTCCTAAATTCTGAGCATCTCTATGTCTAAAGGCTCTTACCCTAAAACATATATACATCCACACATTCTGTCTCATGTGAATTAAATGCTTTCCTTCATTTTTCACCTCCAAACCCCCGCTACTGGCTTCTCTCACCTCTGTTGCTTTCTAAGCTTCTTGGAAAAAACTACTCCACATTTTCACATCCAATACTATTGAATTTCTACACAAAATTAAAGTGAGTCCATTTTCTTTCTTGTTCTTTTCTTCTTAATTGACTATCCTGCTTTGCCATACATTTTACTACTTTCTCTTAGCTTTTCTTTGACATCTCTAACAATTCTTTTCTTCCATCTGCCTCATGAGAACTTCTTTCTCCAGCTCCTATTTAAATACTGGGGTTTTCAGACTCCTGTCTTTGGTTTCCTAACCTTTCTATAATTCTCCACATTTCTCATTGTTTTAACTAGCATCCATATGCAGTATATAGCAAAATTGTTATCTCTCTTCTTCTGCCTTTTCATTTGAGCTTCAGACTTGTACATTTACTCAAATTTATGAACACATTTATTGGATACATTCCTGACAAGTTTATTGAATGAACTGAGCTCTATAGGGAACAATCAGAAAACAACTCTATTTTTCCCCTTTCCTTATCAAACACACTCTCCAATCTCATTCTTTCTTCTTCTTTCAAGCATCGTCCATCAATTCTTTAGTCCTTTGTGGTACAAGAGAAAGCCTCAGTTTCAGTTATTTAAAAATAATCTCCGATCCAAAAGTCCAATTGATCTGCTTGGGAACTCTGTTTCTTCTACAGCTCAGGACTGCCATGGACCACAGTGGCACAGTGTGACACTCACCTCTGCATTCTCTAATGCAATGGTTATCAGACTTTCACACGACTCAGCATGAATCAACTGTACAGTTTGTTGGACAGGTTGCTGTGTCTAATCCTGAGAGTTTCTCATTCAGTCGGTCCAGTGAGGTCTGAGAATCTGATTTCTAATAAGTTCCCTGATCACCCTGTTGCTGCTGCTAATGCATCCACTCCCTTTTTTACCATCCCCCCCAGGCCTTGGTCTGCATGGTACTCACCCTTCTGATAGAAACCCCTTATCCATTTTAGGACTGCTGCTTTTAAAGTGGCCCTAGGCCAACCACCTAGAGAATTCTCATCAGGTCCTAAATACATTTGCCCTGCCTACAGGAAAATGCAGCTTCTGCCATCACAGTCCTCTCTTGCTTTGTTTTGATGTTTCAGACATAAGTAATCAGTGTTTGTACCTTTTGACTTATCACAGAACAGTAAGATCCCAGACCCCAATATCCCTCATTCTTCAGAAGATGCATATCAGGCTCTCCAAATTATTTCCTTGAAGGCCCACTCACCTGACTTAAGGTGACAGAGACACACTTTATTCTTTTCCTCCAAAAGGTAGGGAGAGCAAATGCCACAGCACTCCAACGATTCATTCCCCCCAGATTATCACTCCTTGTTCTGTACAATACCCCAACCCCCTCTGCAACAATAACAATAAGAAAAGGGAGAGGTGGTTACTGCTGGTAACATCTTATTACTATCTCTTAACATGTCTTACCAAAGTGTTTAGAACCTTTAGAATGTGGGAGAAGTGGAAATAACTGTATTGTTCTTGGCCTTTGAGGCCTCACAAATATTCTGAGACAGAAACAGTCTGTTTATACCTCCTATTACACTTATTATGTATCAGACAATGAACTAGATTCTTAGGATAAAAAAGAAAAAATAGTCCTTGCTTTGAGGGCTTTCAATTTAGTAGTTTAAACCAAAAGAAATGAGGTAAAATATTATAGAACTTATGATAGAAATTTAGGGAACATCTGGACATACATAAAGTAGTGGGCAAATGCAGTGGGGATTTATAATCACCAAGTGCTGTCGTAGTCACCTCAAGCTCAGAAGGCTAACAGGGAACCCACTTTCCTTCCCCTCAGACCTGCTGGTCCTCCTGGGTTCTTTACCTCTAACAAAAGTCCGTCACACACTCAGTCACTTAAGGAAAAACCCATCCTAGGTCCCTCACATTATTTAACTCTCTACAAATGATCAATGTCTTTAAAACCTATATATATATATATATATATATATTGTTTTTTTAATCTCTCCTCTCTTCTCCTTCCTCATTATCACCACCTACCTCTGTCACATTAAACGAGATTATGTCTGTCTAAGAGATATGAATGTTTCTAAATCTAGTGCCCTCAGATCCAATTCACTTCCCGGCTCCATAGAGACAGAATGAATGTCTAGGTCTCACACCTAAACATGACATTGGCTCCTCACCATGTATATAAAAATGTCAATCTCTTGAGTATAAAAAAAAAAAGATACTCGATGGCCTGACTACTACCTACCTTCCCATCTCCGTCTCTACTACTCCCCTTATCACATACTGCCCCTCATAATTTGTTATCATGTTGCTTCTTATCTACGTAGTTCCATTCATACTATTCCTTCTTTGTGGAAAGTCTCTTCCCACACTACTTACCTAATTTATGCTGGCTAGGAGGTAGCTGAACAATCTTCTCACACAGATAACTCACACTGAACACTCTGGCTGGATTAACTGCTTGCTTTCTTCCTTCCCAGTCTGTGGCACAGTGTGTAGCTTTTCAACACAAAACTTACTACTTCCTCCTCATCTCGAAGTTAAAATTAAAGAGACCATCTTTTTAAATTTCTTGGGGGGGATTCTTTTTATAAATTACCTTTTTTATTTTGAGATAACTTTAGATTTACATGCAGTTCTAACAAATTGAACAATATCCTGCGTACTTTTTACTCTATTTCCCCAACAGTAACATCTGGAAAAAATATAGGACAATATTACAACCAGGACATTGACATGTGTATGATCTACCAATCTTATTCATATTCCTCAAGTATTGCTTGTACTTGTGTGTGTGTATTTAATTCTATGCCATTTTATCACACATTTAGATTTATGTATATACTGCCACAGTCAAAATATAGAACAGTTCCATCATCACAAGGGTCTCCTGTTGCCTTTTATAATCACATCTGCACACTCCACCCTAATCTCTAACCCCAGGAAAAAACTAACTGGGCTCCATTTCTAAAATTTTCTCAACTCAAAAATTTTAGGTAAATGAAGCACTTAATAGGTAAACTTTTGGGATTAGCTTGTTTGTTTGTTTGTTTATTTTCTCTCAGCATAATCTCTTTGAGGTTCATCCAAGATGTTGTATGTATCAACTCTTTCTTCCATTTTCATGCTGAGTAGTATTCCATGGCATGGTTGTACCACAGTTTAGCCATTCACCCAGTGAAGTACGGGCCATCCCATTGAGACCTGTGTTTAATCCAATGGCTGGCAAAGGAGGAACAATATTTAATAGAAATTCTACTCTGCTACCTCCATCCTCTATTTCCAAAAGAACAGAAAGTTAATTACCGAAGTGTTGAAAGTTAAAGTACTAAAGGTAAATTGTTTCACTGAAGGTAGACTATGGAAAAATGCTTAATTAATATTAAGGATCATACACCTGATCAAGTGGGATTTATCCCAGGGATGCAAGGATTTTTCAATATATGCAAATCAATCAGTGTGATACACCACATTAATAAACTGAAGAATAAAAACCATAAGATCATCATAATAGATGCAGAAAAAGCTTTTGAAAAAATTCAACACCCATTTATGATAAAACTCTCCAGAAAGTGGGTATAGAGGGAACTTACCTCAACATAATAAAGGCCATATATGACAAACCCACAGCTAACATCATACTCAGTGGTGAAAAGCTGAAAGCATTTCCTCTAAGATCAGGAAGAAGACAAGGATGTTCACTCTCAACACTTTTATTCAACAAAGTTTTAGAAATCCTAACCATGGCAATCAGAGCAGAAAAAGAAATAAAAGGAATACAAATTGGAAAAGAAAAAGTAATTATGTCACTGTTTGCAGATGACATGATACTATACATGGAAAATCTTAAAGATGCTACCAGAAAACAATTAGAGCTTATCAATGAACTTGGTAAAGTTGCAGGATACAAAATTAATACACAGAAATCTGCATTTCTACAAACTAAAAACAAAATATCAGAAAGAGAAATTAATTTACCATCACACCAAAAAGAATAAAATACCTAGGAATAAACCAACCTAAGGAGGCAAAAGACCTGTACTCTGAAAACTATAAGACACTGATGAAAGAAATCAAAGATGACACAAAGAGATGGAAAGATATACCATGTTCTTGGATTGGAAGAATCAATATTGTCAAAATGACTACGCTACCCAAGGTTATCTACAAATTCAATGCAATCCCTATCAAATTACCAATGGCATTTTTCATAGAACTAGAACAAAAAAATCTTAAAATATGTATGGAAACACAAAAGACCCTGAATAGCCAAAGCAATCCTGAGAAAGAAAAACAGAGCTGGAGGAATCAGGCTCCATGACTTCAGACTGTAATACATAGCTACATCATCAAAACAGTATGGTACTGGCACAAAAACAGAAATATAGATCAGTGGAACAGGATAGAAAGCTCAGAAATAAACCCACACACCTATGCTCATTTAATCTATGACAAATAAAGTAAGAACATACAATGGAGAAAAGACACTCTCTTCAATAAGTGGTGCTGGGAAAACTGGACAGCTACATGTAAAAGAATGAAATTAGAACATTCTCTAACACCATACAGAAAAATAAACTCAAAATGGATTAAAGACCTAAATGATGAGACCAGATATTATAAAGCTCCTAGGGGACAACATAGGCAGAACACTCTTAGACATAAATCACAGCAATATCGTTTTAGATCTAACTCCTAGAGTAATGAAAATAAAAACAAAAATAAGCAAATGGGACCTAATTAAACTTGAAAGCTTTTGCACAACAAAGGAAACCATAAACAAAATGAAAAGACAACCCACAGAATTGGAGAAAATATCTGCAAATGTTGCGACTGGCAAGGGATTAATCAACAAACTATAGAAACAGCTCATTCAGCTCAATACCATAAAAACAAATAACCCAATCAAAATATGGACAGAAGATCTAAACAGACATTTCTCCAAAGAAGACATACAGATGGCCAAAAAGCCATCTTGAAGAGATGCTCAATATTGCTAATGAACAGAGAAATGCAAATCAAAACTACAGTGAGGTATCTGACACCATCATCAAAATGTCTACAAACAGTAGATGCTGGAGAGGATGTGGAGAAAAGGGAACACTTGTACACTGCTGGTGGGAATGTAAATTGATACAACCACTATGGAGAACAGTATGGAGGTTCCTAAAAACTAAAAACAGAACTACCATCCGATCCAGCAATCCCACTCCTGGGCACATATCCAGACAAAACCATAACTGAAGAAGATACATGCTCCCCAATGTTCACTGCAGCACTATTTACAATAGCCGAGACATGGAAGCAACCTAAATGTCCATCGACAGAGGAATGGATAAAGAAGATGTGGCACATATATACAATGAAATATTATTCTGACATTAAAAAGAATGAAATAATGCCATTTACAGCAACATGGATGAACCTAGAAATTGTCATTGTCAAGTGAAGTAAGTCAGACAAAGACAAGTACCATATGATATCACTTATATGTAGAATCCAAAAAAAAATGATACAAATGAACTTATTTACACAACAGAAACAGACTCACAGACTTCAAAAACAAACTTATGGTTACCAAAGAGGAAAGGTGAGGTGAAGGATAAATTAGGTATTTGGGATTAACATATACACACTACTGTATATAAAATACATAATCAACAAGGACCTGCGTTATAGGACAGGGAACTCTACTCAATATTCTGTAACAATGTATATGGGAAAAGAATCTGAAAAAGAATGGATTTATGTATATGTATAACCGAATCACTTTGCTGTACACCTAAAACTAATATAATATCGTAAATCAACTATACTCCAATATAAAATAAAAATTAATTTTAAAAATATAAAAAATGGAAAAGTACTGCATATACAATAGTTAAAATATGATTCTAATCATGTTTTAACTAATCTTCTATATACAGAAAAAAATAGAGCTCAACAGCTGCAAAGTTAGCTGTATTTGGGATTGGAGGTTGATGCTTTGGTAACCATTTTCATATCTTTTCTTTTTTCTAATACTCTGCTTAAAGATTTTGCATTAAAAAACAGAAATGGACTTTAAGGAACTAATTTTTCTTTAACTTAACTAAAAGACCAGTTAATAATATTTTATCTTGCTATTAGAAATAAAGAATGTTGGATCTGTTTGGCATGCTTATTAGTTTACAACATTAGGCAAGTTAAGTATCCTCCCTGGGCCTCAGTATTTCTATAAAATGTACCCACTTCATAGCATTGTGAAGAAGAAATGAATTGATACATGTAAAGTTTAGGACAGTACCTGGAAGGTGGAAAGCAATCACTCAAAGTTAGGTATTACATTGGTCAGATTTTCAAAATGACATTTTTATTTTAGAATAACTTTATATTCACAGAAAAGTTGCAAAGATTGTAAACAGAGTTGTAGTATACTTTTCACTATGTTTCTCCTTTTGTTAATATCTTTCATTGCCATGGTTCATTTGTAACATCTAAGAAAACATTTGCACATTACTATCAATGTTCTAGTAATGTCATTTTTCTGTGCCAAGATCCTATCCAAAAAACTACCTTAACCATCGTATCTCATAGTCTCTCCTGGTCTGGGACATTTTCTTAATATTTCCGTATTTTTCATGACCCTGACAGTTTTGTAGACTGTCCCTTGACTTTTTAAATATTTTTCTGACAGTTACACTAGGAAGGTGGGTTTAGGAAAAGAATACCACAGGGGTGATTGCCCTTCTCATCAGATAATAAGAGGGGTATATGTTATTAAGTTGAATTTTATTTCTCGTAATTTAACTAGATATTTTGGTTAAGGTATTGTTTGCCAGGTTCTTCACTACAAAGTTACTTTTTTCTCCCTTTCCATACTCCAATCTGTGAAACATCAAGTGCAGCCCATACTCAAGGAAGAAAACCATTATAGACTCCACTTCCTAAAAGGAGAAGAATTTACATAAATTATTTGGAATTCTTCTGTATAGTAGATTTGTGTATTCCTTCCCACTTATTTATTTATTTTATCAATTATTTATTTATATGGAGTCAGGAATGTTTATTTTATACTTTGGGTTATGACCAGTACTAAATTATTTCTTTTATTGCTCAATTGTTCCAGCTTTGGTTATTGGCAGCTCCTTCAGGTTGGCTCTGCTGTCCATTTGACATGCCCTTATTCAATTTTTTGAGCATTTTCTTACTTTCTTATAAGATGCCCAGGCTCATTTTGTACTTTTTATGTTCCAGCCCTAGAATCAGCCATTTCCCCAAATTGACATTTCTGCATTGAATTTCCTTTGCACCTTTGTAAAAAATTAATTAACTATATTTGAATCTCTCAATTATGTCCAGTTGATCTATATATCTATTATTTTGCCCATGCCATACTGTTTTGGTTACTGTGTTTTCACAGTAAGTCTTGAAATAGAGTAATGTGAGTCCTTAAACTTTGTCTTTCTCACGATTGTTTTATCTGTTCTAGTACCTTTTCCTTTCAATATAAATTTTAGCATTAGCTGGTCACTTGTGAATATGCATAGTTAGGTTTTCTTTTTTCTTTTGTTGGTTTTTTAATTTTTAAATTTACTATCATTATTGTCACATAAAAAACTTCCAACACTTAATGTCTTAAAACTATTAGTTACTTAACTCAAATTTTTGTATATCATCACTTTAGACTGGGCTCATCTGTACAGTTCCTCTGCTGGTCTTGCCGGGCTCATACAGTGTTTGCAATGAACTGCAGTTCAGCAGAGCAACTCTGCCCCTGTTGATTGGGTAGTTGGTGGCTGTAGCAACAAAGAGTGCAGGGGGGTTAACAACGTCACTATGTTCTCTCATTTTCCATTAGGTTAGTCTGAGCTTATTCGTGTGACAGCAAGAAAGACTTCATGACATGTACCTAGAAAGTTGCTCATTGTCACTTCCATTGCTTCAAGGATGTCACAAGGTCTGCTTAGATTCAAGGGGTAAACAAAAGAGCGTCACCTCAAGATGTGAGAAGCTAAAAATTATTGTGTAATCTACCATAGTTATTATTAACTAAGGTTATCAGCAATGACATTTTTAGGAATTATCAGAAGACAAGGGCAATCACTATGAAAACAAAGACAAGAAGCAAATTCATAATTTTTTAGGACCAAGAACACCTGAAATAAAAAGTACCAATTTTTCTTAAAGCAGAATAATGACAATTGTGGTTAAGTCATTATTTTAGTCCACTGGGCTGCTGTAACAAAACATCATAGACTGGGTAGTTTAGATATAACAGAAATTTATTGCTTACAGCTCTGGAGCCTGAGAAGTCCAAGATCAGCGGCCAATAGACTTAGTGTCAGGGCAGAGCCCTTTTCCCAGTCCATAGACTGCACCTTCTGGCTGTAACCTCACATGGTGGAATGGATGAGCTAACTCTCTGGGGCATCTTTTTTTTTTTCTTTTTTTTGGTACGTGGGCCTCTCACTGTTGTGGCCTCTCCCATTGCAGAGCAGGCTCCGGACACGCAGGCTCAGCGGCCATGGCTCACGGGTCCAGCCGCTCCATGGCATGTGGGATCTTCCCGGACCGGGGAACGAACCCATGTCCCCTGCATCGGCAGGCGGACTCTCAACCACTGCGCCACCAGGGAAGCCCTCTGGGGCATCTTTTATATGAATATTACAGCCAATCATGAGGGCTCCCTCATGACCTAATCACTATCCACAGGCACTATTGACTAATACCATTCTCTTGATGGTTAGGATTTCAACATATGAAGTTTGGAGGAACACAAACATTCAGACCATAGCAGTCATCAAAGAATAATAGTAGTTTAATCAAAGAGATATTTTACTTGTCCAATCCTTAATCTAAAAATTCATCCATAAATGGAGATATAAATACAACTATTGATACAGATAGAAATTTAGCTCTAAATCATCCCAAGGATAATAGGTCTAATTGGTCCAAACTCTACAGCTCACTATTAGCCAATGCAGGATTTGGGCTTCTGCATTCTAACTACCAGTCCAGTGAACTTCCCATAAAAGCATGCTCCCTTTGTATGGTAGAGATCTTTTTAGGAAAGTTTCCTGTAGAAAGAAACTGTATATTTATCTACACAGTTTGTGGATAAATTTAAAATTACCTTTAAGAGTTAAGAGAAAATAAGATTTTATAAAATACTTGTTTATGAATTATAAATCTCTATATTCTACTCCCTGCTATGTGCCTTTGGACAAGTCACTTACCTCCCTGGAATTTAGTGTGCTCTTCTATAAAATAAAGAAAATAACTTATTTTTCCCTATTATATTGGCACATTGGGATGAGAAGTGGCTTTCAAAGTATATGGTGTCAAAAATAATGTAAATTACCTTTTCTTTGAGAGCAATGCATCCTCCATAAAACAAAAATCTATTTCTCAAAATAGAAAAAGAAAGAAATTGGATTGTTACAATAGGAAACTGCAGGCAAATACCCCATATTGTGTTTTGAAATGTACTTTTATGAAGGCAAGGGAACATTATCAATTTCAAATAGAAAAAAAGGAATTATTTTGAAATGTATTTAAATATAATGACTGTTTAGAGCAAAATTAATTAGCCTATGAAAAAAAAATTAACTCCTATTTGATTTCAATTTTGAAGTCTTGAGCTAAAAAATAAAAACTGCCAATCAATAACAACAACAAAATATAACAACTATATATATATATATATATATATATATATATATATATAAACAACAAAAGTATATATGTATTTTCTGGCTCTTTGAACTGAGAGGCAGAATGTACAACTTTTTGATTATTGGTGGTAAAGAAGAAAATTGTCAAAATATATTAATATGCTTCTTCAAAAGATAATAGTGTTGTATAATGTTTTACAGTTAAAAATGCTGTTCATAATTTTAGCTCATTCCACTTGATCAGGCTTATAAGAAAGAGAAGGAAGTTCATTATTCCCATTTTGGAGGTGAGAAAAATGAAGTTCAGAAAAATGGGGACTTGAGCCAAGTTTCATAGCTAGTGATTTAAAGTGTCCAGACTTGAACTAATCAAGATATGTTTTTTGTGCTTTTTCTTCATTAAGAAGTGTGGAATCTTAGGGGGAAAGCTGATTAAAATTTTGCTAAATGTTAGGAATAACAGGATAAAATAAGTGATATTTCCACTGTTATTATTACAGCAAGGGTTGGCAGATTCTCAGTCTTTATTCCTAGAAGTCTGTTTGTGTAAGTCTCTGGTGACCTAGAAATGTTTTTTAAAGCATCCCCAAATTCTTCTTATGCATACTTCAGTCTGGAAAAAACTGTTAACAAAGCCCTGAAAGTTAGAGATGTCTGAGTTTATACGTGTGTATGTGTGTGTGAGTGTATGTGCAGGTGAAGTCCTGTATGTGCAATTTTACATGTGTATATGTTCAACTATATGTGGGTTTGTGTGTGTGATGTCTTGGTGTGCTTGATATTGGGGAGGACTGCTGCTTGATAACCATTCCTTATTTGTGTAAATGAAATTACATAAAACTGTATCCCAGAAATACACCCTTATTCTTGAATTTTCACTCAGGTAAATTTTAGAAATTATATCCACTCAATAATGCACTTCCTACTCTTTATATTTTGAAAATTCAATGCTTTTACATCTACATTGTCTTTTATGGATGTAGTACATTTCTTCAAGCATCTTAAACATGGGCACGTGTGTTATATGAAGACAGACATTTTACTATAATAGTACTTAAAATGGATTGTAAGTTCAGATTGATTTTTCTCACATTAGTTGTTTTAAGTGGCTTTTATAAAGCAGACATATAATGGTATGGTTGTCCCCTGTCAAAATATCAAAGTGGAAAATATTTAAAAGAACGATATGAGGCATTTGGAAAGAAAGCCCATATTCATCCTCCTCTAAGTGGCCTTTGGGACATTTCTATTTAAAAATGTTAATGTGTTTTATAAGTTTTGATTAATAGATATTTTTAACATTATACTTTTAACGTGTCAGCTCTTGGTAAATTAATTATGCTCCCTGCCCCTTTCTAACAGCGTGAAGGCTGCTGGGTATACCCTAAGGGAACGAACAACAAAATGAGTAGGAATCGGGTTTGTTAATAAGGTTTGATCTGAAATAGAAAAGACAGAAATATACTAATGCTTTGAATTTGAATAACATGTTAGCTAACAGCAATAAAAAGAAACATCAATTCAAACAGAAGGGAAGGTAGCTAAAATCACATTATATAATCCAAATTGCAGAATAGCTGCAGGACTACAATGAGTGACAAGGATAGCACATCACTTTACAAAGCATCTGATTTAGACTCTGTTGTCTCTCCCCATATAGTTGCTTCCCCATCTTTAAAATCACCGTCACTTCAGGAGTAGAAACAAGTAATCTGAAAACTTGAACATAAACCCAAAGGAAAAAGGATGTCTGAACCAACAAACAGAAAAACACGTTCTTCTTTCTTTTGTCTATGGAACCCTTAAAAAAATTTTGTATATGGGTAACAAAAACAGCATCAGTAAATGTTAAAAACAGTGATTTTAGAGGCCATGTTCTAAGACTTTAATGTAATAAATATAGAAGTGAACAAAAATAGCTTAACATTAAATAAATGGAAATTTAAAATGGAAATAATCTCTAAATTAAAAAGAGATTTTTAAGGAATAACATATCTTGTAAGAAGTGAATTGCATTTGTTTAAATGCTTTCCTTTTCAGAAATAAAAGAAAATATATGTGCTATATTGTTTATGATAATAGAAAAAGAGCAAAATAAATTAAAATTTGAGTTGGTATGAATAATGATAAAAGCTTAGATTAAATTAAAGTAAAAAATAAATTAATATAAAACTCTAAATAGAGCCACCTTCTCTTTCCTTAAAAAGACCAAGTATCATTAAGAAAAGGAAAGAAAAAAAGTACTAATATGTACAACCTCAGGATTAAGAAATATGGACTCAAAAGGGATTTAAATTATTATAAGTGACAGTTGTATTCTAATGCATGACATCTTTCATGATTTTCCAGCAAAATATATATTATAATAACTGGCCTGAAAAGAGATAAAAGATTCAACATTCCATAGTTTTAGAAGGAAAGATTTTCAAAGGTACATGATTGCAAAAGACACCAGTCCCAGGTAGTTTTACTTGTGAATTTTAGCATATATTCAAAAGACAAACCCTTCATATTTTAGTAAATTTCATAACAGAATGACATGAAAAGCTCCTCAGCTTATTTTATAATGCTGGCATGATCCTATCACCAAAATGTTATTTTAAAATTTTCACAAGTGCACACACACATACACACACACACAAATGATAGAAAAATACACTTTTGTTTGCAGATGCCTGAATAAATGAATAGATGCACTGAAGGAAAAGCATAACATTATACAATAGCTATCTAGCCACATAAATGTTTGCATTTAATGACAACCGGAATTACAAAGGACTTTTTTATAGCAAATGATTCTAAAGTGTATATGGGAGAATAAGCAGGAAATTGCTAAACAAACATTTTAAAAGAATAATGAAAAGATACCTGTCCTTTAGCTACCAATCAAAATAGCATGATAGTTGTACAATAAAAGTCAATGGAAATAATAGAAAGTGAAGAAGTTGATCAAAGTAGTTACGTGGAAATAATAATATAAAAATAATAATAATATGTCCCAAGTGCGGGACAAGAGTGTTCCAAAAATGGTGCTAGCATGCCTAATATTTTATTTAGAAGAAAACAGATATAAGTTTTTCAATTTATAACATACAACAAAATTAATTTTAAATGAATTAAAGGTCTAAATATAAATTTAGAATAACATATTAGAAGATATGAGAATATTTATATAATCAGGAGGTGGAGAAAACAAACTTATTTAAATAATTTAGGTAAGTTCAAATTAGGAATGAAGATTTTCACAGAATAAATTGTATAATATGAAAAAATATTATTTGGCAAGGGAGAGCATAAACAAAGATAAAAGGCTAATTCTCACCCAAACTTTACCTTATTCTCAAGCTTAATCTGACACACAGTCATAATAAAATTCAAAATCCATTCCAGGTCCTATAAGCCCCTACCTAGTCTGGTCCATGGCTACCCATCAGTATTCCTAATATACAAAGCTTTGCTACTAATTACTTAATAATTAAAAGATAAAAGCAGTCATTTATTTTTTTTATGAGAAGGTTCATTTTCCAAAGGAACAAACTGTAAAGATATCAAGAGTTATACTGTAGATATAGAAAATATTAGGGATTTTTGAATATAGTGTCAATACTGTGATTTAGTGATTAAAGGCATGATATAAAACACATACACAGCAACAAAAACAAAGGAGCTTGAGGGAACTTTGGGAGGTGACAGATATGTTTATTACCTTGATCGTGTTGATAGTTTCATGGGTGTATGTATATGTCTAAACTCATCAAATTATATATATATTAAATATGTGCAGGTTTTTGTATATCCATGATACTCTTATAAAGCTGTTTTAAAAGGTTAAAAAGAAAAAATATTATATGGGTGTTTGGAGACTTTTTTTCATCTAAATATTGATACTTTCAAGGTAAACTCGTTTTTGTTCTAAAATAGATATTTTAAATTAAACTTTTTATTTTGAAATAATTGTAGATTCTCAGGCAGTTGTGAAAATAATACAGAGAGATCCTGTGTATTCTTTACCCAATTTTACTAGTGGTTATTATATTTTTCAGTCCTCAAATCTTCATTTGTGTCTTCTTTATATCTTCTATTTCTTTACTGAGATTTACCCACTTTTTCATTTGTCCTTTACTCAGTCTTTACTGATGTTGGTTAGGGTTGGGCAGACAGTGTACCTAGCAGAATTCCCACAGGAAACATATATGACATACTCCTATAAGATGACTGAAAAAGAGTTTAATAAAGGATGTTTTACAGTTGTGTGGACACATTTATGGGAGACCAAAAAAGAAGGTGAAGAATCCTACAAATTGGCAACAGCTGGTGACTGATGCTTCTCTGCACATGACAAGACTTAGAGCTACAGAAGGTGAGGCCCAACTGGAGCTGTGGCCTGCAGTACAGGAACCAGCCATTGGTAACCACAGGTTAACAGAGAGAGCCAGAGATTTAAATGCAATGGTAGTTTTGTCTTCATACCCACCAATCTCCCTTGGAATTTTCTATGGAACAAATGTAACTGTAAGGGATAAGGACAGGCAGTCTAGCCACATCAAATACTGATGCACAGAGGATGGTAAAGAAGGGTAGATAATGAAACTCTAGGGCTAAGTGCAAAATATTCAACCCAGAGAAGACTCCATATGGGAAAGAGACCAAATTACATACATGTGATCAAAGTGAGAAGGTTAACCTATCTAGAGAAGAATTCAAAGAAGACAGCAATTGGATATAAAATGAGATCATAGAGAGACCCATGAAGGTGGGATCAGCAGCCTCAACTAAGGCAGATGATGGGATTTAAGTAATTCAGAGGCTAAATGGTTAAAGCACATACAGGTAGTAAAAGAGATAACATGGAAAAGCTTAAAATATTCAGTACTCAGTTACATTTTTCATAAACAAGTTTTTTTTCATTATAAGGCAAGACAATAAAAGATTAATTAACACAGCAAAATATGATAAGTTCATTGAAAAGGTATTTAATTAAATTAGAATGATAGCGGAAGGGTTGGAAGGATTGACTGGACATTTTGTAGAGATGAATCTATTGTGAGGAAGATAAGATTCAGAATGAAATGCTGAGGATGTGCCATTTTATTTCAAGGATTTGTGTGAGTGTGGCATTCTTCTCATTTATATAAACCAGCTATACTGAAAATAAGAAGTCTCAACCAGAAATCTGCCTTCCAATGAGAGACAATAACCACCTAGTCACTGCCCTTATTCTTTCCAACACAGTTAGGGTCATCAGAACCACATCTTCCTAACAGGGAAAGAAACAGCCAACATCTTAGCAGGTGCTGCATAATCATGCCTCAAGTGACTTTCTGCAGATAAAAAGAAAGTAGTATTTGCTTGCATAAGTGAATGTATCTGCTTGAGTTGTTTTCCTACAGATGTTAGCCTGGGATTGGAAATAAAATTATTCATTCACTAACAGCTTTCAAGAAGCACTATGATCTGGGGCAACAAAGAACCAGCAACAAAAGACAGAGAGGCATTCACAATTCTAGAAGAAAACACTGGTGTGGAAATACATAAAATGGCTGTTTGGTCCCAAGACTGCCTAAATTATTATCTAGCTATACTGGATGTTCTAATTCCTGTGTCTCAGAAGACTGCAAGTAGATATATATACTGACTTATACATATGTAGATAATACTGTCAAATGCCAGCTTTCATTAACGGTGTTTGTATTAAGCTCTCTACACTTTTCAGGATGGCACTATTTGTGGCTGAGAGCATCTATTAATTATAAATCCTTGAGAGCAGAGACAGTTTCTGATTCACTCTGTATTCCCAACTTGAGCCTTGTACACAGGCAGCATCATACATGCTTTTGACATTAAAGATCCTTTATATCAGGGGTCCCCAAGCCCCTGTTAGGAACCAGGCGGCACAGCAGGAGATGAGCGTTGGGCCAGCCAGTGAAGCTTCATCTGTATTTACAGCCACTCCCCATCGCTCGCATTATCGCCTGAGTTCCGCCTCCTGTCAGCATTATGGTGAGTTGAATAATTATTTCATTATATATTACAATGTAATAATAATAGAAAGAAAGTGCACAATAAATGTAATGTGCTTGAATCATCCCAAAACCATACCCCCAACCCTCACCCCCGGTCCGTGGAAAAATTGTCTTCCACGAAACCGGTCCCTGGTGCCAAAAAGGTTGGGGACTGCTGCTCCAAGCTATATTTATAGCTCAAAGCGACTTAAGAGTAGGGATTTATTATAAAATCACAATATCTAATATTTTACTGAAGATTGTTAACATGCAGTTTCAATCAAGTGTAGAAATCAGAATAGACTGATTTTCCCCCAGCTCCAGACCATGCCAGATATGAAACTTGAGCTTGAAACTTTTCTATTAAGTCCAAACTTAGGATCATAATCTTTTTCAATGCAATCCTCCGGGTAGGTGCTTCCAACAAATCAGAGTTGGAAAGCAACATGGAATCAATTTCTGTTCTGAGTTTAAAGATATATATCACGTAGTGAAAACACATACACATACACACCTATACTCTTACTAAATATATTCTAACTACACTTTATACTATACTGTAACTAAACTATAACTAAATTACTCAGTCACTATAATTAATTAAACCAGGTATAAGAGTTATTTATTTATTTATTTTTGCGGTACGCGGGCCTCTCACTGCTGTGGCCTCTCCCGCTGTGAAGCACAAGCTCCGGACGCGCAGGCTCAGCGGCCATGGCTCATGGGCCCAGCCACTCCGCGGCATGTGGGATCTTCCCGGACCGGGGCACAAACCTGTGTCCCCTGCATCGGCAGACGGACTCTCAGCCACTGCGCAACCAGGGAAGCCCAAGAGTTATTTTTGTGTACCAACTTGACTGGATCAGGGATGCCTAGATATCTGGTTAATCATTATTTCTGGACGTGTTTGTGAGGGTGTTTCCAGGTGAGATATGCATTTGAATCTGTGAACTCAGTAAAGTAGGTAGCTCTCCCCAATGTGGGTGGGCATCATTCAATCTGCTGAATGCCTGAATAGAACAAAAAGACCAAGAGAAGAAAAATTTGTCCCTTTTTTCTGCCTCTACTTGAACTGGGACATCTCACCTCATCATCTCCTGCCCTTGGTCTGAGATTTACATCAATGTCTGCCCTGGTTCTTAGGTCTCTGGACTTACACTAAATTACGCCACTGGCTTTCCTGGATCTCCAGCTTGCAGACAGAGGATTGTGGGACTTCTAAGCCTCTATAGTCACATGAGCCAACACCTCACAATAAATCTTTCTTTATAGCCTATTGATTCTGTTTCTCTGAAGAACCCTTACTAATACACTAGGCAAAGGGAATCCTCATATATTCCATTGTCAGCATATTGTGTTTTTGAAATTAATACTGCATTTTGGATTCTGACTCAGCTGTAACTGTTCATTTATTATATAGAACTGCTGTGCTTTATTTCTGTTTGCTAAAACCTTCTGTCTTGGGCAGACACACTTACTCTTGCAACAAATATTTATATAGTGCCTAGTATGGGTAAGGGCTTATGCTAGGTAATGAAGTTGTCAAAAAGGTAAGTTAGCTCAGGAGAACCAAGATTCAGATTCCAGATTGTAGTGTACCAGCTTGATTTCTGCATCATCCTTTGCAAGTATGTATCCATTTTTATACTTTTATGGATATTAACAAGCAATGATAACTGCTGTATTTCTATATATTACTATTATAATAATTTGCAGGATATTTTCTCAATAAAATGAACAAATGGAATGAATGCTTTGTGAATGAACACATTGAGTTTCAAAAAGGTATGTTCAATATTTTAGCTAATTTGTCACTGACTTACTGTCCTCCAAATTATAAGTATTTAAACAGGTATAATGACAGACTATACATTGTCATTCATTTCAATGTAGGCCAACTGAAGCCACAGTCTCAAGATCTGACAAGATTAGGTCAGGCAGATACTCATCATGGTACTCACTGACTTATCCTGTTTGGAGAAACTTCAGAGCCAACCGCAAGAAATGAGTAAGGAATAGATTCTGGACTTAGAAAGAGAGAACTAGTGATAGCTTTTAGCAGTGTCAGGACTCCAGCTGAGCAGCCTGAGATTCAAGTTGATGGGTAATGAGTGCACTGAACAAGAATAGAAGGAAGTCACACTATGTAGTAGATGTGACACATAGTAGTAGTCTACTATACAGTAGATAAATAAAACTGTGATTTGTGTCCAAAGTGCCCACCCAGGCCCTATGGCAGGTAAAAGTAACAGGATGATTTCCAGCACCCCCTTGCTTGTGGAGTTTCTTCTCCCAGTGCTCTTTCTGCCCTACGTGATTGGCTCAGGTACATTAGTTGAAATCAGGAGGTTGTAAAGTCTGAGCTCCACTGTGGAAAACAGGGAATACTAAGGTTTTTCAGATTTGTGACTAGAGAAATAAAAAGGTGAGATACTTTGTACATATTCTAAATGTATTTCCAACATTTTTCTGCTCTTTAGTCCTCTTCATTGGTTCTCAATTGCTTTCTAGAGCAATATTAAAGCAATATGCCCTCTTACACTATGCATATTTAAACATATATTTTTGTTTCACTTTGTGATTTCATTTCAATACATTGTTCAATTTGTGTCTAGTCTATTTTCCTTCAAGATATTTTCATTTCTCAGCATGACCAAGAATAATCTACAATATACTCCACTTTCAATACCTTTCAAAATATATATTTTATTGACCTTTATTTCCAGTCATTTTAGACTCCACTAAGATATAAAAATAGTTAATCCAATATTAACGTATATTCATAACTTTTGTTCCAAGCTGTGAGAACTGTTAAGTTCAATATATGAACTCTGAAGGAAACTGCAATCAATGTCTGTCTCATTCTGTGTTCTGCTTGGTACCCACTTTGTTCTCAAGAGATCTTTATGTGTATTATGAGAATTACAATGATTAACTGTGTGGCTATTCTGTATATTATTAAACATCATCTCTGTCCTCAAGAAATAATAGATTATCTAGGAAGGAATATAAAGTTCATGTGCAAATAACCATGACAGAAGGTAAAATAAGATAAGTACCTCATAAGGGGCACACAGAGCATGTTACACAAGTTGAAAAAAGAAAGATACCTGGTTGAGTTGGAAGAACTTTATTTAATGTGTTACATTTTATTTGGATAGCACAGAAAATATTTTTTAAATGAATGTATTTGGAAACTTTTTAGTTCTTGAGTTTTAAGAGACAGCACTGTCATATTTTGGGGCTGCTATTAACAAAAAGCTCATTAAGGTAGTTAAAAACAAAATATTACATAACCCAAGAAGGTAAAATCCGTGCCTGAGGGTCCCCCTCCAAAATAGTACAAATAATAATTTTTCTGAAAAATAATGATATGCCAGACTCCTAAAGTTTCTTAAACGTATGAGTCACTGAATTTGGAGTTTTGATTTGCTATCTCTGGATTCAAGGCCGCCTAAACATATCACAATATCTTGTTAACAAAAGTCACGATACAGTATGCCTTAAAAGTTTTACTTCACACCTACGGAAAACCACTGAGAGCATTGACTTTACCTTTCCTAGTGGAATTTCAGTAGCAATATTTATCCTCTTAAAACATTTTTCAGAGTAAAAGTTTCACTATGGAATGCAAATCAAGCACTGAATTCCAAAACAGAATCTCTGTAAATGCAGCCTTTGGGTTCAGTTCAGTTAAATCATCCATTTATCAAAGCCCCAACTACACAGTAACTTGCTGGTAATCGTTCCCATGCATTTTTATGTAGATTTTCCTCATAACAGGCCTTCCACTCCCTTCCTGCAATACCGTACTGGGAGATTTTTCTCTCTCTCCCGGGCCCTCCTGGCTTTCTTTTCTCCTAGAACTCACAGACAAAGCTTTTTGTTTTTCTTATTTCTTCCTCCCCATTCTATTCCTGTGTTTTTCTTTCCTACAACTACAAATAATTCCTTTATCTTCTGCCTTCTCCTCATTCAGTGTTTGCTTCATGGATAACAGTTTATATGCATGCTTGCTCCTCTCTGCCTGAAAAGTGGCAGGTAGGGGTGAATTACCTGAAATTATCATCGGGTTTCTTTTAATCCCAACTTCCTTGATCTCCACACAGTTTGCACATGTTGCCCATGTGAAATACTTTTCCTTTTTTATATCCATTGCTTTGTGAATTAGCTGTCTAATGTGCCACACTCCTTCTCTCCCGCTCCTCTGGAGATGATCCTTTCCAACTCCTACCATTCTCAGAAATGCACATAGACTCAAAATTTCACTTAATCTTCATCACTAGCCTTGTACATGAGGTATGACTTATTTCCAATTTAAGAATTGTACATTGAGGCCCAGAGAATTTGAAACTTTCTCAAGGTGCCTACAAAGGGGAGTGACAGAGCTGACACTGGAGCCCAGGTCCACATTCCTAGTCTTATGTTCTTTCCACTGCCAACCAGTATTTTATATAAAACATAAACAAATCAAAAACGTAAGTAAATTACACATAGTTTCTATACTTATAGTTTCCACCGGGACAAATACAATTTCTTAGGAAAGAAATAACACTAAAAATTTCTTTTCATAAAGACAATTACAACTCGTAGAAGTAAAAAGTTAAAGAAAATATGGAGAAGAGACTCAGAAAGACTTCAGCAAACTTAAAGCCTGAGTCTGGTAGAGAATTTGAACTACAGAAAAAGTTTTCTCTTGCTTCTGAAAAGACCTTGGCCTTTCTCCAAATAGTATCACATCCATTTAAAGTCATTTAATTAAGTGAATACTACACATTGCTTGATGTTCAATGCAAACTAACATACTATTTTAACCACAATGTAAAGCTCATTGTGTAAGAATCAGCTGGGGAATTTGTTAATTATAAAGATTCCTGGGCCTACTCCTAGAAGTCTTTATTTAGTAGGTTTAGGGTATAGTCCAGAAATCTGTATTGTCAAATGCTTCCTTGGGATACTGACATGCAGCCCATGAGGAAACAATTAATTCACACTACGTATTATCAAGGATTCAGTAAAAACATGGCTTTTGAAAGAGGAGAAATTTATTGAATTTCTAGACATGCATTTCTTGATTTCTTACAGACTAGTTTCATCACTTTCCTAAACTGCTCTTTTTCTTATTATTTTTCAGGAAAACTTATGGTTGAAGGAGAGGAAATATTCAAAATATGTATTGATGCCTTCTATTCACTTATCCAATCCATAGTAAATATTCATGTGGAGTCAATTACAGGAGTGGGGAGGGGGAAAATTAAAATCTAATGAAAGTTAATCAAAGAGAAGAACTTCCTTCAGGCTGACCATGCATGTCTGTGGTTTGTCTGTCATTTATAATGCTGCAGCCTCTGGTTCATAGTCAAGCTGTAATTCTGCCAGTTAATGTATCCAATTAACCCCACTAATGAGCTAATCAACAGTGTAAAATCTGTGTAAAATCACTGAGGGTGTATGATAAATGGAAAATGCAATGAACTCTCCCAATATAAAAAGTGCTTTACTGCACTTGTTAAAGTGGCACTGTCTTATCCCTCTCTAAAGCGTAATTTATCACCAGGGTCCGTAACAGTGCCATGCCCTGATAAGGCAGAGGTGGCAATAAACCCATCAGAAAATGATTACTCAGGAATGCGGAGCAATTACAATGTCTCAGTGTATCAGAGTCATAGGCTACAGAGCAAATGTGTTTTTCTGTTGATGCAGAGTTCACATAAAGAACCAGCAGTATACTTGAAGGTGATCCATAACTTGTAAATGGATGGTATTTTTCTATACGCGCATATTCATTTATAATCCTCTGAAGGATGTATTTCCGGTATCACGGTATCAAGAGTCTCCGTTGTAAAGGAGGATGATGGTTCTTATGGGAACTCCTTACTTATCACAAGGGTAGGGCAGCACAAAGTTGGCTGCCCTGTAGAAGCTACCAATTTCCTCTAAAACCAATCATCTCCTACAGAAAGACTTTCATCAGCTAATTAATAGTCCTTTGCTCTTGCTTGTATACCAAGATAACATTCTGGAAAGGTTAATTCTTGTGTTGGGAAATCAAGGTTTTCTTTGTGGTACAGAATCTAAAGTCATCCTCTTGGATACCAAAGCAAACTCCAGTATTTGCTCTCCTAATCCTATCCTTTGATGGCACAGTTCCTGAGTGTTTAATAGACTTGAAACTAGTTGTAAATCAAGGATAGACTTCTAGGGAAGGGAAGAAGTGGAGGAAGGGAAGAAGCAGCGTTGTTTATTCATTTCTGGATAATTATCTACCTTATTTGCTACTCTGGCTGACCTATAGCCTTATTATTTTTCTAGATCTGGCCCCTTTACTCTCAGTTATCACCTTCAAAACAGAGAAATTCCCCACTTTTTCACCTAACATATCTCTGCATTTATTACTTCTGTCATTTTACTTTCAACAAAGGCTTGATCCGCCTTCTTTCTAATGCTAACTCTTCCTCCCCTGTTGGCATTCTTAACCTTGCTGCATCCATTAATTGTTTGCTTTTCAGTCTCTCCCTCTCCCCTGCTCCTCTATTTCCATCAACAAATATGCTCGAGCATCGCTACTGTTAAAGATCCTTCACTTTCATTCTCAGCCTTCCCTCTATAGTTACCATTTTTCTCCTTCCTTTTACTTAAATTACTTCTCCCTTGTTGTCTCCTTTCTGTCAATGCACATATTAACTTAACCTGATAATCTGATTCCCTCTTTTACTACTTAAACTAAAATTGCTTTCTCAAAGTTCCTCACTATCAAGTCCAGTAGTTTTATCATAATTACTGTCTTTGAAAAAACCTGACACACGACGACATATGCCTCCCTAAAATGCTTAAGCGCCCCTTACATTTTATGACGCTACATTCTTTTTCTCTTTCATGTCTCCGATTACCTTTCTTGAAATTGCCTTCTGTGGGCTTTAGTCATCTGTTCTTCACATGTATGTATTCTACGATATTGATTTATACACACATTTAAAAATACTCCTACCATGCCTGGACACACAAGCAATCTCCGTCTTGCCTAATAATTTGATTGTCCTCTTTATTCCAAACAAGGAAATTACAGTTCTGAGCTCGTTCATGAATTCCAGGTCTGAATCTCCAAAATCTGCTTATGTTTTTGACACCTCACACTTAATATTTTCAAAGTTTAGGTGATTATATTTTACTACTCAATCAGCCAGGCCTCTTTAGGTTACAAAAATCCCACTTTAATTAACTTACGCTAAAGAAGGATTTATTAGAAAGATACTGGCATGTGATTGGACTAACCATAGTCAGAAGTCTGCATAGCTGTCTTCCCTGCTTCTTTCTAGGTGCTGGTTTTATTATACCCAATAAAACTCCACACTATCCATAGGATAGGGAAGGAGGTTTCCTTCCTGATTCTCATACCTGAAGCTTCCAGTTCTGAAGCTTTGACTGGATCTCCTTCCCTCCATTCACAGCCACATTTCTCTGCTAGCCTTTAGGATAAAAAGATATAACACAACTTTATGACAAAATTCCGTAGAAAAGCTGTCAATACTGCCTGTCTTCAATTTCTCAAGTCTGTTCTCTCTAGAAGCTAGTGGAGGTTTTCATCCCCACAAACCCATTAAACCAATCATTCCTAATCACCAAAGGCATCCATCATGCTAAGTCCACTGCCAGCTACCTGTCTCCTTTTTACTCAAACCTTAGCAGCATTTGATTCAAATGATTAATTCCCATTCTTGAATTACTTTCTTCTTGCCTTTTTAGTTTCCATACACTCCTGATTTATTTCCTACCCCATAGATGTGTTCTTCTTTTTTTTAATCGAGATATAATCAACATACATTATATGAGTTTCAGGTGTACAACGTAACGATTCAATAGTTGTATATATGGCAAAATGATCACCGTAAGTCTAATTACATCCACCGCCATATATGGTTACAATTTTCTTCTTGTGATGAGAACTTTTACATAGATGTCTTCTTTCATTATCTATTGCTAGATCTACTTCCTCTTTCCAAACTCCAAATATTGGCATACTCCAGGGTTAAGTCCTCAGGCCTCATTTATTTCCTTATATAAACTTTCTCCTTAAGTTAGCTATGCAGCTTTCCGTGCCCTCTGTAAATATAAACTCATCACCGATTGCACTCATATATCACAACCCTCTGGTGTATTCATAATTTCTGTAATACTTCTGTATTTCTGTAAAACTTCCTGTGCTCTCACATAGCTGACTTCGATCAAGTTCTTTCCCATTCTCTGCCTCTGATAGCCACCACTATTATCCCCAGAGCCAATTCGATGCTACCTCTCCTATGTAACTTTTCCTGTCATCCCCACTCAATTTAGCTGGAATAAATTATTCTAGGTTTCTGGCTCTGTGGTTTGTATCTCGTTTTAACACTTGTTTCATCCTGTATTCTTTTATAATTTGCTATTAAATTTTTGACTACCTCACTTAGACTGCAGTTCCATGAATGAATGCAATTATCTGTTCTGGCATGCTATCAAGGCACTCTGTAGCTAACCTGTCTACAAATGCATAATTCAGTTCCACCAGACAACCTGGACTTTTGATCTCCACCTAGCGCAGCCTATCTGAATGCCTCCTCTCAGAAAGTTTTACCTGTATTTCTAAACTCTGGTTTGCTTCCCAGAACTAGCTTTATTCAATTTTTATTCTCAGTCACTTACGAGGTAGCAGGCACGTAATCTAAAATGTTACATTTATTCACTCTATTTTGCTTAATTTTAACTTTTGTTAATGCCTTATCCAAAATTTAAAAATGGTTGCATACTTAATTTTACCTTTTTACAATTCTCTTTAGCTCTATCCAAATGGGGAAAAAAATAACTGCAGAAGTTAACTTACTTAAGGCCACAGGTCAATGAGGGAGAAGTTAAAAATAATTGAACCCATTTTATTTAATGCCAAAGCTCTCCCCCCCTGTTCTTCATCAGTCACCTCCTTCCCTTTTCTCCTATCCTCCTTGCTCTAGCAGAGTGCCACCCACACAGTAGGAGCTCTGTAAGTATTTGTTAAATTGACTATAACTTTTGTGGATGCTAGCGGTTTGGCCATGAAAATGCTGGGAGGCAGGGAAGGTTAATTGAATATGAGTCTCAAGGTGTCCGTGTTATGTCTCTCCTCAGTACTAGCTGGCGAACTGCACTTCTCTCCTTTCTCAACTGCCTCTTATAGCCAGCTACAGGGGGCCTGCAAAGCTTGGGGCAAAGGCAAATAACCCAGTCAACCCATTCTAGGGAGGTTCTGCCAGAAATTTATAGTGCTGAGGTGCTAGGAAAGAGATCACAGAGCTGGAGTTAGAAGAAAACTAGCTTCAAATGCAGCAAGACAAGTGCAGGGCTTGATGATAAGAATGCAACCTCTGTTACCAGGATTGGATTACCTACAGCATGTGTGAAATAAATATGGGTTTTCACAGAGATTTACTGAAATACTAAAAAACAAATAAGAAAAAGCACAGTGGTGGGAAGGTGTCTTTACACCTTTGTCCCTTTACAGAACTTTATTACAACTTTGTCTTTTTACTTAACTTTATAAAATGTAACCAATGAAACTGAAATTAATGATCCAGTAATGAAAGTGGTTCAGTCAAAAGCTGCAAATTTCTCTGCATAACCAGACAAGATAATGTAACAGAGCAGTGTTTAAATTTTTTGTCAACCAGGATGTCATAACTGATCTACCTCTTAAATGGATACAAAACTATTTCCTACATTTAAAAGATGATTCTGTCATTTATATTTTTAAAAACATGAATAATCTCTTCCATTTTAAAAGAAATCTTATGCTCCAAAATTGTTTACATGATTACTTTCTCTGTGGGTATAGTGACTGATAAAAGCAAAGAAAAATAGTTGAATATTTCTTATACCTAAGATCATGAAGTAGAATTTAGAATTAACACAAAGCTTCAGCATTAGGTAAACTTCAAACTTTAAATCTTTCTGTCACTGACACTATGCCTGCTCATCTCTAACTTGTTTGATCCAAATTCCTAGTTAAATTTGTATTTTTTCTTTCTTCTTATGCAGCAACACATTAATTGACCATAACATGTATTCTATTTTCCCACTAGGTCCAAGTGATCCTTCCAAGTCATCCTTAGATTTGCATCCCTGATGCCATGGTAACAGACTGTGTTAGGTAAAAAACTGAATACTGAAACCCTCCAGCTAAGAATGCTTTTAGCTATCCAATAAATTTTAGTTATTTTGTAGAACATTACATAATGTGGATTTGTCTAATGGTATCCTCATAATGAGACCAGGTTAAACATTTTTGTCAGGAATAGTGATGTTGTATTTTCTCTGCATCATATCAGGAAGCATATGGTGTATAACTGTTCAATATTTGGCAGTGAAAAATTTGATCACTTGATTAAAGTGTCATCCTCTAGATTTCCATCATAAAGGTGCCTTTCCCATTAATGAAAAACAATTTGTGTAGCTATTCTTTGAACTGTGCAAACTTCCTTTTTCCTGCTAAACTTTATCCAATGTTTTCTTTTTAATAAAATTTTTATTCTAGAATAGTTCTAGGTTTACAGAAATATATAAAGATGGTACAGAGGGTTCTTATATTTACCGTAAGTAGACTGCCCTGTTTTTAACATCTTACATTGGATGACATATATGTCACAACTAATGAGACAGCATTGATGTATTATTACAAGAGGCCATACTTTAGTTGGATTATTTGATTTTTATCTAATGTTATTTTTCTGATCCAGAAACCCATCCAGGATATCACATTACATTTAGTCACCATGTCTCCTTAAGACTTCTTTAGACGATTAGTTTCTCATACTTTTCTTGTATGACAAGACGGTTGATAGTTTTGAAGAGGGCTAATCAGGTATTTTATAGAATGTTTTTGGTTTGGGTTTGGCTGATGCTTTCCTTATGATTAGACTAGAATTATGAGTTTGTGGAAATAAAAGCCACAGAGGTAAAGTGCATCACATCATATCAGGGGTGAATGCTATCAACATGACTTACGACTGTGGATATTAACCTTGATCACACGGCTAGAGTAGTGTTTGTCAGGCTTCACCACTGTAAAGTTACTCCTTTTCTTTCTTTCCATACTCTACTCTTTTGTAGGAAATCACTATGGGTAGCCCACACTTAAGCGATGATGTTCTATGTTCCACCTCCTGAAAAAAGGAGTATCTTCATAAATTATTTTTAATTTGTGTGAAGATTTGTCTATTCTCCCCATTTTATATATTTATTCATTCAATCATTTATTTGTATAAGTATGGACTTACAGATATTTATTTTTACTTTACATTATAGTTCATTTCTACATTATTTATTTTCTTGTTCAAATTGTTCCAGCTTTGGTCAACAAAAGGTAGTTCAGTTGTGCTTCTCTAACATATTCTGTTACTTTCTGGTACAAGATGCTCCAGGCTTACCTTGTATATTTTGTGTCCCAGACTTATAAGCATCCATTTCCCCAAGGAGCCCTCATTCCTTCTACTAGAAACCAAGGTCTGGGTTCTGGACATGTTCATTGCTGCTGGGGTGTCATTGCTTCTAGGCTTTTTGAGAATACAGAGCTTAGAAATCTATCTATGTATAAACATATTATTACAATAAATTAATAGTTTGCTAATTATATAGATTATATATTATATAGATAAATATGGTATATAAACCCATATTTATAATTATTTATATATCTACATCCCTTTGTGTCAATATTAAACCAAACATGAGTACATACTGATGTCTCCAACTTAATCCAGTATTAAATGGTTTATTCTAGCTTTGCTCTCTTGCTTGTTTGTAACTCCAACAGTGAGAAACCTGGCTTCCAACATCCATAATTCATTTATGTGTTTGCTCAGTCCCAGTATACATGTACAGCGGTTTCAGATTTGTTATCTCATAGACCTGTGAGAAACAATTTCACTAACTACAGTACAGTGTTTATGTACCATTCCTTTTTTCTTTAGTCTTAAGTCTCCACTTGTTAAAAGTCACTTGGGTCAACATGTTTTCTCCCCACCTCCTTCAGTGATGTCATACATTTGTAATGCAATAGATTATTTTATCACAATTTGCATTTCATCTTGGGATCACCTGACCTCCTAATTTAAATGTATACATTAAGTTTCACTCTTTGGCTGTAAAATTCTACAGTTTTGACAAATCCACGTTGTAATATGTATACCATTATAGTATCATCCTAAAAAGTTTCACATCTGTGAAATTAAATTCCCTGTGTTTCTATTTATTTCTCACAAAATCCCTGACAACCACTGATGTTTTCCATCTTTATATTTTTGCCTTTTCCAAAATGTCATATAAATGGAATGATATAATATATAACCTTAACATACAGGCTTCTTTCATTCAGCAATGTGCATTTAATATTCATGCAAGTTGTTGCATTCATTTCTCTTTATCAATGAATTGTGTTCCATTGCATGAAGGTATGACAGGGTTTTTTATCCATTCATCTTTTGAAGGACATCTTGGCTATTCCATTTTGGGGGATAACTGTTGTAAATATTTGCACATAGAATTTTGGTAAACATAAGTTTTCAAATCAGTTGGATAAATACAAGTGCAATTGCTGGATCCTATGGTAACACTATGTTAGTTTTATAAGAAACTGCCAAATTGTAACCAAAAGTAGCTATACCATTTTTCATTCCCACAAGCAAACAATGAGATTTCCTGTTGCTCCACATCCTTGACAGTAATTGATACTGTCATTTTTTCAAGCTATTCTAACAAGTGTGTAATGATATCTGATGGCTGTTTTAACTCAGTAATGGTTTTTCTCATTCACTGATGATCTTTTCCTAAATTATTTATTAAATTGGTAGTTGCAAAATAGCAATATTTTAATTCTATAATACATTTAGTATCATTTAGTACTTTTTTGCTAAGGCCTGATATTAAAGAAGAGTGCCCTCCCCTCCCTCTTTTTTAGTATCTTCCATAGACTCATCAATGTCTTTATTTTAATGTTATAATATACTATTGTCATTGTATTATTTATTTTAAGAGATGCTTAAATTATCCCAAATATGGCTTATAAGTGCCTATTTATGTTTACTCCTCTTGCTTTTGACATTTTTAGTACTGAGAAGTTTCTAAACAAATAAAATAAACAAGAGCAATAAAAATGCATAGAGGGAAAGAGTCAGAATACAGAGTTGCAACTGTAAGTTGCTAAAATGAGTTGCTAAAATGGCTACTTTCAACAAAACCTCACAAGACATATAAACAAATAGAAAAGTGTGGCTCATACTCAGTAAAAAGACACTTTCTATAAGAGGGGGCAGATTTGGATTTAGCAGAATAAGACCTCAAAGCAGCTCTTATAACTATGTTCAGGGAACCAAAGGAAATGATTTTTAAAGAATTAAAGTATGATGACAATGACTCAGCAAATAGTAAATCTGAGTAAATACATAGCAATATATGAAAAAAGAACCAAATGGAAATTCCAGGATTGAAAAATATAATAAATGAAATGGAAAATGTACTAGATGGGCTCATTTGCATATTTGAGATGACAGAAAAACAAATCAACAACCTTGATCAAAGGAAATTATTCAATCTTAAGGACAAGGAGAAACAAAGATTTAAGAAAAATAAGCAGAAGCTTGGAAACCTGTGAGCAAATATCAAACAAGCCAACATGGAGGTAATGTGACTGCCAGATAGATAGAAATAAGATAAAGGTGTAGTAATAATATTTGGAGAAATAAGCATTTAAAATGTCTCACATTTAATGTCATAAATATCAATTTACAGATCCAAGAAGCCCAACAAATTCCATGTAATATAAACACAAATATATCTAAGCCTAGATATATCAAAGTTAAATTGCTGAAAAATAAAGACAAAGAAAATCTTCAGTATAGCCAGAGAAAAACATGTACAGAGAAACAAAATTACAATTAACAAATGATTTTGCAGTAAAACAACAAAGGTCAGAAAGCAGTGGGATTCACATTTCCTACGCATATTCCATAAATGCCTGAGTCAGAAATTTCATTGTTTCCCCGAATACTGTCACATCTGTGAATGCCTTCCTTTATATCTTTCTTTGTCCAGGATTCTCTCTCCCTCTCCCTCCCCCTCCCCCTCCCCCCAACAAATACATTATTTTCACCATTCTGATTTTCTTTTTATCCTCATGCATTTATTTTTGAGTTTCAATAGTTTTCATTCACTTCCCTTTGGAAAGTCAATGAATTCTAGATATCCCTCTTCATTGTTAGAGGGAAACTGGAAATAGTTAAATACTTAGTGTACTCTTTTTAGTACAAAGAATGATTGCCTCGGTTTCCAGTCTCTTCAGAAGGAAAGTTAATTTTTTTAAAAGGTTGGGTTCTAAAGTGTAGAGCAGGGGTCCCCAATCCCCAGACCATGGACCAGTACCGGTCCGTGGCCTGTTAGGAACCAGGCTCAGGCTGCACAGCAAGAGGTGAGAGGTGGGCAAGCGAGTGAAGCTTTATCTGTATATACAGCTGCTCCCCATCGCTCACATACCACCTGAGCTCCGCCTCCTGTCAGATCAGCAGCATTAGATTCTCATGAAAGTGTGAACCTTGCTGTGAACTGCGCATGTGAGGGATCTAGGTTGCACGCTCCTTATAAGAATCTAATGCCTGATGATCTGAGGTGGAGCTGAGGCATTGACGCTAGTGCTGGGGAGCGGCTGCAAATACAGATTATCATTAGCAGAGAGGTTTCACTGCACAGAGACCGTAATCAATCAACTGCTTGCAGACTCATATTAAAACTATCAGTGAGAGCTTCCCTGGTGGCGCAGTGGTTGGGAGTCCGCCTGCCGATGCCGGGGACATGGGTTCGTGCCCCGGTCTGGGAGGATCCCACATGCCGCGGAGCGGCTGGGCGTGGGCCATGGCCGCTGAGTCTGTGCGTCCGGAGCCTGTGCTGCTCCGCAATGGCAGAGGCCACAACAGTGAAAGGCCCGCGTACCGCAAAAAACAAACAAACAAAAAAAAACTATCAGTGAGTGGCAAGTGACAATTAAGCTGCATCTGGTGGCAGGCTTTATAGGGGCACGTGAGTTGACGTACTTCAATTGTACAGCTGCATCTGGTGGCAGGCTTTAAGTCAGAATCCGACACTTATTTTAGTCCGCGCATGGCCCACCCATTATTGTATTTACCACTTCCATCCACGCCTCTTTCCTGCACTGTGCACTTGTCTCAGTCACAGTTTTCATAAGCCCACAAGCTAACTCTAGCCAAAATGAGTAAAAAACAAATGTCGCTGGAGAGCTTCTTTGAAAAGGGGGAAAGACCCAATGATGAGACAGCAGAAGGCTCTAAGACTGACAACAAAAAGAAAGCTGCATTTAAAAGAACATACTAAGAGTCCTACATAAATTATGGGTTCATTGCAACAAGTGATTCACATTCTCCAACCATGCTTTGTATAATATGTGATGACCCAACAAAGTCATGTAACCTTCAAAACTGTTTCGCCACATGGAGACCAAGCACCCTACATTAAAAGACAAGCCTTTGGAGTTTTTCAAAAGAAAAATATGTGAACACGAAGAACAAAAGCAATTATTGAATACCACCACTTCATCAAATGTGTCTGCACTGAGAGCATCATTCTTAGTGACTAACTGCATTGCTAAAGCCAGGAAGACCTTTACTTTTGGTGAAGAGTTGATCCTGCCTGCTGCTAAGGACATTTGTCGTGAACTTTTAGGAGAGGCTGCAGTTCAAAAGGTGACGCCTGTTCCTCTTTCGGCCAGCACCGTAACTACACGAGTTGATGAAGCAGCAGAAGACATTGAGGCACAATTGTTAGAGAGGATTAATGAGTCACCGTGGTACGCAATCCAGGTTGACGAGTCTACTGATGTTGACAACAAGGCAACAACGCTTGTTTCTGTGTGATATATTTTTCATGAGGATATGTTATGTGTACTCTTGTTGCCAACTAACACCACAGTTGCAGAACTATTCAAGTCTTTGAATTATTACATATCAGGAAAACTGAATTGGTTATTTTGTGTCGGTCTATGAAAGGATGGAGTGGCTGCCATGACTGGACAGCTTTCTGATTTCACTACTTGGGTCAAAAAGGTTGCTTCTGAATGTGAGTCCATGCGCTGTGTCATCCATAGAGAAATGCTGGCTAGCTGAAAGATGTCACCTGAACTTAACGATGTTTTGCAGGATGTGATTAAAATTATCAACTACATTAAACTACACGCCCTAACTTACGTCTATTCCCACAGCTCCATGAGGAGATGGACGCAGAGCACACACGTCTTCCCTTATACACAGAAGTGAGATTGCTTCTAAAGGCAGATCACTGGCCAGAGTTTCTGCGTTATGAGAGCTGCTCCAGAGATTTCTTTTAGAAAAAGTCACCACTGACAGCACATTTCAGTGATGCAGAATGGGTCACAAAACTTGCTTACCTGTGTGACATGTCCACCCTGCTCAACGAATTCAATCTGTCACTTCAGGGGAGAATGACAACTGTGTTCAAGTCGGCAGATAAAGTGGCTGCCTTCAAAGCCAAACTGGAATTATGGGGGCGATGAATGAACATTGGGATTTTTGACATGTTTCAAACATTAGCAGAGATTTTGAAAGAGACTGAGCCAGGGCCTTCTTTCTCCCAGCTCGTGCATGATCTCTTATCTCAGCTTTCAAAACAGTTTGAGCATTACTTCTCAACCACAAAAGACCCCCAAACTGGGAAGGAATGGATCCGCGACCCATTTGTGAATAAGCCAGGTGAATCAACTTTGTCCGTGCTGGAAGAGGATCAACTGCTTGAGATCGCGAATGACGGTGGCCTTAAAAGTATGTTTGAAACAGCTTCAAATCTCCATACATTCTGGATTAAAGTCAAGGTGGAATATCCTGAGATTGCCACACAAGCACTGAAAAGCCTGCTTCCATTTCCAACATCCTATCTTTGTGAAGCAGGGTTTTCTGCAGTGATGGCAACGGAAACGAGATTACAGAGTAGATGGACATAAGCAACACACTTCAGGTGTCACTGTCTCCTGTCACCACCAGATGGGACCATCTAGTTGCAGGAAAACAAGCTCAGGGCTCCCACTGATTCTGCATCATTATGAGTTGAATAATTATTTCATTATATACTACAATGTAGTAATAATAAAGTGCACAATAAATGTAATGTGCTTGAATCATCCCAAAACCATCCTCCATCCCCTGGTCCGTGGAAAAATTGTCTTCCACAAAACTGGTCCCTGGTGCCAAAAAGGTTGGGGACCACTGGTATAGAGCACATCGAATTAATTTTGGGTAACCAATATTTCAAGATTTTTATAATTTTGAGATTTTCTTGTTCCATGTGGAGGAAACATCATCTGACAGATTTCAGCCCATACATCCAACCATCACTGCACTTTAGTTTTATTAAACAGAGCACCCTTTGTGATGTTCTACTTCTGGAACACTACCCTCAATATTAGTTTTAACCTAATTGACATATATACCACTGTTTGTAAAGGAACTGCAGATGTAATTTTTTTGGCATCTCAACACCACTGGGAAGGTCTGGAGAAATGCTGACGATATACAAGAAAATCAGTCACTAGTTTTAGAGTGGGTATCATGGGTCAAGCTTTAAGGACTACTAGTTGGCTGCTATTTCTATGATTCTCTGATACTCTTTAACGCACCTCAGTCCATAGCATTTAGGTGCTCCTTCCTGAACTCTTCCATCAATGCCTCAAAGCACAAAACTTCTGTTTGAGGTAGACTGAGGTAAGAATCACAGCACTGACTAGAGTCAGTAAGTCTCTGTTTTATTTGTTAGCCAGAACTCAACCTCTGCTTTCTCAGTGCAATAAGTAAATCTTTTCAGGCTGCCATTACTTGACAAGTAGAAGCTAGAGATGAGAAAGCCTGGATTTAGTTTTGTGAAATTTATCTTTTAATAACAGTATGTTTGAATAGTAAGTACATTTTGAAGGTCTAGGAATCAAATAAGCTAATATTATGGTGATAATTTTGAAATATGGATTTTAGCCTACATGGCATTTAATTGCTAGTTAGAATCAAATCTTGTCTTGCTGCAGTAGGGTTAGTCAGTATTTCTCTAAATTCGGTATAAGCTGTTGATTCATGTCCACTACGCTATTGAGGGCTTGCTGTAAGAGCAAGGGTTTCTAGACTAGGTAATTTTGAGCAACAAAATCATTTGAAGAAAAAAGCTGTTAAGAGAACAAATTCATTTAACTCACACTGAACCAGACTACTAGGAACTTGGGAAAGTGTAAACTTGATTAATAGTGGCTGTTTGTTTAGTTTTGAGAAGGAGGGAAGCCATGCTGTTAAAATGATCTCTTTATTACTGTTTCCAAAACAATTCAGCTACGTGTTGTCAAATTCCATTGGCTATACTCTTCTGAACAAGAACATATGATCTTGTATATAATCAGACCTTGAGTCTTAATAATGATAAAGGATTTATGAAATTAGTAGAGGTTATATCTTTTCAGGCCCTTAACTCTTTTGTATACCTTTTATTTTCTCCATGGCATTTTTATATCTGCCCACCATTAACATTTCTTATAATGCTCAGCTAGATGGTATGTTATCAAATAGGTAAAAATTGCCTCTAATATATCAAGCTTCTCAGATGCATTCTAGTTTTTCCTTCACTTCCCATGTCCACTCAGCATTCATTTTCATTCCTTGTCTGACCTTCAACATTTCTAAAATCTTTCTTTCATATCCTATTTTTTTTATACCAAGGTAAAAAATAAACAATTAAAGCAGTGTTATCCTTTCTTACGGTATTTGCATTTTCACAATTAAATACATTTTAACCAATATGTATGATACTCACCATGGATCCTGAAATCGAAATAAATTTCCAGGCTAGTGCTTCTCAATGCAGAGCTGAGAGTAAAACAAAGTTTCCAGGGCAGTTACATCAGGATGTGTGGGTGAGGAGAAGGGATTGGCCAGGCATGAAGGTTTTGAAGTACTCCTTGGATAACTGTGAAGCATCCTCCATACCCTCTACATGACTGAGAGACACTCAGCTAAGTTTCTCCCTCCTCCTCCCATCCCTCAAACCAACTTGAATCAATGCCATCAACCTTCAGCTTGCTGCCCATCACCTCTGCTCTTCGCCTCCTATTCCCATATCCTGTTCCAGGTCAAGATGAACCTTTGCCAGGTGAATCCCAGTGACTAGCACGGGATGTGAAGTTGAGTCAACTAACAAGGGTTATCAGAGAAGGGACTTGTTTCACTATCTGATACAATATATTACTTTAGGACAAGTCGGATTAAACTCAGAGGGTTGATTTCTTTCCATTCAGATGTAGTCTACAGCAGTATTTCTCAATTAGAATCATCTTGAGAGCTTTTAAAAACATCAAAGTCTGGCCTCAACCCACAGATCTTCATTTAATTGATTTAGGAATGGTTCTGGACATTGATTGTTTTTAAGTTTCCAGATTTTAACGTGCAGCTGAAGTCTAGAATGTTGAGGTGCCAAAAAAGCCATAGGATAAAGAGTAATGTGTTGCTTTATTATGTTTTAAAAGGCAATGTATGTTTGTTTGGTATATTCTTCTTAAATCTTATTCATACATGATCTTCTCCTTTTGTTCCCAAATGTAATATATGAAAGTGGTTTGAAGTTTAAAAAAGAAAAAGAGTTAATTGAGTAAATTAGGTCCCAAAGGTAGTTAATGCTAGATATTGAAATCTGAAAGTGTTACATACTGCTAGCCCCAATTTTTTTTCTAAAGAAACATATTTTCCTAAAGAGACTTCTGTAGAATACTAATCCTATAAGATGTCACCTAAAAATGTATATTGGTCAAACAAACTTGGAAAAGTTTTTAAAGCATATCCTAATTTTGAATATTTTTAATAAAATTGGTTATTTTTAAATGCTCTTTGAGGTCCTGCAGTGAAAGAACTCATTTGAAGTGATTAATCCTGCATTTTCTTAACTTATTTGACTACAGATTATATTTTGTGGTAACACAGTAATACTTTGCAAATTTTAATCTTCTGCCAAACACACACTGAAAATCACTGTACATCATATTGTCCTATATATATAATATTATATATATAAAATAAAACACACAAGGATCTAGTAAAATCCTATGAATTAATGATATTTTCTGAAATTCACAATACTAGAAAATGAGGTCTAACCTCCTTACTATAAAAAGAGTTACTATAAATTCCACAATAATACTCTAATAATGTCCTTTAAGATGTGGAAAGGGCTGCAAATCCATTGACTATACTATCTAGTGTTAATAAACTGATTTTCAGTGTAATTGTAATAGAAAAGAAAATTATTTAAGTTGGGCTTTTTATATTAGATAGAATATAATGGATTAGCAAATATTTATTTCCCTATCTATATATTTCATGTAGAGACTAATTTATTTTACTAATTTCTATAAAAGACAGTTACAGTTTAAGTACATTCTCTGTCAATTCAGAGTTTTCCAATACACTGAATTTAAACTATTACTTTGCAACTTCAAGCATTACTCTTCATAGGAATTCATGAATCATACAACTAGGAAGCAAGTGCCTTCTCTTTTTGCCATGAAAGCATTTGGAGTAGTAATTCACATATTGTCCATCTAATAAGAAGACCCTATTGGCATGCATTTACTTGGAGACTGCTGGGTTTTGTGTGTGTTCTAAAGATGGTTACTTAAACACACACTCATACTCACGCACTCTAGAGGTTTACATTTTGTTAACTATTTATGTTTCTTGGTTACACTAGGAGTTTAAATGCATATTCTGTAGATTTGAAGTTTTTCTCTTTTAGTTTTTGGTCTTGTTCTCATTTGTTTAACTATTGGCCCATGACATTATTCATGGCCAAATCTATATATGTAAAGATCATCTAGTTTGAGTGATTTCTAGTTTTTAAAATCAAATGACTTTTATTATTCTATGTGCTTCTAGACTTTCTGTCATCAATACAAAACAATGCTTTTTTCATATATATATAACTGTAATAATTGGAAAATTATGACTTACTATGAGAGAATGACATCCAAAGGAACACTGAAATCTTGCTGTAGACTATCTAATATCAGCTATACATAAATTTATAAGTGTATTTCAGAAACACTGAGTAATGGCTATTATGCTTTATTCCTCTTATAATATTTGTTTGTTTAATAGATAGGAAATTTCATGTTTTAAATGAGTTTTTCTTAGTAGAGCTGTATTCATTTAAACAATTAGCAATCAGTTTAAGGTATAAAAAAGAGAAATTTCATGAGAAAAAAAAACAGGCTGTAAATAGACAAATAATATTTAAAAGCTATTGGTAATTCTTGTCATGTTATCTCCTATTTTTAGGACCCTAAAGTAAGCTCACCGAAATGAAACAATAAGACACAATGTCATGTTTCTTTCCCTTGAACACTTTAAACAGCAGGAGGGATCCAAATGATTGTCAGGTGGCTTTTGTTGCTGCTGAATACCAAAGAAGTAAAGAATTGTAATTTAAGCTAAATTTGGTTTCTAGAGGCCTAATCCAAAAATTCTGAAACTACCCATTTTTTTCTGCTAAACTTCTAACTTCAATATCTTCCTCAGTTGCCTCTGATTTTCTTTTCAGGCCTGGCAGATTCAATGGTACTGAATTTAAAACTTCTTCATTAGGAGGCTGATCTAAGTATATTCACTGATTCCTTCTTTGGTCATATAACATGATACCTTTAAAAGACACTCAAGCACCTGAAGGCTTATAACATTATCCCCATTACTGAGTCAAATCAACCAACTATATAGCGATTTATTTAGCTTTTATTTGCTTCAATTATTACTCTGAAAATATTAATTTGACATCATATTAACTAAACTGAAGAAAATATATTAACGCCAAAATGTGGTCTTTCATTCCACTAAAGACCTTTCTGATAACATGTACCTGACTGCAGAGGTAGGAGTCCTTTATTTGAAAGAGTTTAGCCTAGAATTCTAGAATTGAACCTTCCAATATCTATGTGCAACTGAAAATGGTCATTTCATTTTTCCATTAGTAAATTCCTTCATTTGTAAAATGGTGTAGTAGGATTTGATTATCACTGAGGTTTTTTTTTTCCCAAAAGGCATAGTATAAACTCAGCATTCAATATAAAATATGCATTTAAAGTAAATTAGAAAAATCCATTTTCACTTTTAATTTAGAACTAACGGATTCCAACAAAATAGTCTCTTTCTGTATAAGAAATGGAAAATACTTAATGTTGGTGGAAGGGTTTGCCTTATAGGGACAACTTGAGTAGATAATCACTTGATAAGAACACTGAAAATTTTAATTATATCTTTTTAATATATTGATACTCTTGATATTCTTAATTTCTGACTCAGTGTCACAATTTTTCAAAGACTGTTAGTCTAGTAGGAAGAGGCTACATACATGCACACACGAAAAAAATGCACACACACACACACACACACACCTGCTAAATATCCCAAGTTTGCTTAGCTAAATGAAAAACTCAGTGAAAAGCAAAGATGTTACCAGAGTTGATAGAGAAGTGGCTTATCCATGTGATGCTTTTCTCCTGTCTTGCTCTGTTCTGTTCCCTGCCGGTAACAGACTTCACTAATAGGTCTTGTATAAGAGTTGGAAAAGAAGTCAAATGTTGTTGTATCACTAATCTTTTATTGTGGGTTTTCCATCAACATTCCAAAAGAGCTTACACTAGCAATCTAATTGTTAATCTTAAAACAAAGTTCCCTTAAAAGGTTTGCTTTACTCTTAAAACAAAATCAAGATCAGCAAGACCAGAGTCTTTGTTCAGAAAAAAGTTCCTCCAGCTTTCAAAATTCTGGAAAGACTGTCTTATTAGTGGTAGTATTACATGGTTCATTTTAAGAAAATAAGTCTCTTAACATTGATTAAAACTGTTAAGATAGTTAAAAATTGCATATTTTGTTCTGCTTCTATCTATATACTTCCCAAATAATAATATAGTTTAGAATTGGAAGGGTTAAAAGAAAAACAAGAATACTTCAGGTAAATTGACAAATATATGCAACCTGCAGAATGTTTCTAGGTGCTTATAATAATTGCTAGGAAGTTTGTATTGATAAGCACTTTCTATATTTCTAACATATACTATTTTGTCGGGTGTTCATTTATATTAGGAAATACTCTCTACTTTCCTACAAATAAACCCTGTTTATGTCAACCTATGTAATAGGAACTATGTAAAATTGATTAATTAATTCTTATCTAAGATGGGGATTATTTGGTCACATCTGAGACATACAACCTTAAGGTTATATGCATTTTTTTGCATTTGCTTACCTATTAGTTTATCCATGCATTATATTTGCATGGAGCACATAGTGTCCACAAAGCACTTTCACCCCCATTACACCAATGGCTAAGAGGCACTGAGAGAAATTTTAGGAAAGTCCAACTCTGTGAGCCCTCATAAGCTACAGAAAATGCTAGAAGTTGCAGTGACTGATGACTGGATAAATTAAGTCACAATTTTTCAAGACAACTAGGACCTATCTACTAGGTCTGTGACTCTTCAGAATTCAGCTGACATTCCTTTTTTCTTTGCTTGTTTCTTTATTTTTTTCCTTCTCCTTCTTCCCACTCTCTCCCTCTGTTGAATATGTTTTGCTTCAAACATATCTTGCTGACAAAAATGACATGTTAGAAAACAAGCAAAAATAATCACTTTCATGGTTTTTTCTTTTAACAGATTTTGAACAAAAATGAGAATTCCACAATAAAAATACAGGAGAGGCTTAATTCTATCCATCCTGATCATTACTATACTATTACAGTATGGATATGAAGCCTGATCTGCCTATCAGATTACATAATTTCCAATATAATTGTAATGGATCTTAATGGATTCTTACAACTAAAATATATCAAATGAAGCTGAAAAATAACTTTGAAATATTGTAGAGTACTTTCTCTTCCTGGCTCCCACATAAATAAAAATGTGACTCTACTTTAGAAGAACCAGTTCATTAATCACATTGATATTGAGAATATTTGAATAATAATGTTTCAGATATTAGCTGGTATATGAGTAACTTAATCTAACAAATCTGATGGCAAAGTGTGAAGAATAAATAATGTTGAAAATTGGATATTAATCTAGTTATGACATAATGTAGCTGTAATCTATGAAAAGTCATTTAATTTCTATGGCCTGGTTTTCCACTTTGTAAAATAATGTTCTACCATGCTGAGCAGTAATCTGTAGTTATTATTATTTAAGTAAATTAAATTATAGATTACCCCGTTACAAATCTTAATCTAATATTTTGACTTTTTGGCCACCACCTTCAATCAAAGGAGAACAAAAGCAGGGAAGAATAAGGAAAAAAGAGATAAAAAATTACTGAATACCTACTATGTGTTTCCCAGTGTTTTAGGTATTTTATAATTACTGTTCCATTTAATTCTCATAATTATTTTTTGTGGTAAATATTATCTGAATTAAAAGGTTGAAGATTTTGTGGCTTGACTAGTAATTTGGTTAGTAAAAAATGATTGATGCAGGTATACATACACTTTTGTGACTTTCAAAGTTCCACCTGACTCTCAAATTTGCACTTGAATGTGACACGCAGTGTGAACAAGCTAAAAGTATGTCCTACCTTTCTATCTCCCATGACCATCTGTTCCCTCTACATACACACATGCACTCAGGCAAGAGGTCTATGCAAATAACACTTTTATTGGCAGAAATTATGTGTTTACCATATACCAGCTATCTTACATTTCTCCAAAGACTCCAGACACTAGTGTCACCTAGTTCTTTAGAAAGTCTGTGCTTTGTGCCCTATATTTACACCTCTCAGTCTAATTTTCTGATTCTGCTATTTTTAAAATTTTCCTTTGTGTCACACATTTAAGTTGTTGTTCTTGCTCAGTGGAGGGAAGGAAACAATTATCTCAGTCTTTTGTAAAGTAAAATAATATATCAAGACCCAGATATTTGTTTACTTTTATTCAGATTAAAAATGCACTTAATGAAATTTGATTCTTGTTTGCCTGGATCTCATTACCAAATATTTAACATTATCTTTCTCCCAAATCCTGAATTATTTTGTATCCTCCACTTGAGTTACATGAAAGCAAACAGGATTCACTCCAACCTTTTAAACTATATTTCACAAAACATACAATTTATTATCTCCTGGTAGATTTTAGCAGACTAATTTAGATACTAACTCAGTATCTATTGAGTTTTATTTTGTCATGTGTTATTTATGAGGATACACATATTATTAGGAGAAACCATAGACAAAAAAAAAATAATCTAATGTAGCAATAATGTTAATTCTCTTCCCAAACCATGAGAGAGTATATACAAATGATCAAAATAAGAAATCACTGACCACACTTTACAGTATATAATATACCATAAAAAAGAACAGTGGTTTGCAAATAAATGTTTTTAGAAATCAGTCTGCTCATATCATTTCAGTATTTGATGTACTGTAATAGACTGTGATATGACATGGAAATAAAACTATATTTTAAAACAAACCACTTGACAGCTGCTGTTCTAAAATATAGGTTTCTATGTGTTGATTAAAAAAGTTAGAAATTTTATAGAAAATTGATGCAAGGTTATTGTGATATATAGTATAATTTTTAAGGCATTGTATATCAAAGACCCTCATTTGCATTTACTCACTCTTATAGCCCATTGATCAAAGCAAATAAGCCAAAACTAATAATGTAGCATAACTGTAAGGGAGAAAAACACTAAAAATAATATAATTATTCTGTCCACATTTGAAACTGCATGACATGCTTTTCCTATAAAATAGTTGATTTTTTTCATAAAATGAGGATAACACTATGATAAATTTATTGTATTCATAATCTTTATTAAATATTTATTAATTATATCTCTGCCTCAGTAAAGAGACCAAAATATATACAATTAATTTAAGAAAAATCAGTTTGCAATTTAAAGAATTAGTAAATATTTGCTCAAATAAATTTTGAATGTATCATAAAATATTTAAATGGTTCTTTATTACTTATGAAATACATGTATTAAAAACACCTAATTTAGTACATCTTGAATCAGTAAATTTCAGGTTTAAACAAAGTTTAATAAGTTTTAACATTTATGACCAAGCATTAAAGCTGTTTTAAAAAGCATGGTTACACAGAGTAGTCACATATTTTTTTCTTGCAAAATAGTATAAGATCCAGAGAAACAGAGTTTTGCACAAGTCTAGCTTTCAAAACATAGTGATTCTAGTTTATAACATGTTAGGGAAATACCCTGTATTTTAGTTTAAAATTACAATGCAAAAAATAGTATAAAGCTTCAGTGAGGACTGAACTTATTTTTAATGCTAGTCAACATAAAAGGCATAGATGGCCACAACTTCAACACATGAAAAGACTAAAATAAGTGGAAGATAATCAATCCAATCTGAGCCCTTGTTTAAGTTATGTAAAGTTGAAAATAGCCTATGTGATTCTATGGTTGTGTAGATGCCCCTCATTTCACACAAATAAGCTTTAAAAGTGGGATATCATCACATCTCATTCTGGAGTCAACTACTGGCATCATGTGACATTGCACCTCACCAATATCTCACATAAATGACCAGACAAAAGAAACAGAAAAGAAAGCAAAGTATTGAGACTGCAAATATCAAGTCAGGAAATGCCCAGGAATAAATATAGTGCTACTAAAACACAACATTTAGCATTCTATACATCATCATTTTAATAGTTTTCTCAAAAGTCACTGAAGGTATAGAACTTAATTGAAAATGGCTACTGCAGTAGCTTCCTAGGTTAACTCAATCCTTCGATGTTGTTGCTAAGAGTTCTTCAATATTTATATTTAATCTCACAGATTTTTATATCTTATTTATTTCTGATTTTCTGGAGTGATTTTTTAATTTATAATTTTGCATGGTGTTTCTTAAGAGTTGGAGGTCAGAGAGAAAGGGAATATAATACGATAATATCTACCCTAGAGTTTGATGCTATTTCTGTAACTGGTTTAATGTTCTGTAGATACGCTACTTAAAAGTAGAGTAGTGGAAATCTGCTACCAACTACATTAGAGCGAGTAATTAACTGCTCTGATTCTCAGTTTTATTGTCTGTAAAATGGAATTAATAATAATGATGGCAAGAAGATATACATATGGCAAATAAAAACATGAAATATGTTCAAAATCATTTGTCATTGAGAACTGTAAAATAAAACCACAATGACATGAGATACTACTTATTTATTTGAATGGTCAAAATGCGGGGAGGGGGGAGAGCTGATAATAGCAAATGCTGGTGAAGATGAGGAACAACAGAACTTTCATTCACTGATGATGGGATTATGGGGTACAGCAACCTTAGAAAAGAGTTAGGCAGATATTTATAAGTTAAAGACTTACCATACAACCTAGCAATCACACTATTAGGTCTTTATCCAAGAAATCTGAAAACTTATATTCACAGAAAATCTGTATGAGAATGTTGAAAGCATGTTTATCCCTAATAGCCAAAGAAATCAATATGTTCTTCACTTGGAGAATTGATAAATCATGGAAGAGCCATGTAATGGAACAGTATTTTGGGATAAAAAGAATGAGCTATTGATGCATACAATGACACGGATAAATATTAAATGCATTTCACTAACTGAAAGAAGACAGACCCCTAGATCTACATAAGACATGATTCCGTTAATATAATATTGTGAAAAGGCAAAAATTATAAGGACAGAAAATATGTTAGCAGTTGCTAGGGATTAGAGGAGGGAAGATCAGTTGACTACAAGAGAATGGGCAGGGGAAATTTTAGGGTGAAGGAACTCTTCTGCATGGTACTAGAATATCAGATACATGACTCTATGCATGTGTCAAAATCTATAGATCACACACATCATAAACCATATAATACAAGTCATACATCACAGAGAATGCACTTTAATGAATGCTAGAGTTTAGTTAATAGTAATGTACCTATGGAAGTTTCTTAGTTTCAATAAATGCACCTTAGGAATATTAAGATGTTAAACTGGATGAGAGGTGTACTGGAACTCTATGTACCATCTTTGTGATTTTTCTATAAATGCAAAATGTAAATGTAAAAAATGTGAAATTATTCCAAAATAAAAAGAATATGCTCCTTATAGAGTTGTTAAGAAGATTTAATAAATTAATATATATAAATTGTATATGTCAACTACTGAGATATAAACATTAAGTAATGTTAGCTAAATATGCATTCTGTCAGTCTAGGCTTTTCTTTCCCACTTCTTCTAAAAAGGGAACCCTTTCTTGCCTGGGGGAGTACTATGCAAGTACTTTGCATGGGATGAACAACATCTTCCCCTTCCTTCCTCCTCCAACCAGCAGAATGGGCATATTTGCCACACATAGCCAGTGAGGTAATCCAGTCCTCCAACCTCAATGATTATTTCAGACAAGGACAAGTAACCCAAGTCAGGACTCCAGAGACCTCAGGCATTGTTGGAAAATAATTATTGCTTGCTATTCAAGTTGTTAAATTTGTAGACTGTGAGCATGTGACTCCTGGTGAGCCTTTTGCAACTAAATGAATTGAATTTACTAAAAATAAAGCCAAATAGATGTAAGCAGAAAAAAGATTTTTTAAAAAAAATTCTGATGATATTAACAATACCCCTGAATCTACCTATATCTGGAGCTAGAGTCCACCAGTAATTTATGTCAATACATTTATTTTATTGCTTCAGTTACTAGTAGTTGAGATTCAGATTCTTGCAATACAAAGAGTCATGACTATTACTTATAGTTTTAATTCCTTATGGTTAGACAATATCAGTTGTATGTAATCTTAAGAAGAGATTAACTGGTTCTTTGGATAGGAAACAATGAAATCAAAGGTGGGCCCAAAGCATCAACTAATAAATGATTGAAACGTTCATTCAGACAACCTATATATATACTGTGTAATTTTGTTTTAGAAATTCATATCACTTAATGTGAATACCTTGCAAGCAACAGACAAATAAGGAGACTATAAGGAGTTATAGCCTCTAGCTGAACAGCAGTGATTTCTGAAAAAACAAAAGAAATATGTATTGTTTATTACTCTCCACTAGAAAAGAAACTTAGGGATAAAAACTATGCAAAAAAGAGATTATAGGGCTTCCCTGGTGGCACAGTGGTTGAGAGTCCGCCTGCCAGTGGTTGAGGTTCATGCCCCGGTCCGGGAAGAGCTCACATGCCGCGGAGCGGCTGGGCCTGTGAGCCATGGCCGCTGAACCTGCGCATCCAGAGCCTGTGCTCCGCAACGGGAGAGGCCACAACAGTGAGAGGCCCGCGTACCGCAAAAAAAAAAAAAAAGAGAGAATATATTAAAAAGACAATTGTCAAAGTTTTAGATAACCAGCTGTTTACATAATCAGAACAAAAGAACAAAAAGGACAGGGTGATAATACTTCCTTTTCCTCTATGTTACAGTAAAGTGAAAATAAAAAGCCTTGAAAATGAATGAATTATTCCAGTAATGCAAGAATGGTGCAGCATTTGGGAATCTGTCATCAAAAGTCATTACATAACTCTTTTTGAATTATGGTTTTCTCAAGATATATGTCCAGTAGTGGGATTGCTGGGTCATATGGTAGTTCTATTTGTAGTTTTCTAAGGAACCTCCATACCGTTCTCCATAGTGTCTGTATCAATTTACATTCCCATCAACAGTGCAAGAGGGTTCCCTTTTCTCCACACCCTCTCCAGCATTTATTGTTTGTAGAGTTTTTGATGATGGCCATTCTGACCGGTGTGAGATGATATCTCATTGTACTTTTGATTTGCATTTCTCTAACGGTTAATGATGTTGAGCACTCTGTCATGTGTTTGTTGGCAATCTGCATATCTTCTTTGGAGAAATGTCTATTTAGGTCTTCTGCCCATTTTTGGATTGGGTTGTTTGTTGTCTTGATATTGAGCTGCATGTTCTGCTTGTATATTTTGGAGATTAATCTTTTGTCAGTTGCTTCATTTGCAAATATTTTCTCCCATTCTGAAGGTTGTCTTCTCTTCTTGTTTATGGTTTCCTTTGCTGTGCAAAAGCTTTTAAGTTTCATTAGGTCCCATTTGTTTATTTTTGTTTTTATTTCCATTTTCTGGGAGGTGGGTCAAAAATGATCTTGCTGTGATTTATGTCACACAGTGTTCTGCCTATGTTTTCCTCTAAGAGTTTGATAGTGTCTGGCCTTACATTTAGGTCTTTAATCCACTTTGAGTTTATTTTTGTGTATGGTGTTAGGGAGTGTTCTAATTTCATTCTTTTACATGTAGCTGTCCAGTTTTCCGAGCACCACTTATTGAAGAGGCTGTCTTTTCTCCATTGTATATTCTTGCCTCCTTTATCAAATATAAGGTGACCATATGTGCGTGGGTTTATCTCTGGGCTTTCTATCCTGTTCCATTGATCTATATTTCTGTTTTTGTGCCAGTACCATACTGTCTTAATTACTGTAGCTTTGTAGTATAGTCTGAAGGCAGGGAGCCTGATTTCTCCAGCTCCGATTTTCTTTCTCAAGATTGCTTTGGCTATTTGGGGTCTTTTGTGTTTCCATGTCATGTACCACAATGTTCATTGCAGTTCTATTTATAATAGCCAGGACATGGAAGCAACCTAAGTGTCCATCAACAGATGAATGGATAAAGAAGATGTGGCACATATATACAATGGAATATTACTCAGCCATTAAAAGAAACGAAATTGAGTTATTTTTGGTGAGGTGGGTGGACCTAGTGTCTGTCATACAGAGTGACGTAAGTCAGAAAAACAAATACCGTATGCTAACACATATATATGGATTCTAAAAAAAAAAAAAAAGATGGTCATGAGGAGCCTAGGGGCAGGATGGGAATAAAGACGCAGACCTACTAGAGAGTGGACTTAAGGACACGGGGAGGGGGAAGGGTAGGCTGCGACGACGTGAGAGAGTGGCATGGACATATATACACTACCAAATGTAAAGTGGATGGCTAGTGGGAAGCAGCCGCATAACACAGGGAGATCGGCTCAGTGCTTTGTGACCACCTAGAGGGGTGGGATAGGAAGGGTGGGAGGGAGACACAAGAGGAAGGAGAGATGGGGATATATGTATATGTAAAGCTGATTCACTTTGTTATAAAGCAGAAACTAACACATCATTGTAAAACAATTATACTCCAATAAAGATGTTAAAAAAAAAAAAACTCATTACATAGGCAGTACAAAGAAGGAAATCCACATGATTATTTTAATTGATGCCCCCCAAAACAAATTAGAAATTGTAGAAAACTTCCTTAACTTAGTCAAGAAGATAATAGTAAATATGACACAACAGTGAAACCAAAAATCGGTTCCATTACAGTACAAAATCAAGAAATGACTACTGCCACCATTTCTCTTTTACATTATAGTGGAGGTTTTAACCAATACAATAAGACAAAGAAATGAGATAAAAACGTTTGTAAATAATATGTAAAACTCATTATTGCAGAAAATCTAATTTACCTATAAATCCTAAAATAATGACTAAAACAACAACTAAAAAAAAGAGTCTAATAAGTGTTGGATATAAGTTCTCACATACAAAATAATGTCTTCATTTAAACTATTAGTCAAGAGTCAGAAAATATAATAGAAAAATGCCATTATATACTTAAAGTATTGAAAATACTCAAAAATAAAAACAAGAAGCATAAAAAATTTCTATGAAAAGTAAAAACTGATAACCAGAAAATATTATTGAAGACCATAAAATATAATGATGTTCATGAATGAGAAGAATCAATACTATAAAATTGTCAGTCCCACTTCAATTAACCTATATACTCAGTGGTTTCCCAAAATAATGAACAATATTTTGTATAATTTGACATGGGGCTTTTAAAATACAAATGGAACCATAATTTGTAAGAATAACCAAGAGTTTTGATTAAAAAAAAATATAGTAGATTATCTATGACTTAATTACAACATCTTATAAAACTAAAGTAAATAAAATAGTGTTATTTGATTGAAGACAAAGAATGTATAATTAGAATATTAGAAAATTTATAAAGTCACTGACATAAATGCACACAACAAAAAAATTAGTAAATGACAAAAATATTTCAAGTTATGAGAGAAAAGACATTATTTTATAATTTGGTTATTAATTAATTATTTGGAGAAATACATAATAAAACTCTTATATCATGTGCTTCATAAAAATAAATTTCCAATGAATTAAATATCTAAATATTTTAAAATCTGGGAATATACTGGAAGCATAAATAGTGTTTTTGGAGTAAGAAAGTTTTTCATAACAGAAAAAGGGAAATTATTGAAATATTACACCATCAGTTGTATTATCTACATGGCAAAATTATAAGACAGTCATTCACAGAAAAAAATATGTATGACAAATAAACATAATATATTTTAACATTATACATACTATGGGATATTGTGTCACAGTTTTAAAAAATGAGGGGAATCTCCATTTATTAATATGTAAAAAGTGACAATATAAAGACTGCATGCTTCAAAATTATACATGGACTATGATATCTTTGTAAAAGTAAGAAAAATACACATGGAAAGTTGCAGGATAGCATCATACTTTGGCAGAGTGTGTGTGTGTGTGTGTGTGTGTGTGTGTGTGTGTGTGTGTGTGTAAACACACTGTAAAATGTCTCAAACCTGACACACCAAACTGATGAAAGTAATTACCTCAGAGGAGGGACACAACATGAGACGGGACAAGGACTCAAGTATAATTGCCAAAGGAAATCTTAGCTTATTTGTATTGATCAAAAGCTTTAATTTTTTTCCCAGGAAATCTACTTTCATAACTAAGAAAAAATTCAAGAGCTACATTCTTGTTTTCTAGAATGTACATTTCATGCAACCAGATATTATTTTTTACTGCTTAATCCCTGGGCTTACAATAGTACCTTGTAGAGGACAAGTGTTCAAGTATCTCCCAAACGAATGAATGAACAATTCCTTGGTATAGAAAAATAAGCAACACAAAATAGTAGAAGAACAGCCTGCTTGAGTTTTCCTCTAAAAAGAGAGCAGAACTAGTCCTCTTCCTTTCCCCCTTTTTTTCTGGGTCCAAGGAGAGAGTACAGTTGAGGAGGCCACACTGGGACTAGGATGAGGAGGCAGCTGGCATTTTGGGGGAGACATTACATACGGGAGGAATGAACAAATAGTAAACATACTGAGGATAATGGGACCAGGTTTCTCATTTTTAGAAAAAAATTTACAAAGGTAGAAAAAGGACAAGGACAGAAAGAACCTGCGGTGTTATATGGGGACTAGAACATATAGCTGTGAACTTACGTTATTTTAATAAAATAAATAGAAAGATGGAAATGGATACAAACATATGTATGTATATATGTCTCTCTCTCTCTCTCTCACACACACACACACACACACACACACACACACACACACACACACACACACAGGCATAAATTTCCCTGGTCTGTCTGCTAAAACATAGAAGCAGTCACACTACAGGAAAATGAGCACACTAGGCACACAGATCTTGGTATATAGATACCAGCCTTAGGGCCCCTTATCTTGGTATATAGATAAGGGGCCCTAGTTTCTTTGGGCCCCTTAGAAATAGTTGGTATTAGGGCTGAGGTAGGAAAAGTACAAGATGAGCCTGGAACATCTTATATTGGGCCAGAAAGTAAAGAAGTATTCAAAGAAAAATGAGGACGTAACACAAGGATACAGGAGCCAGTCTTTCACGGGGATTTTCGCTGGCCAAAATTGGGACAATTTTAGCTTTAAATACTGAAAATAGTGAGTTAACATCCAATAAATAAAATGGAAATCTAAGACTCCAGACTGATAAAAATAAAAGAATATATAAATAAATAGGGGAGGAAGAGAAAGCTCTTTCTCAGAGTAAAATGCCAAATAATGAATATAGAAGAAATGACTGAAAGAAAAAAAAATCACCATTTGGCAACTCTCATTTTGGTGTTTGATTCAAGCAGAATTCACGAATGGATGGACTTCTGGTGGGTGGAGATTTGATGAGAAACAGGTATTGCATTTGGAAAAAAAGATAACAGGATTTTCTTAGGAGTATCTCTGCACATATCACTTATCAAAAGGCTGTAAGATATGAAATATAAAAAGGATATTCTAAAATCCATGAAGGACAAAGAAAGACTGAGGAACTGTAGCACTCTGAAGGGGACTAAAGAGACAAGAAATCTGTGCTATCCAGGATCCTGGACCAGAAAGGAAAAATACACTTATTGGAACAGTTGGCACAATTTAGTGGTGATGTAAAAACTGGATGATAGTGCATAATTTTTTAGTTTGAATGGTTGCATTGTGGATGTTTGGTGGTTATGTAATAAAATGCCCTTGCTTTATCAAAAAGCAAACAAGAGTATTTAGGGATGACGGGATTGTGTTTACATCACGCTTCCAAGTAAGAGAGAGAGGGTAATGAAACAAAAATGGCAAAATGCTAACAACTGGAGGGTCTGAGTGAATGAAAATTTGGGAATTTGTGAGTTCTTTGTACTATTCTGGCAACTTTTCTGTATGTGTGAAATTATTTTTAAATAAAATATAAATAGATAATATTTAAAATAAAGTGATAAGTTAGAATAAAATATGCTATATTTAATAAAAAGGGATGATGATCCATATTATAAGCTGAATAATATTTATGATGTGCTTATGATTATGTGAAGACCTGTAAGATAACTGGAGAAGAATTGTCTATGGTGTTCTTTCCACTCTGTGAGGAAATAAAATTAAATTTGATGTTACTTGCTACATTTTGAAATACTACAACCTTCATTTACTTATTTTCTTATTCTTGTGCTATTCCACAAATATTTAAAGCAATTTATAAAATACATGTGACAAAGAAACATAAACTGAATTATAAATAATAATAATGATATAATATATAATTATATATCACATAATTTATTATGTATAATATGTACTTACATGTTAGATAAATTGAGTTAAAAAATAAGAATTAAGGAATTTTTAAAAAGTAGTCTAAGCATGTTTATCAATAAGATACAATTTTGTAGTTTTTAACAAATATGTCATTTTAGTTTAGAAGAGTCTGTGAGATAAAGTCCCTGGTTAAATATTCAATAAGTTGACTGTGTTTTTTTTTTAATGTAAATGTTTTAACGTTTAAAATAACTTCAGCTGCACTAAATTCAGGGAAATTTTGGAAGCTAGTAGCAAATAGATTTAGAACAAACAAGGTTACAGGCACCTTGACAATCAGGTTTGATTTAAAAGGAATATGGTATCATAATAATCCTGAGATAAGAAAATACAAATCAGATTCCTGAAATGAAGCAAAGGATGCTGTTCATCCATTCAGCTCTTTCAAGGCAAATGTGTCATAATTTTCACCTCTGAGCTCCTAATTGTTCTTATTATCTCAGGGGGATCAGTTAGTGGTTCTATATGGCAGGCATATCATTTTGAAAATCAGACTGTTAATAAATGAATTCTTTCCTCCATTTTCCTGTCTGGTTATAGAAAATATAAGAGTATAAGTCTTACAATCATTTCTTTGTTGTAATTTGCCTCACCTGCACAAGACAAACATATACAGTAGACAGAACCTCCACGCATAAAGGCTGCTTCAATCACTACTTTTGTTTCAACTTACTATGTGTAGAAAAAGCATGTCTGTTTGCTGCACTCAGTGCCCCTTCCCAGGTCCTAAAAGATTGGAATTGCACTGAACCACCCCCCTGTCGTGTACATCCCACTATTATGTGTTGCTGCTTTTCTGGTGTGCTAAATTGGTTAATTAAATTTTACTGGTTTATTCTGCTTGCTTATTCATATCCTACTTAATCCAACCTACAACATTTTCTTCCTTAAAATGAACATATGAAACCTTGAGATGTATTTTTAGAGGTGCATTTTGGCTGTGTAAATGGATAAGTGGTTTAATGTGTAAGGGGCTTTTTGTTGAAAAAAATAACTGAATACTTGAGTATAAAAGTCAAACAACATTAGCACGTTGGGTTTAACAAAGATTTTGGAGGAGCAATTATTGGATTAAATGTCTGCTTTTACTAAGTGTCATTCTGGTTTATTTCTAAGCTTTTGTTCTATCATATATGTTTGGAAACATATTCCTGAAAACAAGAATTGTGCATATAATACTCGCTGTAACAAAATCCCTGTTTAGGGTATTTAAGAAGAGGAAGCACTCATGTTTTCTTTATCAGAATCCCTTCATAATTGAAGGTGGCTGGTACACGATAAAGGATTGGAATGTTTCCGTACCATTCACTTCACCACTAGTATTCAAAAACTTTTCATTTCCTCTTGGAACAGTTTCTTCTCTTTTCAGATGACTTCATATCTTTAAAATTAAAACTATGACCACTTAAAATAAGTATCTTCATTGTTTCTTTTTCACAGATTAATGATTAAGTGTAGCTTTGTCCAAACTCTTCTCCTTTATGACCATCACCAATGATAATTCTTCATGGTACTGAATCATGCCTCAGCTTCTGGTGAATTAGCAATAATTAAATTCACTTTTCTAATACTCCTGTATTATGCCTAACATTTAATATATTCATTCATTTTATTATTTACTATACACAAACTCATTTATTTGAAAGCATATATAAATATGTTGAAACTTTTCCTCCAGATGAGAATAGAGACACAGGAACAACTACAAGTGGAGACTCTTCCTTGCTGCTAGGGTTCAAACTGAAACTCTGTCATTGTGGTTTTTTAATCTCAATATATCACAGTTTCCCATTTGTAAAATTATAGTTCTCATTATAGTTGAGTAATTATAGCACTCAAATGAGCTAATATATATTTAGGGTGTGACCTAATATTGGGTCTCATTTTATTAGTATATTTCATAATGTTGATAGCCAACAGTTGGGTGTTCTATAGTTTATCAGTACCTCCCAGTTGCATAAAGTGGTATTATTCATATTAGGTGTCCCCTCCCATGGCTCCTAGCACTGGCTGCCTGCAGAGCTGGGGCCAATCAGCCTATTTCCTATGAGAACCTACTAATCAGAATGGACAGATGTAACCCAGAGAGTCAGGATATAGATAACCTGTTACTGATCTAAGCTTTAACCTGCAAGTAGACTGCTGGGTTCCAGAAAGCTGGTGGATGGAAGAGGCAGCTGGGATATAGGTTTGTATTGCAGGGACTATTCTCTGAGGACTTGAAGCAGAAGCAAATTTCCAATCCCAGAGAATGCATGTCAATATATTAACTGACTGTACTAGGACTGTCTGAATGAATATTATTCTTTCTTTTCCCCAGTACTAACCACTTGGATGTGGCAATCACCAGATCTAGGGTCAGGCTGCATTAATGTTTATCCCTCTTTCTCTTGCAATTTAAGTTTAACTCAGTGTATCAGATACTCTTTTCTCCTTCAAAAATGTAGAGATTTTTCTATTAGGAAAACGAAACAAAAATGGAATCTTCAACCACTCAGACTGATATCTTAGCTCACTTCTTTTCGTGGATGCCAGACTTTACTTTTGGTTTGTTTACTCAATGTGGTCGCTGGGCAGAATGCCAGTTAAGCAATAACCAGCCAGCACTTTGGGTTGGTGTGTTGACTTTAGTGAACTCATTCCATTGAGTACAAATGAAATTCAACAGAGCCAGTGAAAAGTGGAACTCAAGATCCACGTCTCAACTATTTTCTTAATCCATATAGCTTCCAAATATTTAACTCCAGACTTAGCACCCTGAGATCCACTTTTACACACAGTCACACACAGACACACAACACATGCATATTTGTGTACATATATACATATATATGCATCGCCTTTTCAAATGAATATCCTTTTGTTGCTTCAAACTGATTATTTCCAGAGTATATTGTGTATGCACCTAAAAATCTTCCTGCATTTTCTATTTCTGTTAGTACCTCCTTATTGTAATTATACAGGGCGGGAATTTTGTAGTCATTGTTGATCACTCTCTCTGCCCTTTTCCCTATGTTGAATTAGTTTTATCTTTTCAATAGTTTAATCTCTTAAATTTTTTAATTTTAAAATTCTTACTTCTAAATCACTGTTTAGATTCTCATTAACATTTTCTCAAACTAATATTCTTCTAACTTATTTACATGTTCCTAGTTTACTTCCCCCTTAATGCAACCCAGTTATCTTTCTTGAGTTCTAGACCTTTATATCCTGCATGCTGGACATCACTATTTGGATATTTTATAGTCAATTAAGACATAACAATGTAAAACTGGAAGCCTGAATTCTTCACTACACATAGACAGATGTACCAAATTTGCCCTTCCTATAGGGCTCTCCATCTGAGTACATGGCCCTTATTAACCCTTTTTATCAGGGCATAAAATCTGGACATTATCCTTGAAACATCATCACCAATATGTAATTCATCACCATGTCCTATCAAAATTACACATCTGGGATGTCTCATATTGAGATCTTATTAAAATACAGATTTTGATTAAGTGGGTTTAGGGTGAGACTTGAGGCTATACATTTTAAAAAGATCCCAAGGGATACCAGTGGTGATGGTTTGAGAACCATAGTTTGAACAACAAGAACCCATGAAGTCCTACATAATTGGCCTCTTTGCAGCCTCTCAAAATTCATCACCTAACACTCTGCATCTGACTTACACAGCTCCAAGCACCTTGACTTCCCTCATTGCCTTAGTATGTCAACCTCTTCTATATGCCCATGCCATTGCATGTAGAGTTTTAATCTGTCCAGAATGCTCTTTACCACTTTTTATACTAATTCCCTGCATCCTTTAGATCTCAACTTCTCTCATTCATCCGACAAATATTTACTGAGTGTGATGGTTATTTTTATGTGTCAACTTGACTGGGCCACAGGATACCGAGATATTTGGTAAATATTATTCTGAGTGTGTATTTGAGGATATTTCTGGATAAGATTAACACTGAACCAGTAGACTGAATCAAGCAAAGTGCTCTCACTAATGTGAGTGGGTCCCATCCAATCCACCAAAGAAGTCCTGATCAGAACAAAAAGGTGGAGTAAGGGAAAATTTGCTCTCTCTGACTGATTGTCTTTGAGCTGGGGCATCAGTCTTCTCCTGCATTAGACTTGGCCTCAAACTGGAACTTATACCAAAGGCTCTCCTGGCTTTAAGCCATTCTGGCTAAAACTAAACCATCAATTCTCCTGGATTTCCAGCTTGCTGACTGAAGATCTTAGGACTTCTCATCCTCCATAATCATGTGAACCAATTCCTTATAATACACACACACATGCACATACTTGTACCTCCTATTGGTCCTTTTTCTCTAGAGAACCCTTACTTAAAATACTGAGTGTATATTATCTACTGAAAAACCCTCACATAAATATTTGGACAACATAGCAGTAAGGGCTATAAAGAAAAGAAATACAATGTTATGAGGGAAAGAAATATAGGTTATATAAGTGGTCAGAGTAGTTTCTTAAGAGGAACAGAATTTTAACTCAAACTTGTAGTAGATCAAGAGTAGAAAAAGATATCTCATGAAGATGGAACATCCTTTGTGAATGTGTTGAAACAGTGACTTAGTCAAGGTCTGAAAGAAATCAGTGTGTCTGGAGCAAGAAGATTTTCATTAGATATTAGAAAGGAGTCAGCAGATAAACGATGCAGAACCTAACAGGTCTTGATAAAGAATATGGATTTAATCTAAGTACAATGGGTATTCAATGAAATATTTAATCAGAAAAGAGGTATGACCTAATCTGTGTTTGTTACAAGTCACTATGGTGGGGCCTCCGCTTTCAGTCACGACAGAATAAATGGTACCAGATTTGATCTCTTCACGAAAACTATTATAAAACATGATAAATAGATATGAGGCAAAACATTTCAGGTATGGGACAATAGGCAGAGGAGAACTGTGATTGTGGAGAGAAGGGAAACACAGGAGGTGAGCCAGATGATTGTGCTATGATGGCCCCAATTTCAGTGTGCAGGCATTTCTGTGCAGCAAAATAGGGACAAATGAGCAGTGGTATTGCTGAGCTGAGGAGGAAGGTATCAGAAGACATCGGATTTGTCTTCTAGAGCAGCCAAAATGTACAGCTCTGGGTATGTAAGACTAGAGAGCTGTCAGAAAGGGTGCTCCATATGGCTCTGTAGGGAATCATCACCGGTCCCTGAGTGACGGCTATGTGGTTCACTTGAGATAGACATTTGAGTCCCCCCCCTACCCCGATCAGAGTGGAACGACCCCCATGGACACACTGAACATTCAGTCAAGACTCCAGAAAATGCCCTGGCCTCGAAGTAAGGACCACACCTGTGGTAAGTGGCATGCCCTGATACTGATCACAAAACGGAAACAGAATCTCTTTAACACAGAATAAGATCAAACCTGACAGGACTAAAGTATAAACCAGCGATTCAAATACCTGGCAAAACAAAATGCAATGCCCTTTAATGGGGTACGAAATGATCCAAATACTCCACAATGTAATCCACTGTGTGCAGCATAAAATTAAAGAAAAAATATTAGATGTGAAGAAATAGGAAAGACCACTCTATAAACAAAAGAAAGATCGGAAAAACAATTAACTTCAAATTGATCCAGGTGTTGTAGCTAATAGAAAATAACTTTAAAGGAGCTGTTGGTTCTTTATTACGGTATCATGTAGATACGGATTTCAATAGTGCAGGGGACAGCGGAAAGGGCAGGAATAAAAATAACTGTGGTTATAACCATAGCAGTAGAGTATTAAGATAAATAATTTTAAATTACCCTCCAAGTGAAGTTCGGACTACCTTGAAAAAGCTTCAAGCTTTCTAAGCTTTCATTTCTTTACAAATTTCAACCCACAGCTCTTTTTTATCCCAAGAGTAGGAGGTGTATTCCTTCCACTTCTACATCCTGGTATGACCAATGTAAGTGCTATTCATTTCTTTTTGAAAATGCAAGTGTGGTCATACCGCAATGTTATTATTGTAAAAATTATTTTACAATGTTATTTCTATTTACTTATAAAGATACTTACATGTGACATAATCAAATACAGACACCAGCACCTAATTACCCTGCTTTTCTTGTGACTCCTCTTTTTCTAAATGAGTTAGTCTTTTTTAGACAGTTCTTGGAACACAAACCATTTCATGTCATGGTACAGTTTTGGCCACAGGTTTCAAGAATTTATTTTGAAATCCAAAAGCCAGAAATTCATTCATTGTTTTGGTTTAACATTTATGTCACCATTAAGAAAATGTCAAACCCAGTGCTGCAGCTATTAGTTTCTGTTGGGGAAAGGGAGGAGAGATTTCATTAGTGTATCAAAAAAATTGTTTGCAACTCTACGGTCATGTTGTTTATTTAATATGTAAATAATGCCAACATGAAATTCACAAGGCCCCAATCCTAACTGTGTTTCTTTATTTACTAGTTGTTACACAGTGTTATTAATGATCTGTTTCCTCTTGCTAAAGTGTAGGCACATATCCAGGCTCCACCCTGGTTCAGAAATGTGAAGATGAAATCAAAATTTCATATGGTGTATGAGACCATTATATAATAGTAAGATAATGGACTTCATTCTTTCTATCATTATAATTAATGAGTCAAATAAGTTATCTTAATTAAAATGCCAACAAAAATTGTTTTTATGATATTTGGATACATACATTATATACAATATCCAAGGCTATGATACTCTTTGAATCATGGAATCATTTTCATTTTTATGATTTTTGTTTCTGAGAATATTTCTTCTGTTCATTTCATTTTCGCTAACTGCATTTTCTAAAAGAGTTAAGCGTGGAAAAACTAACAGCAGTACTCTTAAGGAGAATAATTTATTCATTAAATATTAATTAGGGGTCTACTATGTAGCAAGCACTGGTGAATATACTTTATATATATGGAATATAGCAAGAAGGGAACAGAAAAAATAAAAACAGAAACCGTGCTGTCATGCAGCTTATATTCTGATGGGGAGATTTCCAAAGACACAAGAGAAAAAAAGTTAGTATGCATCTATACTCAATACATTTCTATATCAATTGCTTACATTGCAAACATTCTTTTGGGCATCAAATTTTAATTCATCATGCAACAAATATATTTATTGATGTGACATTCAAATCTGTAATTCAGAAAATCTCTGATATTGCCAAATGCAAGGAAATATATTTAATTATTATTTTATAATCAACGTAAAAGTATTTAGTTGTTGATATTTTAATGTAGTATTATACTATCTATGGTAAAAAAAAAATGCCTTTGCTTTACTGAAGTTACACTCTAAACCTAAAAATAACATCAGGGACACAGTGTTAAAGCATTGTGCTTGCAAACCATTCCTAAAATTCTTATTATGTGATGTTGCTCCATAGATTTCTGGACAGTTTATATGAATCAAAATGGTGACAAGAAATTACTCATCTACAGCCAAATTATCCAGTAACCATAGTCTGACTGAGTGATTTTTACTGTTTTTTTGCACAGAGCACCGTTTTAATAGCTCTTTTTTTAAAAGCATACTTTACTCAAATAATCATAATCAAGATATTGAAGTTTTTTTCAGAATTCCATACTTCAAGTGATGTAATTTTAGGACAAAAATATCTCAGAGCTAATCCAATTCAACCCTGCGACATTTAATAGAGGGAAAAATTTACTACCAACATGGTAAAATGTTTCATATTTTTGAAACTAATTAATTGCAAGAGAACCAGGACTTGAATCATTCCCAAGTTTCCTGATTTCACACATTTATAAACTTGTATCATTTAAGCTCCTTTGTTTTTTATTATCACACTTTAAATTGGTGTGAAGGAAGTCCTACATCTTTAAAGAAGGATTACTGTAAGTTACTTTTAAATAGTCTGTATCCTAATCCTTTATCTTTTTTTAACATCTTTATTGGAGTATAATTGCTTTACAATGGTGTGTTAGTTTCTGCTTTGTAACAAGGTGAATAAGCTATATATATATATATCTCCCCATATCTCCTCCCTCTTGTGTCTCCCTCCCAGCCTCCCTATCCCATCCCTCTAAGTGGTCACAAACCACCGAGCTGATCTCCCTGTGCTATGCGGCTACTTCCCACTAGCTATCTATTTTACATTTGGCAGTGTATATATGTCCATGCCACTCTCTCACTTTGTCCCAGCTTACCCTTCCCCCTCCCCATGTCCTCGAGTCCATTCTTTACCTCTGCGACTTTATTCCTGTCCTGTCCCTAGGTTCTTCAGAACCATTTTTTTTTTTTTTTTTTTTAGAATCCATATATATGTGTTAGCATACGGTATTTATTTTCTCTTTCTGATTTACTTCATTCTGCATGACAGTCTCTAGGTCCATCCACCTGAATACAAATAACTCAATTTCATTTCGTTTTATGGCTGAGTAATATTCCATTGTATATATGTACCACATCTTCTTTATCCATTCATCTATCGATGTACACTTAGGTTGCTTCCATGTCCTGGCTATTGTAAATAGAAGTGCAATGAACGTTGTGGTACGTGACTCTTTTTGAATTATAGCTTTCTCAGGGTATATGCCCAGTAGTAGGATTGTTGGGTCGTATGGTAGATCTATTTTTAGTTTTTTAAGGAACCTACATACTGTTCTCCACAGTGGCTGTATCAATTTACATTCCCATCAACAGTGCAAGAGGGTTCCCTTTTCTCTACACCCTCTCCAACATTTATTGTTTGTAGATTTTTTTGATGATGGCCATTCTGACTGGTGTGAGGTGATAACCTCATTGTTGATTTGATTTGCATTTCTCTAATGATTAGTGATGTTGAGCATCCTTTCATGTGATTGTTGGCAATCTGTATATCTTCTTTGGAGAAATGTCTATTTAGGTTTTCTGCCCAGTTTTGGATTGGGTTGTTTGTTTTTTTGTTATTGAGCTGCATGAGCTGCTTGTAAATTTTGGAGATTAATCCTTTGTCAGTTCCTTTGTTTGCAAATATTTTCTCTCATTCTGAGGATTGTCCTTTCATCTTGTTTATGGTTTCCTTTGCTGTGAAAAAGCTTTTAAGTTTCATTAGATCCCATTTATTTTTGGCTTTATTTCCATTTCTCTAGGAGATGGGTCAAAAACGATCTTGCTGTGATAGAGTGTTCTGCCTATGTTTTCCTCTAAGAGTTTTATAGTGTGTGGCCTACATTTAGGTCTTTAATGCACTTTGAATTATTTTTATATATGGTGTTATGGAGTGTTCTAATTTTATTCTTTTACATGTAGCTGTTCAGTCTTCCCAGCACCACTTACTGAGGAGGCTGTCTTTTCTCCATTGTATATTCTTGCCTCCTTTGTCAAAGATAAGATGTCAACCATATGTGCATGGGTTTATCTCTGGGCTTTCTATCCTGTTCCATTGATCTGTCTTATAGTTTTCTGCATACAGGTCATTTGTCCCTTAGGTAGGTTTATTCCTAGGTATTTTATTCTTTTTGTTGCAGTGGTAAATGGCAGTGTTTCCTTAATTTATCTTTCTGATTTTTCATCATTAGTGTATCTGTGCATTAATTTTGTATCCTGCCACTTTACCAAATTCATGGATTAGCTCAAGTAGTTTGCTGGTAGCATCTTTAGGATTCTCTATGTATAGTATCATGTCACCTGCAAACAGTGACAGCTTTACTTCTTCTTTTCTGATTTGGATTCCTTTTATTTCTTTTTCTTCTCTGATTGCTGTGGCTAAAACTTCCAAAACTATGTTGAATAATAGTGGTGAGAGTGGACAACCTTGTCTTCTTCCTGATCTTACAGGAAATGCTTTCAGTTCTTCACCAATGAGGACGATGTTGGCTGTGGGTCTGTCATATACGGCCTTTATTATGTTGAGGTAAGTTCCCTCTATGCCTACTTTCTGGAGGATTTTTATCATAAATGGGTGTTGAATTTTGTCAAAAGCTTTTTCTGCATCCATTGAGATGATCATATGGTTTTTCTTCTTCAATTTGTTAACACGGTTTATCACATTGATTGACTTGCATATACTGAGAAATCCTTGCATTCCTGGGATAAACCTCACCTGATCATGGTGTATGATCCTTTTAATGTGCTGTTGGATTCTGTTTGCTAGTATTTTGTTGAGGAGTTTTGCATCTGTGTTCATCAATGATATTGGCCTGTAGTTTTCTTTCTTTATGACATCTTTGTCTGGTTTTGGTATCAGGGTGATGGTGGCCTCGCAGAACGAGTTTGGGAGTCTTCCTCCCTCTGCTATATTTTGGAAGAGTTTGAAAAGGATAGATGTTGTCTCTTCCCTAAATGTTTGATAGAATTCGCCTGTGAGGCCATCTGGTCCTGGGCTTTTGTTTGTTGGAAGATTTCTAATCACAGTCTCAACTTCAAGTGCTTGTGATTGGTCTGTTTATATTTTCTATTTCTTCCTGGTTCAGCCTCAGAAGGTTGTGTTTTTCTGAGAATTTGTCCATTTCTTCCAGGTTGTTCATTTTATTGGCATAGAGTTGCTTGTAGTAATCTCTCATGATCCTTCATATTTCTGCAGTGTCAGTTGTTACTTCTCCTTTTTCATTTCTAGTTCTATTTATTTGAGTCTTCTTCTCCCATTTTTCTTGATGAATCTTGCTAATGGTTTGTCAATTTTTTCTTCTCAAAGAACCAGCTTTTAGTTTTATTGATCTTTGCTATCGGTTCCTTCATGTCTTTTTCATTTATTTCTTCTCTGATCTTTATGACTTCTTTCCTTCTGCTAAATTTGGGGTTTTTTTGTTCTTTCTCTAATTGCTTTAGGTGTAACGTTAGGTTGTTTATTTGAGATGTATCTTCTTTCTTGAGGTAGGATTGTATTGCTATAAACTTCCCTCCTAGAAACGCTTTTGCTGCATCCCATAGGTTTTAGGTCATTGTGTTTTCATTGTCAGTTGTTTCTAGGTATTTTTTGATTTCCTCTTTGATTTCTTCAGTGATCTCTTGGTTATTAAGTAGTGTATTGTTTACCTCCATGTGTTTGTATTTTTTACAGAATTTTTTCCTGTAACTGATATCTAGTCTCGTAGCATTGTTCTTGGAAAAGATACATGATACTTTTCCAATTTTCTTAAATTTACCAAGACTTGATTTGTGACCCAAGATATTATCTATCCTGGAGAATGTTCCATGAGCACTTGAGAAGAATGTGTATTCTGTTGTTTTTGGATGGAATGTCCTATAAATATTAATTAAGTCCATCTTGTTTAAAGCTTATCATTTAAAGCTTGTGTTTCCTAATTTATTTTCCTTTTGGATGATCTGTCCATTGGTGAAAGTAGGGTGTTATGGGGTGTTAAAGTCCCCTACTATTATTGTGTTAATGTCGATTTCCCGTTTTATAGCTCTTATCATTTGTCTTAGGTACTGAAGTGCTCCTATGTTGGGTGCATAAATATTTACAATTGTTATATCTTCTTCCTGGATTGGTCCCTTGATCGCTATGTAGTGTCCTTCTTTGTCTTTTGTAATAGTCTTAATTTTAAAGTCTGTTTTGTCTGATATGAGAACTGCTACTCCACCTTTCTTTTGATTTCCATTTGCATGGAATATCTTTTTCCATCCCCTCACTTTCATTCTGTATGTGTCCCTAGGTCTGAAGTGGGTCTCTTGTAGACAGCATATATACGGGTCTTGTTTTTGTATCCATTCAGCCAGTCTATGTCTTTTGGTTGGAGCATTTAATCCATTTATATTTAAGTTAACTATTGATATGTATGTTCCTATTACCAGTTTCTTAATTGTTTTGGTTTAGTTATTGTAGGTCTTTTCCTTCTCTTGTGTTTCCTGCCTAGAGACGTTCCTTTGGCATTTGTTGTAAAGCTCGTTTGGTGGTGCTGAATTCTCTTAGCTTCTGCTTGTCTGTAAAGGTTTTAATTTCTCTGTTGAATCTGAATGAGATCCTTGCTGGGTAGAGTAATCTTGGTTGTACATTTTTCCCTTTCATCACCTTAAATATGTCCTGCCACTCTCTCCTAATTCTTTATCTTATCAGGAGACTACCTGACTCTCAATGTAATAGTAAGCTTTCTATATTGACCAGTCTTTTAATTTTTTTTTAATTGTTGGAAATAGCTTTATATCTATAGCTGTAAATCACTCATGGGATTTCTAGGACATAAGTATATTCAGATATTTATCTCTTAAAACTGTCTTTAGTGCTAATATAAGAACAATGAATTTTACTTCCTTCTTGCTTATTCAACAAAATGAATGAGATTAATAAACATTTAAACAGGCAATCAGGTATATTAAATAGTTAGCAAATGGATAACATCTGTTTCTCTGCGTGTATTTGTGTTTGTATGCACGTATAGGATCAATGTGGAATTGGAAATAAAGGCATCTTACAGATTTTCCTTTGTCTGTTCATGGAAATCATTTAACATATATAAAAATTATGTTATATTTTGATTTATTTCAGCAATGGATTTGACCAAGTTTGCAAAATAGGAGTAATCCATAACTTAAACTGTAAAATTTCATGTATGAAAGCCTTTGGTTTGACTCTCCTTCAAAAGCATCACATCAATTGTCACAAGAATATTATCCAATGAAAGGTATAAAACCTCAGGAAATATGAGAACAGCATTTTAATAGCAATATTCCCTATAGAAGAGAACGTGATATTAGGCAATGAAACAGTCTTCCATCCTCATCATGTGGTCTCGGCATGTCTGTGAGAGAATCAGACATTTATTATTTCATATGCCCTCTGATACTTTGGGATTATCACTTAATTAACTTGGTATAAATAGATTGAACAAGTGGTGTAAATCCCAGTGGACACAACACTTAGAATTCTATGATGGATCCTCAAAAGAAATCCTGGAAAATGAACTAACAAGGAATAGAAAAATGACACCTGCTTCAGATCAGGATTTGAGATTATGACAAACACTTTATTTTTCTGCACACATTTTTTTTAGTCTGGCTCACACATTTACAAGTTATAAATAGACAGACAGACATTCACTGAAATATTATAGGACTTGTTCCATGCTTCTCAGTTTGGGGAACTATTAAAGGATTAGAGATTGGTTTAATTTCTAGACACAATTCAAATACTTGCTCTATTATGGTGGAATTTAAGAGAATTCAACAAACCGTTAGTTGATGATGGAGACATACTTTTATGTTGTAGACAACAAAGAGCATGTGTGTATTATTTTTTGTAAAATATAAGAAAGATATAACTAATGTCATTGAGCTTTATTAATTTTTAAAGGTCTCCTTAAAAGTGAACTTAAACCTCTTAATCAAATCTCCCTGTGATCATTTAGGAATCTGATTCAACCTTTTTTGGACAGTACCCTAAATAGTATATTTTAGAAATTTATTACGTCAGATCAAAGAGTAGTACTAGATGTTTCAACCCAAATTGCACCTAAAAGAAAGTATTAAAAAAAACCCACTATAATGCAATTTTAGGCAAACTATATCTTATATGCATGTTATACAAGTAACTTTTCCTGGACTTGACTGTTAGTGGATCTTTGTAAATGGAAATAAATATTCATATCATTATTATTAAAAGGGCACTGGACATTTTATAATTTAATATATTTTAAAGTATACGAAGAATAGCAAACTGAAGCATACTTTTGCTGACACTACCCACAAATATTTTAGAGCTTAAATAAACAAATACATTTTTGTTTGCATCTAGAGACAGAAAGGTGGCTTAATAAATGAAGCCTTTAGTAAGGGACATCTCAGTTCCATAGAAGTCACTTCTAAAACCTTACAAGATGTTTCAGATACAGATCAATTGAATACATCACATGATATTACATAGAGACTTTTTTTCCTGCTGATACAAAAAAAAGTACTCAGTTTAAAAAAGTAAGATGCTTAAAAAAGGGGTTCTGAGAGTCTGTTGTGCTTGGTCAAAACTTCCGGTATGCTGACACACGTGAACTTTGAAGAGCCATCTATTTCAATAACCTGTTTGTATTTATTCATTCCAATGATCATAGGCTTTTATTTGAAGTGACAGTAGGATCATCAAATAATGAGTGCTGTTCAAAGATTTTTCTGGTAATACAAAAAAATGAATATCGAAATGCTGTTTCTTTTTTTCTGGATAATTATTTAATAAAAGTTATCTTCATTTTCATGAATTTTGGTACTTTCTCATTTTTCCATGCCCTTTTTGTTTTTTTTTTTTTTTGCGTTACGCGGGTCTCTCACTGTTGTGGCCTCTCCCGTTGCGGAGCACAGGCTCCGGACGCGCAGGGTCAGCGGCCATGGTTCACGGGCCTAGCTGCTCCACGGCATGTGGGATCTTCCCGGACTGGGGCACGAACCCGTGTCCCCTGCATCAGCAGGCAGACTCTCAACCACTGCGCCACCAGGGAAGCCCCCGGCACTGTAATTTTTAAAGGACAAGTACCTTTTACCTTGCAAAAGGTAAACACAGCTTTTCAAGGATTTCTGTAAAATAAATAATAGACAATCCAGTGATTTGCTCTAAGATATAGGGAACTTCTGGCTCATTCTAAATGGAATCAATAGCATAAATTTATTATTTAATGTCAAAGGGCTATTTCCAGCTGAATTAATGGCTTCTGTTGAGCTTTTTTCTGGACAGAAGCATGGATTTTGACTTATTTGTTAACCACGCCATTAACTCAAAGTAACAGCAGTAATGAAAAAAATTAAAGTCTGTTATTTATTGAGTGTGTCTACAATGCACCCATGCATTGTGTTAGGTGGTGATAGATAGATAGGTACATAGTTACATAGATAGATAGTCAGCCTAACATTATCCTTGCAATCATTTTAATATTGACGAAATGGAGAATCACATAAGTTTAAATATATCAAATCTAGTATGAATTATAGGGAGTATTACATTGTGAGGGTATATAACTCGAAAAGAACCAAAAGTTAGGTTCTTTCCACTATACCTAACATTTCTAATTAGGACTCAGCCACCCCTTCTTTGAGGCAATTCCCAGGTGTCAGTATATTAAGGCAAAACCAAGGTTACAAGGAAATAAGCCTAGACCCACAAACCTCAAGAAAATCTACACCTCTAAGCTATTTAGTACTGGAATGGATAATTGCCAGAAAAAAAAATATATATATATATATATATATCCGTTTTCACCTTTGGAGAACTTGGCAACAGAAATGAGGCAGGGTGTTTTATGGGCTATATATCATCTATTTATTTTTTTTACAAATAAAAACAGTCTAATCAGTGAACTTGAAAATTGACCAATGACTTAATAAGTTGTTTCCTGTTAATAAAGTTAATTCATCATGTACACATTTCTTATTACACTTTTTATAAGTGTACATTTTAATATAAAGATTGTGATAGTGAGATAATACAATTAGAATGTTTTTTTTGAAATGTTGGCTGTTTTGAGAATTACTACTTAATATTTACACTTCTTTCTTTCATGTTTTGAACCAACTGAGAAAGAGATATAGGAATTAAATGAGGATATAAATAATATACGATTTTTATTGGTGTTAAAGCTGGATTGAAAAAGCAGCCTAGGATAAGGTTTAAAATGTGTGGTCTACCAGTCCACCGTGTGAATTATATTTAACCTTTAAATTGCAGAAGCAGCAGCTGTGAAGAGAAAGTTAGAGAGAGGGAGAGGGCATCAAGCAGTTGGCCTATGTATGAGTACTGTTCTTTAACACATTGACTCAACAATGGGAGTCAATGAATGCCATTTTTTCTCTCTTGAGGTGGGATGTGAGAAAAATACATAGAATGCCTGGAAATATTACCTCATTCCTGCTTCTGCTTTGGGAATGGAATGGCCCTCTATGCAGAGGGATAATAACATTTCCCCAATAAATTTGGTGGGAAACTAAAATAGTTCAGATCAGATGTTTTATAAGTACGAAATGAGATCATAAGCTGAAAATAAACAGACTAAGTGATAGTGGACATTGAAGAACAAATAAACTAAAACTGGCAACAAACAAATTGATTTTCCTAATTAGTTGCAATACACACAGATATCAGCAAGGCTTAGCTGAATATGCTTATGACTGTTGGAAGGGGTGGTAGATAGCTCTATATACCTGGGAAGTCCATAGAGCCACGAAAAGCCTGAAACAAGGCAGGAGGTATTTAAGAAGCACAGGGAGAGAAACAGAAGGAATGTACTACGGACCATTAATATAGTAACAGGGTAGGCTTTCCTAAAATCACAAATTTATGCAGTGGCAAGAAGTAATTCTGACCCAGACATTTTAATGTTAAATAAAACAACCACCACTCATATAGGTCGCAAATAGAAAAAGCTTATGATGCACAACGATAGAGGATTTTCATACAAAACCACATGGATCTATTCCAAGATATTTAATAGTATGGCACTGCTTTAATTTATTTTGGTCCAAACTTTGTGCTTCAGTTTTGCAGGCTTAGAAACTGCCATTGGCAGCTTCCCAAGATTATATCCATCTCTCTCTCCATGGCTGCTTAAGTGAACGAAAAGGAAAAGATGTATAGTATTTATAAAGGAACAAAATTCAATTGGCTACTTTAAATGATAAATATGCAGAATACAACCAGATGACTATATCCTCAAGTCAATTAATTTTTCCCATGATTACGGGAAATCAAATTATAATCAATAGGTCTGTTGCTTGGTGAGAAAGGAAGAATTAGATAATTCAATATTTAATGGCATCAGACTGAAATTACCTAACTTATACCTCTCCTCAGGATGGAGATAAGTAAGTACAACAAAATTCTAAGAATTTTAGATCTTGAACCAGAGCACTGACCATCATTGTCTCTGTACATTTTAAGCAAGTATTCTCTCAGCCATCACCCGCTGATTTTAGAATTTAACACTAAAAATGTTTTCTTTCTTTCTTTTTTTTTTGGTCTGAGATTGGTATGTGGAGATTTACACAAATTACTCAGAACACTGGTAAATTCATGACTAGACTATTTATTGATTCTCTAAGTTAAGAAAATGGTGAAGAGAATAGTTCTTCTAATTCTAAATCTGGACATAAAAAACTGAAGCATAATTGGAAATTTTAATGTTCCCTTCTAGAAAAATACCTGGCACCCTACATTATATTAAATCATATGAAAGCCTTCAAAGAAATAGCCTCCAAAGCCAGAGCTTCTCAAAGAGTAAATGGATAAAGAAGGACAATAGAAGCACTACACAAGTAAATACTTATAATTTAAAATGCTGCAAAAGGAGAAAAAAGAAGGAAGTGTATGAAAACCAAACTGGCTGCTTATGAATTCATACCTTTGGGATATTTAAATGAATAAAAGGAAAACAGAGGTTATAGGTGCCATAATTGGGGAAACTTAAGGTTTAAACCAAATTGCTGAAAAATTGAATCAGGCCCAGGAAAGATAACCCCTGAAGGTAACAGGAAAAACTGGCCAGCCCACTGTCATTTGTCCTGCCCAATTTGCTTTCCCCAGTCAGATGTCCCAAATCCTTACATATGTGGAAGCAAAGGTTATGAAATACAAGTATCCTATAAGTATTTACTATTAGTATATTCAGTAAGTCCAATTCATATTTCTCTAACCAATTCTTAAAAAACAATGACCCAAACCCACATTCCTTAAGAGCATTATGCCCAAAGATTGATCTGCCGAGTGGACAGTTAGCTTAAATTCAGCCACCCCTTAAGTATTTTTGGAACTATTTTGAGACCTATTTTTTGTTGTTATTAATACTGTATTATCTTGAATTACTGACATCTTTATAGACTAATCAATAAATCTAGCAGTACTTTCTCACTTATTTTTTCACTTCCAATATACATGTATCAAATCTACAATATTTTCTGACTTTTTAATAGACGCATTTTTTTCTTTCGTCTCTTCCAAATAATTTGAGACATTTTTACATCTTTCTCCAAAAATGTTTTATTCCTAGTAACTTAAACATTTATAGTAGTCTTTGGGAATTTCATTCACTGTACTTATGCCTTTGTTCTTTTATTCCATTGTATGTGTCTGTGTTTACTCCATGCATTAAACAAATTAGTACCTGCCAATATTCATTTCTGTAAATGTTTTCTTAGATATTGATATTCTGACAGGAAAAAAACAACAAAGGGAATTGGATGAGTCAGAATGTTATTGAACTCCGTTAAATCTTATTTTTCAAGATAATTTTTAAAATGTAAAAGTGAAACAAAAGGATACATTGAACACTGGTGTCACCATTACGCTAAAATTTCACTGGTGTTTTGAAGCAAGTCATGATTGTCTACTTTGGATAGTCAGCAGTTAGTTGATTACTGAGCAAAGTCATAAACAGCACGCTGTTTAAGAACTGTAAATTAGCAGGTTTCCCTTATTCAGTAGTGCACAAATGTTAGCTGTAATTAATTTTTTCAGTGATTAATTATGTAAATAGACTTTGAGCTAGACACTTAAGTTAAAACCCGAACCCAGACATGGATATAACCATATTTACCCTATCCCCCCAACCTGTTCCCAGAATCTCCAGGGAGGCTATCTATTGACCTTAATACTTAGTTTGAACAGCTATTTCACTTTGGTACCACACTTGTTCCTATAGAAGCCATAATTTTTTTTTAATTAATTAATTTTTTGCAATTCTAACTTTTTAATGTCCCTCTATTTTCACAGTTTTCAGGCAATGAAAGCATTTTAGGAAATTTAAAAGACTGGCAAGCCGCCTGAACCTTAAAACCAAGACATTTTGAACCAGTTGGTCTCCTTTTAAGTTCAGAAACCATATCAGTTAAAATTAGGTTTCACAGAAAATGGCAGAAACATCAAGGTAATAATAAATTAAACAAAATGGGTAGAAATTAATTCTCCCCCATGTAAATGTAGGTAAATACAGATAATCCAAGGTGGACAAGACATTTTCATGACCACTGGGTCCCAGCTCCTTTTTTTTTTTTTTTTAACATCTTTATTGGAGTATAATTGCTTTACAATGGTATGTGGAGATTAGTTTCTGCTGTATAACAAAGTGAATCAGCTATACATATAAATATATCCCCATATCTCCTCCCTCTTTTGTCTCCCTCCCACCCTCCCTATCCCACCCCTCTAGGTGGTCACAAAGCACCGAGCTGATCTCCCTGTGCTATGCAGAAGCCATAACTTTTAATGCAGCTAATCTCCCCAAGGCTGGGAAATCAAGCTCATCTATTTGATACTGTAGCATATTGACAGTAAGTGAGATAAAAGAGGATTTTCTGGGCCAAGCCACCTAAATTTGAATTGTATTTTTTAGATAGGTCAGTTCTCAAAGACTATCACCAGGAAGAGTCATGCCTGGCAACAGAGGGGAGAACAGAGAGGAAGAGAGAGGGAGATTGTGAGGGGAAGAATTGAGGTTCAAGTACCCAGTCAACAAGAGCTGGGAAACAAGGAACTTCTGGAGGCTGAATGGGAAGCACAGACATGAATAAAGAAGAACCTGTCCTGGAGAATGCATTCAGTTGAAGCGGTCTGGTACAAATCCAATAGCATTTGAGGATTAGAAAGTTTTGTAAATCCAGAGTGTTTTGGCATATGTCCTATAGATTGGTATAGCTCAGTGTGACCCTAAGTTTCTATGGTGTATGCCATGTTTTCCTTAGGGAAATGGACAAAACGGTGTGAGAGCAATGTGATGCCCTTATCTTATTTGTCACCCCTCACATGCCAACCTATAGCTCTTAACTTCATCTAGCCCTTTCTATAATGGCAAGAAATACAGGCCCTTTTCAAAACCACTTAATGCTCCTAAGTGGCATTAGCAGAGGCAAGCCAATCTTGACAGAGACTAATAGAACAAAACCTATCAAAAATGCATAAGAGGGAAATATGGGCACATTGCTTTAAAATTTCAGAGTAGTACTGCTCTATTAAGACCTTGTCAAAGGTTAAAGCTTGAGGCTAGGGAAAAAAGAAAAAGGTATGGAGACTGGTCATTTGAAACTGGGGTAACAAAGACTGAACAGAGCTATTGTTGAGGATACATGATAATATGAGGTTTAAAATTAAATCAACCAAAATTATTTTCAAATTTCTAGTATATGCCAGGCATTTAGTCAGGTACTGGGTACTGAGTATATAGTAAAGAATAGAAGTGATGGCACAGAGAATACATCACTACCAATCTTAATTCTTTACATCTTTTGTAACTGGGCTACTGGTCTTTAGTCATGAAAAGGGTATAACAAACAGAGCTCTAAATATATGAGAAGTGGATGAATATGAAATTAAATAAGTTAATGTTTTTTTGGCTCAGGCAAATTACAACCCGGAACTTGCTAACAATTTAAGAATGGTAAAGGTATCAAAACACTACCATCTTGACTTTTAATTAAGGGGGAAAAAGCATATTCAGAAAAATACGGCTTAATAATCTCCATTTTCCTAATTAAACAAATAATTCTATATTTTTTGAGCAAGATTATCCAAGGAACTGGGCAGAGTTTACCATCTAGTGGGGACATTGTTATGTTAAACATTAATTAGTCAGTAAGGTGAAACTATGATGATAGAATGTGCAACGTACACCTAAGGTTAAAAAAGAAACATGCCTACATCTCTAGGAAGTGCAAAGAAAATATATTGGTTAAGCTGCCAATAACAGAATATTGAACTAAAACAAGGCAAAAACACCAAAAATGTCTATCACGTAACTTAAAAAGAATCTCAGGTGGTTCAACGATGTTATCAAGTACTCAGGTTCCTTCCATTGGTCTGCTCAACCATGTCTGCCCTTATGATCAAGAGAGGGCCCAAACATTTTTATGGCTGACCCCTCACTGACAAAAGAGAGAATTTCCAAGATGGCAGTGGGCCAGTCATGGCCTATTCCTTTGTCCTAGGGGTGGGGGTGGGGTAGTCTGCTCCTTGTGCCTTTACTGCCTGAACCCTAAACAAAATCCAGGATCTATAAGCCAGGAAAGGCAGTAAATAGTTGTTGTGAGGCCTTCAACAGGTCTGCTATAGGAACTTACACAAAACTGTTATTATTTTACCTTGGACTTGATGCATGCAGGACCTACCAATCTATTAGGCACAAAAGGTATAATGCTTAGGACACACAGTGCATTTGCGGACAAGAAAATATTTTCATTTCCTTTAAGTCAGAAAACAATAAGTTTTTAGATAGAAGAAAATGTATTAACATGTAAAATCAATATACTCATCTTTATACAAATGTGATTGTGAACCATAAGTTTAAAATTTTTTCTATAGTGGCAGGGGCCCATGGAAGTCATAATACAGCCCTAGTTGCATGAGTGTAGCATGCTAGGTGCACTAAGAGAGGAAGTGCATTCAAGGTGAAGGGAACAGCATACGCATTCCTCATGGGAAAGGTGAACCACCTATTTTCAGAGGAATTGATATCCACAGTCTCAAATTCCCAAGTGACCCTAGGATCATTATGTGCATAAGCAGACAACTGCAATGAGGATACTCAGATTAATTTATTCCAAGTCAATTTCCAATTAAACTGGACATAATAAACAGGTTTTCCCAGAGATGCCAATGATAATACAGCGACATCATTTTAATAGAACTTCCTTTCAATTTTTCAAAATGATAGAACAATATTTCCAAAAGAAAGGTGTGCCCTTTTTAAGACTAACTCTGTGTTCCATAAACACTGTGCCATATACATATGGGCACAGCCCACACACATATATTTTTGCTTTTTGACATCTTTTCTAAACCGGTACATTTGAGAAGTGGCTATCTCTGTATTTTTGCTGTCAAGGTCCTTTATTTGCCAGCTGGTTAGGAAAGAAGGAGGCAAAGGTTGATTTGCTTCTCCCCAGAAACAAATCTGTCATATTACTGATGTTCCACTATAGCAGCCTTGTGGGACTGGGGAGGCCAGTCCTCCTCCTTTAGGGCACTTCCTGCTCAAATACACACAACAAATTTTCTTCTAGATGAATCGGACATCAGAATGGCAATCAAGTCTGTTAATGTTAGGAAAAAATAGTCACAAAAAGCTTGCCTAGCTATTTCTAATAATCAGAGTACTTTAAGAAGCTTCTTATAATACATCCTCACGCATCAAGGTTTTCTGGCTTTTGTAGTTGCAAGTGTCTTATTTTAGAGAGCAAAACTGCAAGGCTGAGTGATCAAAAGCGTCAGAGCTTCTCTGGCAGAAATAAATGTGGTTCAAACATTAGTAAATATATATGCTCTAATGAAAATATCTTTTTATAATATAGTTCCCCAGTCTCAGTTGTGAATTTCCATGGGAATTATTTCCAAAGACAAGCTGCAGGGAAAACATCAATTAATCTGCTGAATGAAGTTTTGAATCCATTCTCAATGCTGAGACCCCCTCCTGGTGCTTGGTAATTACCCCAATATTTTCTGCACACTTGTTTAAATGGCTTCCTCTTGGGCTTCCTGTGAAGAAGGCCTTTCTCTCTGCTGATCTGAGAGGCAGCTTGCCTTATCGCTGTGCCTCATTCCATCTGCAACTCGTGGGGGGGTCCCACTAATCATTGTCATTGGAACACTGGAGGAGCAGTCTGGGGACATAGATAGATGCAACACCAAAGGAGACCAGGGACCTTCCAACAGAGTACTCATCTCGGTAAATGCTTCATGTCCTCCCAGATTCAATGCAAGAGGTGAACTCTTTTTAAAGCAAAAGCCTGCACCTTAATTATACAAATACAGTGATCAAAGTCATTATCATTCTTTTCAAACAGCAAGGATTTATTAGAATTGTGTTATGTTACATTTGACAGAAAATATTTTGGTCCTTGTGAAGAAAGAGAGAAAAATACAATGGGGGGGGAATAAAATAAGAGGAAAGGAAAATTGGTTTAAAACAAAAATGCTGTTGCTAGAGAAATACAATTTAAAAAGCAGTTGATGCAAAAGAAAGATAAATGTTGTAAAGTGTTGAATTTTGAAAGAACTTCAAAGTGTATTCAAATGTCACACTGATTTTTCTTACATCTTTAAGTAGTAAGTTTCAAAAGATAAATGTTATCCACACATGATTCATCTATAAACAGATAAAATAAAGCACAGTGATTTTTTCATATAAAAGCATGCTCCTATTGTAAATATTTATTCTTTAGTTTTCTTAAATAAAGATGACCTTCATAGTTTTGGTGACTGTGACATGCGTGAATATCATTTCCTATATAAGTTAGGGCAGAGGTTCCTTGAAACTGTCTCTGAGATATCTGAGGACAAACTGCTACTTTGCTTAGTGTGTAATAAGTGAATGTGGGTAATTTAACTCAAAAACTAAAAGATATAATCTAACCAACATAAGCAATGAAAGTTTTTGATGCACAAGTATTTGAACAAAAGAAAATTAAGTAAAAGGCTAAGGGAAAATGTCATTCCTTTTAATCTTAATAATATAAAAATCTCGGTTCAATAATTTATCTCTGAATGGTCTGATTCCCAATATTTAAAAAGTTTGAGATAGCTTCTCATTTATAATGCTAGTTATTTCTAGGACATAAACTTGTAATATCACAACCACTATTGTTCTACTTGCTATCATCCAAATAAATAAAATATTTAGAAAGCCTCTATATTTAGAATATTTAGAAAACCTCTATCAATATTTATTTATATACTGGTATGCAGTATCTATACATCAGAGTTCAAAACTGTACCCATAAAACAGAAGATCCAGTCATAATAATAGACTGGAGTCTGAAAACCAAGAGCAAATCTCAGTTAAGATTCAAAGGTCTATATTGATCTTTAATTTATCTCTTCTTCTTCTTCTCTCTCAAAAATCCACACTAATCAGAAATTGCCTCCACTTTTCCAAAATGTTCCTATGTTATTAAGTTGTTCCCTGTTGCTAAAAACCAATGGTCAATTCTCATTGCTCATCTTAGTTGACCTAGTAGTGACATGTGTCATCGTTTCTCAGACCATTTTCCTTGAATATTTGCTCCCTGGGCTCCAGATGATCATTCTCTCCTGATTTTCATCCTAGATCACTGACTCTTTCCTCTGGCTTATTCTGATTGTGTTGGTTTATCTGCATTTCCCTGATTTCTAATCATTTAAATGTCCTGCTGCTCAGTACTTGTATCTTTCCTATCTGTCTACACTGATCATCTTGAAGGTCTCATTCAGTCTCAAGAGTTTTAAATACCATCTAAATGCCTATGACTCAGAAATTGAAACTTTTCATCCTGCATATCTATCTTGTACTCCCAACTTTTATGTCTAACTTTTTACCTTAATTTTGATGAATGATAAACATCCCAAATTTATACTCAGAACAAAACTCCTGATCTTCCCCCAAATATCTTCCTGAGGTTTCCTAAACTCAACAAATGGAAAATCCATTTTATCATTACTGAAGCATAAAACCTTGGATTCATCTGACTCCTCTGGTTCTTTAACTCTCCACACTTGATATATCAGCAATGTGCTAAAAAAACAGCCAGACTGATCCTTTTACAACTCAGGGAAGGTCATTACACTCTTTTACTCCAAATTGTCAATGGCATCCCATGTTGCTCAAATGTAAAACCATGTTTTCTTCCAATGGGCTACAAGATAAGGTTTTCTACTACTGAAAACTTTACTTACTTTTCATTCATTATTCCTTACTTTTTTCTTTGCTTACTACAAAACTGTCACTTTAGACTTCTTCTGCTCCTAGATCAGGCCCAACATGCTCTCATCTTTGCTTTCCTGATCCTTCTGTTTTGAAAGCTCATCCTTCAAATTTCTGCTTAGTTTACTCCATCATTTCCGACAGGTCTTTGTTTATATATTGACTATGCTCTTGTTAGTGACTGTGTGTGAACGTGGGTAAACTATCTTAATTTTCTGGTATACATTTTTCTAATCTGTACAATTTTGATCAAACTTATAGAATCACTGTAAGATTTAAATGAGATAGTATAATGGAATTTGTAAAAGCTGTATGAATGATATATATCTCAGTCCTCAATAAAATATGCTATTCGAGGTATATAACAGCAGAGTACATAAAAGCTCAAATTACGCTAAAATAAAGTTTATATCAGCACCCCTACACCTCTTAAAACATGATGACAGATTTACCCAGTCTCTAGAAAACAACCAGTAAAGGAAAAAGTAAGTAACAATCCAGAGAAATAGTCAAAATATTTGACTAGACTAGAAAAATACATGTTATATGTAAAAGCATATAACAGGTGAGAGTTTAAAGACAGTATTCTTCAAAGTGAGGTGTCTCAGAAAAGTCCAGTGTCAAATAGGCTAAAATCAAATTTTTACGTTTCAAAACCAACTCTGTCTCCAGAGTTATCATGTACAACAGTAGTCAAATTTGAGAAGCAGTACTGTAGTTGATGACATGGACTTTGGTGCTTGATCATTTGGGCTCAAATCAACAGTCTTCTACTTGTTAGAAGATAAGTGTAGCATGGATCCACGTTGGGCTAGTTAATCAGTTTCTCTGGTTACCTTACCTATGTTCTCTTCGCCTAACTTGCAGATTTGAAAAGTGGGAAAAATTAGACTACATTCTATTTTTGTGATAATTAAATAATCAATGATATAAGACTTAGAGCAGCGCCTAGTTCACAGGAAGTGGTAAATGGTTATTAGTAACATTAACCCAGAACCAAATCTTTTGTAGAGCTCTGCATGGAGAATAAAGTAACTCTAAGGTATAGGTAGAATAGGTATAGGTAGAATCTAATATAAATAGCGGATATCTCCCAGAGTTATATGTCCCTAGCTACAAGTGTTTTCTATGGCTCCAGTGATTCCAGTGTATCAAAATCACTGTCAGGAAGGAAGATAAGAAGCTGTTGTGCTGCGTGTCATCTATCTCCTTTCAGTCTCCCCAGAGTCTCCATTTCTCAAGTTTGGACAAGGAGTCAGCTGGAGTCTCAACTGGAGCCAAAAGTTGAGCTCACTGCATTGGATAATCTTGTCCTAGATGCAGATCTGAACCAAATCCCATTTGGGGGACCAAGAAATGTCAAAAGCGTGTGTTAGCTTTGAAGTGCCCTGAAACTTAAAGTTATCCTTTAGACCCTTGAAGAATTTAGAGCTCTTTAAGTATTACAGCTTCTTGGTGAGATACTTAAATCTATCTGTCCTAAATTTCTGTCCTAATGATTTCTCAGGGACAGTTTATTTTCCATCAGTCTGCTTTTCTAGGAAGTACCCAAAATGATCTATTTCTGTCTGGACCAAAGTGTGAGGACAATATGAATCAGCTGAATCCTGAAGTGAGTGTTTCTCACTAGTAACTGAATTTTGATAAAAGGAAAAAAAGGGAATGGCTGAAATCTGTGGGTACAAGAGATTTTTTTTTTCTTTTTCAAGTAACTCTAACATAGATCCAATCTCTCCTCACCAATCATGTGTTTGGTACAAATACAGATTTCAATTAGTTTAAGATCATATTTTATATCTAATGTTATCTAAAATGCAACTCGTTTTACTCCCATTTCTTATTATACTAACATTTTAGTGTGCTGTTGCCTTCCATTATATACCCTTTGCATCTTTGGCTAGAACTCATGGCACTGGGTCTATGTATGAGTGTGATGTAACATAATTGTAGGAGCATAATGCATCATTACCATTTTTGCTTTCATATAAACCACAAACCATTTTAATTCTGAATAACCTGTACTTTTAGTTACAATTCATATTCAGTAATTGGCTTTTGTCCTTTATATGCACTATGAAAACTGCTCTTTTATAATTTATTACCATAAAAGGAAAAAAATACTAAAGTGAAATAGTTATAGGTCTAGGTACAAATCTCCAATGAATTTATAAATTCTACTGAAGAGTTGAAAGTAAGTATGGTGATTTGGGCAAATGAGTTTATCATTTAGGCAAATCCATACTATTAAAATAAATTTAGGAAAACTCTAAAAGGGTGAATTTGGGGGGCATAATGTCTGCTGTGTTTCCTTTATTTCAGTTAATTTTACCCAAAGGTAATTAATCAGTTCAAAATTTCATGTTAATTCTTATATTAATAATCTTTTCTGAAATACTGATTCAATGTTACTGCCTTGGGTGACTTAAATAATATTCTCTTTTTAGCAAATAAGGGTCTCAGAAGATGCTCTCTTATCCATTCCATTAGTGCATATAATTGGGAACTTGCAGGCTACAGAATCCTCCTTTTTCCTTAGAAGTTCGAAGCTAACCATTGATAGTAAATTAAAGAAAGAAAAGTGTTAAGTTGCATTCATGTCTAAAGAAGTCTTTGTGAAATGTTTTTGAGAGGTAGAGATATAAAGAATGAGAATGTTTTGATCACTTAACTTGCAAATGACTTTTACTACATATATGTCATACATATATATATCATATAAATATAAATAACACATATGTCATATAAATACCATATAAATAGAATGTGTTTTTAAGCCATATGATTTTCTCTTCTTAAAATGTTTCACAAAATGCCTGAAAATTTTCTGAATAATGAAGCAATCTCTGTGATGATGATGGACGCAGAGGTTTACTTGCAAACAAATCATCAATCCAGACAAACACAGAAAACAAAAAAAAATGCCAGTTGTATAACTAAAAGAAATATTTGCTGAATGAAACAAGGGTCAGTAAATTTATCTCACAGAACAGACAGAGCATCACATGTTTCTGAATGTTAGTTTAAAATGCCCATGATATTTTCTTTCTGGGCTGACATTTTCTTCTCTCCAATTCACTTTGTAACTTAATCCTGTACAACTTTATGATTTGAATAGTAATTTTATACAGTAATTTCACTGCATTCTAAACTATCACTTTGTGTTCTGTTACCACTTATACAGATGTGTTTTTTTTTTAATTTTCATTATTTTGATACAGTTCGAAGAAACGTTTTGGTGAGAGAAATTTATCTTTTAAATGTTGGATATTGCTTCTTTTGAAAACAGAAAACACTAGGCATGGAACAAAAGTATGTTCTCATTTATTATTCATTCCATAAATATTATTCAGCATCTATTATATACAGGATGGTCTCTGACACATATTGGAGGATAGATAGCTCTGTAAAACCTTATTTTTCCTTCAAGAAATCTTACCCAAATGACAAGAAAATAGTTGCTGCTGATTCCCTACCACTCTGGGCTGGCCCAGCACTGCCAGGCAAATTGCTAAAGTCACACCAGAAGCATTCCACCTCTCCATCTCTGTCGTAGGTCAAGACTCCTGCTAGTCTGAGCTACAGAACTACCTATTTAATTATTGCATCTTTTGAAACACACACACACACATCCCCCCACATACACACACAAACCCCTTACCCCTGTTGGACATTGGACATTGCTAATAGGACAATGACAGAGTTATTGAAACCCATTTGAGGAAGGAAATATTTCTTTGACTTGCTTACATTTAGAAAAACATATTACAGTCAGAATAAAGTCTATTTCTTTCCACTTTATTGCTTCCTTGTGTGGATATGCTGAACTAAGAATCAGGGCTTGTTACCTTTTAGTTATGACCCTTGACTTTCCCAAGAATGTTTTAAAAACCTGATTTTAGTCAAAACTCAATTTCTCAAAGAATCCTTTTTTTTTTTGAGTCTTTCTATTATACACAATGCCAGGGAGCACAACAAGTGAGACAATGTGGGGGACACAGCTGCTATACACTAGTTTCTGAACTGCAAATGGCTTACTGTGAGACATTAAACAGGAATCTCGTGAAAGAGACCTGACTTAGAAGCCTGACACGGGCCAAGAGACATAGAGTACCGTAGTGTACTCTCTCTTCCCTAGACATGGGACTTGGGAATGGAGGGTAACATTGATCATCCTCCTGAAAGCCCAGGGACTGACTTAATCCCTAATGTCTCAAATTTGGAAAAATGTACTGCTAAAGGAATAGAGTAATATTTGCACTCTATAAATGTGGTGGCAATTATTACAAGAGCATTATGCAGTTTGGACTTGAGAAAAGAAAGATATCTTATCAAAACAGTTAAGAAATTGAATGTGTCCTCATGCGGAAACCTTTTGATGAAGAACTCTAATTCCTTAGATAATCTTTTTACAGACTCTCAAGAAAGTTCACTTTAGGGAACAGAATGCCAGTTGTACAATGGGCAATGGCAAAACTAGACATAATAGGAAAAGACTTCACAGTGCTAAGAAAACATCTAAATACAAAAATCCAAAGACTTAAGACCAAACCTTCTCTGCTTATCCTAAATAGCAAAGGGAGCTGATGTTGAAACGTGAAGAAAATAAGAATTACAGATTATATAAATTATTTATGTTAGCTGACCATTCTAGCACGGTATGGCTCTGATCATTAACCATCATATATCTCTTTGATATTCACCTAGGAAATGGCCAAATAAAGATGGTCATATGCTCAACAAGTACCAACACAAAAAAATGACTATTATTTGAAGAGACTGTCTCCTCTAACTCATAACTTAGATTATATACTTGAAATCTAGATCTAGGACTTTGCCCACATACTGATGCTGTAATAAGCAGAGAGAAATATATAATGATGTAAATATACGCATATGAGTGTAAAAATTAAGATACATGTCATGTATCTGCAAATAATTTTCTGTGATCGCAACTAACTTTATATATTATACATTTTTTTCACTGAATAACTTAAGGAAAGGTTTAAGTTATTTTTACTTGGATAATTTATTTTTAAACATAGGCATAGTCTATGTTCACTGTAGTGGAAGATGGTGTGACTAATTTACACGGACAATTAGATTTCATTGCTTTAGTATTATTGGACAAAGTCAATCAACGGCCATAAAATCTGCATTAGGCTCTGCTTTCCCTGTGGCAACTTACAATGTTATACAGTCAGACCAATAATTTTGATTTAACATCACCACCATGTTTGTGTACCTACTGAAGGCACCTTTCACATAGAATATAAAGTGAATGGCACCTAGTTAAATTGTGCAACAGGGCAGGAATGCATATCACATAAGTTGGCAAAATGTGACAAGGACTTTGCAATATAAATCATTTACCTGATTAATTAGGAAAAGGGAGATTTTTCTGGCTGATCAGTCTATAACCAAACTTCTGCAAGTGCTTTGGAACTACTAGTTTTTTTAATTGAAGAATATGATATAAGTGAAACAAATTCCAGCTAAAATCGACTTTAGGAGTTCTTTTGGTTAACATTAAGTGATTTCCTTGAGGTAAATATATTTCCTACCCTTTTGAGCAAAAACATTCTATAACTACCTCCATAAATGTGAAAATGTGCTAAATTGTCCTTCAAACTTTTGTTTTTGGTAAGTCCATCATATTTCATAATCTATCTTCAAACATACTTATTTCTATTTAAAAAATCATATTAAGTTATAAGTTACATTAAAAAGTACAAACTAACAACGAGTTCACAGGTCTATTAATTTTTATGAAGTGGACACATCCAAAAACAAAATCCAAAACAAGAAACAGGACACTATCCACATTTCAGAAGCTTCCCTCAAGCCCTGTCCCAATAGCGTCCCTCCTCTTTAGAGGTAATCACTTTTCTGCAGATTAGATTGCTTCTGAGCATTATTCAAACGGACTTTTACAGCATGTTTCCTTTTATGTCTGACTCTAAAATGATTGTGATATCAGACTATGTTGTTGCAGGTGGCTGTCATTTGCTCCCTTTCATTTCTATACCCATTGTAAGAATATTACACAGTTTATTCATCCACTATATTCTTTTTGTAAACAATTTTGTTGTTTCCAGTTTGGGGTCATTTCAAATAATGTTGCTACAAACATTTTTGAACATGTCTTCTGGTGCACAAACATAGACATTTCTCTTGTTACTGTACTTAGAAATGAAATTACTTACTTATGGGGTACTCATATGTTTATGTTTAGTAGCTACTGCCAAAAAGTTCAACAAATTCATTATAACACCAACTTGAAGTCTATAGTGCTATTTGTTGCTTGGTAGCTTATATTATCTTTGGAAATATTTTTACTGTTTTTCTTCAAATAGTGTTCGTGCTGCAGTGCCTTTCACTTCTCCCTTTGTTACTCTAATATATAAACATTAATTTTTTTTTTACCATGCCCCAAATGTGTCTTACTCCTTTTTCTATATTTTCCAAACTTTTTAATCTCTCTGTGCTTCAGTTTGCTAATTTTCACTGATTTAACTTCCAGATCATAAGTCCTTATTTGGGCTATGTGTAATGTACTATTAAATCAATTTATCAAGTTCTTAATTCTAGGTAGTATGTTTCTCTAATGTTAGAGTTATTTTTGAACGATTTTCTTTAAATTCTAATTTCCTACTGAAAATCTCCATAGATAGATAGATATAGATAGATATTTGGAATATAAACTTCAGTTATTTGAAATATAAAATATGGCTCATACCTCCACTATTTGGTTTTTGATTTGTCCTGTAGGTCTGTTTCTATTGTATGGTTTTTCACTTAGTTTTCAACAAGTTTTCTTTTCTTTTCTTTTCTTTTTTTTTTTGGTATCCTGGTGTTCCTGTTTTTTTGTTTTTTTAATTCCAGGCATTCTGTATGAAAATGTGTCCAGGTTATTTGTGAGTATACAAAGTGTTATTATTTTCTTCTTTTGTCCCTAACAAGAAGTTACACTATGGGAAGATAGCTTTAATCTTACCAGGAGTTAACTCTTTTGAGGCTAGGTTTCTGTCTTCACGAGAGCAATTCTACATTCTGTCTGGCCATTCTCTTTGGGCAAATTTCTTCAGAGACCCCAACTAAAATCCTAAATGTGTTCCAGCACTCACCACCCTCCCCATGTCCCCATGAGACTACTAAATGCTTTTCTCAACTTCTCAGCATTTCCTCTGCTGCTTAGACTAAGGACAGATCATCATGATATAATCAGGGCAGAAATGGCTGAAGTTTAAGATCTGGCTACAACTTGTAAATAAGCAAATAACTCCAAAGCAACAGCAACTTCCAATATCAGGGTCACTTCTTTTTGTTTCTTATCTCTCTAAGATATTGACCTCTAAAATTCTGACTTGATGGTTTTCTGATGTTTTTAAATTGATTTTTTTAAAATATTTTATTCACTTTTCTAGTTTTTCTCAGCAGAAGAGTTAGTCTGATACAAACTGATCTGCCAAAGTCAAAAGCAGAAATTTTATGTATTTATTTTTCACTCAAACCATGCTACATTCACATATATTTTATTCAACAAGAACAGCAGTATAGTGGGAGGCATATATAACTTTTAATTTATAAACATGTCTTTTTATCAGTTCAGTAAAACACTTTAAACATAAGACCTGACATCAAAAGCACAAATTTATTATTTATATATAGACTTCTTTATGTTCCTAATATCATGTTTGGGCTTTGTTTCTAAAGACTTAATTAGGCAAGTTATTATGGAATTATTTGAGACTGCAGTCTAAACATAAATATAAAAGTTAAATAATATTTTCACAGAGTAGTCTCTATTGGGCATATAAATGTAGCCATATGAAGCTATTAATTTTTAGAAGGAAATACACAAATATGCTATATAATTTCAGCTCATCTTTATATGACTATTTTTTCCTTTGGTTAAGGATAAATCCATTGAATAATTATATAATCAAATAATTTATTTTTCCTTTCGTTTTAGAAATAGTAATTTCATTAAATTAGAAATAATCAGTAAAATTGTGTACCTAAGAGAATTTTTGGTGATAATATTTAACCACGGATATGGAGAATTATATGTATTTTTAATCACAAAGTCTGTCTCAATTTTGAAGGTGTCAAAGTTTTTAATTTATTTTACTGCTGGCTCAAAAACCTGAAAAGAACTCTTTTCTTCACAATGTGAGAACAAATGAATATTCCTAGGAAAAATGTAAAATAGGTTGCCAGAATGTCCTTCCACATAATTGTGGAATAAAGAAAATAAGCCCATTGATTAGAATTTAATTAGTTATATGTGTACACGTTGATGTTTACTTAAGTATGTGTCTTCTCACTTCATTTTCTACTTGTACTGGTAAAAATGGAAAAATTTGTAATATTTACACTAATTCAATATTGGATAAAATAAAATGAAATATGCTATGTTGAGTAAACATTTCAGTCAGTTCTGCCTTGTTTATGGTCTCATCTCCCATCCAACCCTAGAAAACCTAGTGCTGCTAGAGACTTCCATCGGGTGGCCTTTTAATAGCTCAACCACTTTTATTCAAACTATGTTTTCTGAGCAGCTACAATATGCCTCTCCTTAGGCTGACTGGGGAAGTGTACCTCAGTGTTGAACAGGAAACTCTGGAACTGCATGCTGAACCACAGAGCATACCCTCCATTCTTCCTCTACTCTGGTCCTCTCATTCACATCCCAATAGTCCTTCTCAAGTCTCTGTGTAAGCAGCCTGGGTGGTTTCTTAATCTTTGAGTAATGAAAAGGTCCTGACTCTGATCTGGATCTGTCCTTAGAATCTGGATACCATCCCCATCTGGGTCCACAAACTATCCTTGCTCTGATTCCTACATACATCCACACAAATGTATGGCCAGATTTCTGAGAATCAGCCTTCTGCTAAACTATGATAATTCTCCTCCTGCCATGCTCCTTCAGGAATTCAGAGACACAACAAATCTCATATAAGCAATCCTTTGCTGTGTCACAGAATTGACCTCTCTTTAATTTCCTCTGTAAAGGATACATTTATTTTCTAACTATAGGGACAAGTTTATCACATTAAACAGTCAAATATTATTCAATCTTAAAAATAACCAAACATAATATATAATATCTAACATACAAGGAAAATAGAAACTTTGAGGAAATGAAAATTCAGAATATATTCCTTACAGAAAATATTACATGCTAGCAACAAGACCCTGGTATATTTATGAATTTTTCTAATACCAATGAAAGAAGCTGAATTATTAACAATCACCAAAATTCAGTCTGTAATATCAATCCCATATTAAAAATATATGATTTTAGATAGTCATTCCATTTGCTTCAAATCACAACTTGAGGTGGTATATAAGTGGAAGAGTAAAGAAAGAAGAGTATACACACTGGTGAGTCTACCTTGGTAATCAAGGAGTGAAAAGATTTTACAATCAGATCACCTTTACCTATAAAACATGATACTTAATAAATTATTCAGTTAATCCATCAATGCATCCTCACCCCCAAATTGGAATCTATGATGAGTATATAACATTCAGAAAAAAACTCTTCTAACACTTATTTTCACTAGAATTCATTTTACTTAACTGTTTTATATGATCATTCTGATTAGTGATATTTTTGATGAGGTAAATTAAGAAAACTAAGCTTTTAGCCATTTTTATTGCCAAGTAATATGAAAAGTATATGTTCTCACCTTGTCTGAATATTACCCTATCACTACATCTAGATGTTTAGGATGAGCTGAGACTCAGAAATTAGCCAGATCAAATATGAAATTTAAAAATCATAGATAGGATTAAAATGGGGAAAATCTTATGAATGAGTGAGGGATAGAGTAAGGATCAAAGAGGGGGTGAGAGATAAAGTTCAGAGATACAACTCTGAGTGCCTGTAGAACACTACTGTGGTACAAAAATAACCTTTAAATATTATGATGTGTTTATGGACAAATCATTGCAATATAATGTTTTGTTCAATCAACCATATCACATGTCCTGTTTCATCACAAACATAAAAAGGTTTGTAATGAGGGACCCCCTAAGAATTTATTGTCCAAGAGTTAAAATATTAAAATACACACACACAGATTTCTGAGTGACTGTAACTAAATCAGTAACTACATATAGAAATATCAAAGTTTAGGCAAAATAGCTAGTGGAAGTCCCAGTAGAGCAGGATGAGTAGATGAGTTTGAATAAAGCTTAATTGTCATTGATTTCACTGTTCCTCAGACAAAAACTGTGTTAACGGAAAGACCATGTTTTAAAGAATTCCAGAGAAAAGGCATTCAAAAGGCTGGACTCTGACCATGTGACTTTACATCTGTCTAGTCTGGGTAAAGGTTCACATGGCCCAAAAGGGAGATAGGTGTCTCAGGCTATCCCAGCTTGATGATACCAGCCATTTCAATAATAAAACCAATTATCCTTGAACTGATTCTGTACCCACTGAACTAACTCCTTTTTGGAATTGAGCTGCTCAAGGAAGACTTTCCTACGGAGAATGGATGTCCTGGGTAGTCACCACGAACATCGCAGCTACATTGCTCATGACAAATCAATATTTTGTGGTTCTGGTTACAGCTGAATCTTTTGAAAATATAATCATTGTGGATTAGTTCTCAAGAGACTAAACTACTTGAGCTACACAGACAAAATTGTGGTTTTGTTCCAGAAATACTGATAAGTAAATATATCCAATGCATCAAGTCAGAATTTTTAAATACTTTTTTTTTGCGGTACGTGGGCCTCTCACTGTTGTGGCCTCTCCCGTTGCGGAGCACAGGCTCCGGACGCGCAGGCTCAACGGCCATGGCTCACGGGCCTAGCCGCTCCGCGGCATGTGGGATCTTCCCGGACTGGGACACCAACCCGTGTCCCCTGCATCGGCAGGTGGACTCTCAACCACTGCGCCACCAGGGAAGCCCTTAAATACTTTTAAATTCAGTTTTAATATACACTCAGCAAAATGCAGAGATCTGAACTGTTCACTTCATGGACTTTGACAAATCTATACAACTGTGTATACAACACTCAAAACAGAAGGTTTCTCCACCCCACAGTGTTCTCGCCGTCCTTTTGAGTCAATCTCTTCCCACAGAGGAACTGTTTTGATCCCTATCACCATAGATTATTTCTGCCTCTTCTAGAACTTTATATGCATGAAATCATAGGGCATATCTTACTTTTTTCTTGACATTTTCATATACTATGATAGCTACAAGATGACTCCATGTTGTTGCACTTATTAGTCATTGTTTTTTCTTGCTTAGTTTATACCACTGTATGAATGTACCAACATTTGTATACCCATTTTCCTGTGGATAGATAACTTGTTTCCCCACCATCTCCTCAACTCTCCCAGTTTGGAGCTAATACAAGTAAAGATGCTAAACACTTCTTCACATAAATATTGGTGGGGGAATATGCACACATTCATTTATTTTCATTATACACCAAGAAGTGAGCGTTGAAGGTTATAGGGCAGGTGCGTGTTTAATTTACTGTATAAAAGAGTATCAAATATTTTTCCATGTTATGCTTCCACCAGCAATGTATAGCATGAGAGTTCTCAGTTGCTCCACACTCTCAAAACATTAATCATTTAAAAAATTTAGTCATTCTAGAGAGAGTGTAGTGATATCTCTCTCATTGTTTTAATTTGCATTTCCTTGATGAAGCACTATGTTGAGCTCCTTCCACATGCTTATTTTCTTTTGTAAAGTGTTTGTTCAAGTCTTTTAATTGGGTAGTTCGTGTTTTCAACTATAAATTGAAGAATAATCTTTAGATTATCTGAATACAAGTCCTTTGCTGAAAATTTTACAAATATTCTTCCCAGTCTCTGTCTTGCTTTTTCAATTACTTAATAGTGTCTATTAATGAGAGAAGTTTTCAAATTTTAATGAAACCTAATTTATTAAATTTTTAACATATTGCTAGTGCTTTTGTATCTGAGGAAAATTTTGTCTACCCCAGAGCTGTGATGACACGTTCTTTTGTTTTCTTCTGTAATCCTTAAAATTTTATCTTTTATATTTAGGACTGTGATACACCTTTGAATAATTTTTATATATGTTTCAAAATATGGAAGATTCATTTTTCTTGATTTTAATATTCATTTGTTCCTACATCATTAGTTGAAAAGACTTTGCTTTCTCTTTGAATTGCTTTATTACTTTTGTTAAAAAATCAATTTCCACATGTTATGTGAGCTTACAGACATCTGGACTTCATGTTCAGTTCTATTAATCTATTTATATATCCTTATTAATTTCTGTCCCTTTACAGTACTTTAAAAATTTGAGCAGTAGAAATCATCCATCTTTTATGCCTTTTTAAAGTTGGTTTGGCTATTTTAAATCATTTGCATTTTCATATAAACTTTAATTTTACCAGTCATTTCTTCAAAAATCACTCTTGGGATGATAATTGTGATTGCATGCCTAAGACAGTTACTTCTTACATGTATTTTTGCTACTGTTTTCCATTTCAATTCTGATTTTGTCAGAGAATACATTCTGTACTATTTTGACACTTGAAATTTACAGAAACTTTTTTTAAGTCATTAGGTTTGTTATATTAAACACATGCACTTGAAAATGTGCATTCTATAGTTATTGAGTGTAATTATTCTATAAATGTCAATTAGGTAAAGGTAGTTTACTTTGCTATTTAAATCTTCTAAGTCCTTATAGATTTTTGTGTGCTAATTTTATAAATTACTGAGAGAGGAGTGCTAAAACAACTATTTATCAATTTTGGTTTTAAAAATTTTGAAATTGTTAGTAGGTGAATAAGCATATATAATTAACTTATTTCATTATTATTATGAAATTTCTCTTCTTCTGAATACAGTCCTGAAAATACAAACACAGTCTGTCTGATATTAATAGAGCCATACTAGCTTTTTGATGAGTAATGGTTTGCCTTCAAGCTGTCTCTATCTTTATGTTTAATTAATATTTTTCTCTTATAAAGACTATTTAGCTAAATCTTCCTTTTTATCCCAGTCTGACAATCGCTGCCTTAAAATCAAAGTGTTTAGCCCATTTACTATTTATATAATTATTATCATGGTTGGGTTTAATCTATACCATACTGCTGTTTGTTTTTTGTTAGATCTATCCTTTTTTTATTTGTATCTCTTTTCCTATCTCTCTTTTACTTAACCAAGTAGTTTTTGTCATTTTTTTATCTCCTCTATTTTGTTTTTAGGTGTTTATTTTATAGTTACTTTTATAGTGCTTATTCTAGTGATTATAATAATATGCATCCTTAACTTACCACTGTCTAGCTTGAACTAATATAATACCATCCCATGTATAATGTAAAGCTATTCCTATCTTTCTGACTTTTTTGCTACTTTTTCATTTATTTGCAGCTACATGTTATTAACTCCACAAAACATAGGTATTAGTTTTGCCTTAAATGGTTTATCTTTAAATAAAACTAAGAAAAATAATATTGTATATTTAACCCCAAACATACCATTTCTAGGGTTCTTCCCTCCTTTGTTTAGATCCAAGTTTCCATCTGATATCATTCTCTTCATCCTGAATAACTTTCTTTAGCTTTCTTTTAGGATAGGTTTGGTGGTAATGAATTTCTTTATATAGCATTTAGTTGAAAATTTCTTTGTCTTTGTTTTAGAAGAAATTTTCACCATAGAATTCTGTGTCGATTTTTTCTTTTAGTACTTTAGAGATGTCATTCCTTTTTTGTCCATTGATCAAATGAGTAGTCTTACATACTGCTGTTTACCTTATGTCTTTTTTTTTCCTCTGCTACTTTCAAGTTTCCTCCATAACTTTAGTTTTCAGCAGTCTGACCATGATGTGCCTAGATGTGGTTTTGTTTGTATTTATTCTATTTGGGGTTGCCTGAGTTTCTTCAATGTTTAAGTGTATTTATTTCACAAGATTAGAGGATTTTCAGCTATTATATATTCAAATATATACTTTAGCCCAGTCTCTCTCCAACGAGGATTTCATTTACACATGTCAGACTGCTTGATGCAGTTCCATTAGTCCCCTAAGGCTTTGAAGAATTTTTTTCTTTATTCTTCAGATTAGATTACGTCTATTGATCTGACGGCAATTTACCTGACTCTTTTTTTTCTGCCATGTCCAACTTGCTGTTAAACTCATCTGGTGAATTTTTCATTTCAGATATTGTAATTTTCTACTTGTAATTTTATTTGTTATTTTTTTTAAAACAGTTGTATTAAAGTATAATCATATAGCATAAAATTCACCAGTTGTGAATTATATAATTCAATATATAATTGTGAAGTATATAATTCAATGCTTTAAAACAAATTTATAAAATTGGGAAGCTAGTTTTAGAAAATTTCCATCATTTCAGAATGATTCCTTTTTGCAGTTGATCCCCATTCCTACCTCCAAACCCAGGCAGCAACACATCTGCTTTCTGTCTTTAAAGATTTCTGTTTTAAATACATATCTTATAAATCAGGGGTCCCCAATCCTCGGACCGTGGACCGGTACCAGTCTGTGGCCTGTTAGGAACCAGGCCGCATAGCAGGAGGTGAGTGGTGGGCAAGTGAGCGAAGCTTCATCTGTATTTTCAGCAGCTCCCCATCGCTCGCATTACCGCCTGAGCTAAGCCTCCTGTCAGATCAGCAGCGGCTTTGGATTCTCATAGGAGCGTGAACCCTACTGTGAACTGCACATGTGAGGGATCTAGGTTGTGCACTCCTTATGAGAATCTGATGCCTGATGATCTGAGGTAGAGCTGAAGAGATGAGGCTAGTGCTGGGGAGTTGCTGCAAATACAGATTGCCATTAGCAGAGAGGTCTGACTGCACAGAGACCATAATAAATAAACTGCTTGCAGACTCATATCAAAACCCTATCAGTGAGTTCCAAGTGAAAACAAGCGCAGGGCTCCCACTGATTCTGCATTATGGTGAGTTGTATTATTTCATTATATATTACGATGTAATAATAATAGAAATAAAGTGCACAATAAATGTAATGCTCTTGAATCATCCTGATACCATCCCCCAACCCCCAATCCATGGAAAAATTGCCTTCCACAAAACCGGCCCCGGGTGCCAAAAAGGTTGGGGACTGCTGTTAAAAACGGCATCATACCGTATGCAGTCCTTTGCATCTGGTTTCATTCACTAAAGACAATTTTATGAAGTTTACCCATATTGCAACATATAATATTTTGTTTACTTTTTATATTTTTTTCATTCACTGGTGATGGACACTTGGGCTGTTCCAAATTTTTGCTTCTTATGAATAATGTTGCTATGGAACTAAATGTAAAAATCTTTGTGTGTGTGTGTGTGTGTGTGTGTGTGTGTCTATATGTACATTTCACTGTGTGTAGATCCATAGGAATCATATTTCTGTATCATATGGTGAGTTTAGGCTTTACTTTTGAAGAAACAAACTGTTTTCCAAAAAGACTATACTATTCTGCAGTCTAATCCCCCAGTACATGAGAGCTGCAGTTCTTCCTCAACCTCAACACTTACACTTTTTGGCCTTTTAAAAATTATAGCCATTATAGTCAGTTTAAAATGGTACCTTGTTGGAACTTCCCTGGCGGTCCAGTGGTTAAGGCTCTGTGCTCCCAATGCAGGGGGCATGGGTTCATCCCTGGTCAGGGAACTAGGATCCCACATACTGCAGGGCACAGCCAAAAAAATGGTATCTTGTTGTGGTTTTAAATTTCATTTCCTCAACAACAGAGATATCGGCTGTTTTTTTTAAACTTTTTTACAGTTCATATCTTTTCTACTGAGAATTCCCAGATGTTTTTTCACTGTGTCATTATTTTTCTCTAAGTCAGATTTTCTAAGCAGCATTACCATTTTGAACCACATAATTTGTTTGGGGATGCTGTTCTGTGCATCATAGGATGTTTAGCAGGATCCTTGGCTTCTACTCATTGAATGCCAGCCAGCAACACACCCACCAGTCGTAACAATAAAATGCCACCATACATTGCTAAATGTCCACTTTGGGGGTCAAAAAACACCCCAGTTTTAATTCTTTGATAGTTGCTTTAAATTCTACTTATGCTAATTCCAATATCATGAGGTAGCTTTTCCTGTTTCTTCAAGTGTACAAGGATATACTGTAATTATGGATAATATATTGTAGACACTCTGGCTTCTGTCTTCTTCCTCTGAGGAGTATTATTTTTTGTTTAGAACTCAAATTGCTGGCTTACTGCCTTGTAAAACTGAGAACTTGTGCTTTATTAAAGTCAACCTGTTTTCCCTTGTTCTTGGAGTGAATCCCTTAATTCAGGGCTGTACTTTTTATGCCTGATGTCTCTTCTGGTTTTTCAATGGAAAGCCCAAGGTATTTCCATGTACCTCCACTGTGGCAGGATTCAAACTTAATACTGTTACTATGTTTCCCATGAGATGGGCAGCAGTTGCAATTTCTGCTCAGGGTTTTTCAACATTCCCTCGTGTCTTCCACTTGGTTTCTTAGAGCCTTCCCAACACTTACACAATTCTGTGTGTCAGTCAAAGATTTGAAGACAGCTTTTCTGAACATTTTGAGCTTCTCCATCTTTTTGGTATTTTCCCATGCTTAATTTTCCAGCTACTCTGGCATTGCTAAACTATATCTTCTAACCCATCAAGCAGATAAAAGATCTGTTTATTGATACTGTTTATTCTGATATCACCTCCGTGTGGTTAGTCTTTTATATCCAAACTTTACAGCAAGATTAAATAACTTCGTGGTCACATTGCTAGTAAAGTAATCCTCTTTCCATTTCACTATACTTTTATTTCCTAACATTGTTTTTTTCTATGTAGGTTTTCTTTTTTTTTTTTAACCTAGTCATCTGAATTTAAAAGTGCATGATTTGTAGTTTTCTATTTATAAATATTATAGATTGTCCATAATACTCTATCACAGATATTCATTATCAGAAAGTAGCACTAATATGTATGTATTTGATTAAAATAAAACAATTAAGTAAAAGTAGGCTTCCATTCCTATTTATGAGCTAAGTAGGCTGCAACTTAAAGTCAACTCCAGGAAGTTAACTCCAAAAGCCTTTTAAGCTTTGTCAAAACAGTTTTCCAAATATATGTGAGACTAATTCTGGATATTCTACTCCATTCATTTATTTTTCTATCTTTGAGCCAGTGCTACACTGTTTTGATTATTGCAGCTTTATAATAAATCTTCACATCAGTTGGTGAAATAAGTCCAGTTAAAAAATACTAAAGCCAAACTCACAGAAACAGAGAGTAGCATGATGGTTACCAGGGGATAGAGGGCAGGGTAAATCAATATACACTGGTCAAAGAGTACAAACTTCCAGTTATAAGATGAATAAGTTCTGGGGACCTAAGGTTCAGTATGGTGACTATAATACTGTATTATACACTTTAAATTTGCTAAGAGAGTTGATCTTATATGATGTGACGAAGGTGTTAGTTAATGCTACGGTGGTAATCATTTTGCAATATGTAAGTGCATCAAATTAATGTGTTGTATACCTTAAGCTTAAAAAGACCCACTAGTGCAATTTATTTCTTAGTTCTCAGGATTTCTAACACTTAAACAAATCAGAAATCCCTCTTTTTTCCTTCATTACAAAATAAGTTAATTAATAATGAATTAATAGTAATACTATTAAACTTTTCATGTCTATGTATATTTAAATCTTAGCTTCACAATAACCCATCCATATCAATGAGGAATCTTAATATAAAGAGATTAGCTTCAACACACAGTTACTAAATGGCAGAGTTGGAAATCAAATTTTGGCAGTTTAAGCCAGAGCTTAGTTCTTAGCTATCTTACCTCTATTAGTAATTAAACAGTTGAAAACTATGCAAAAGCATACAAAGAAAATAATAAATTATTTTAACCTCACTCAACAAGAATAATTGCTGTTATTTTGGTGTGCTTTTCTCCATACTCTATTTTATTTATATACCAATAGTATGAAGCCAAAAATGAATACACTCTTAAACGTGATAAATATTGATCCAGTCATTCCAGCAATCTAAATGCAATACAATATTATATCCCAGACTTATTTAACTCAAGACTGTGTGAAGGAAACAAAGAGATCTCTTGAAATAACAGAACCTATATTCAATAATGAGAACGATATAGTTACTGGTGTTTATATTTATGTGCAATGAACAATAAAGGCTGTAAAGAGTAAAGGTTTTTTTTTTTTTTCTTACTTAGGCAATATCCTTAGTAAGGCAATAGAGCAAAATTTGCTATAGGATATCTCCTTGTTTTGTGACTTTGTTATATTAACATTTGTTAAGTAAACCAGGAACCTGCACTTACTTGTGACTCTGGAGGCTGCTGTCTAGAGCATGCATTTGCATCGGGGCTAGTATCAGTTTAAGGCCTCCACAGCCTGCTTGGCCAAACAGAATGGATGCCACCAATGCAGCAATACCACAGAGTAGCTTAGCTAAACTCTGGACACCTTACCACTGAATTCTTGGTCTTCTCATTTTCACTCCAAGGAAGACGAGACCATACTTCCACATTGTTTCTCTGAGCTAGATGGGTGTGTCTGAACTCTCTCCATAGTGAGCAGTGTTTTCCTGCTCTGAACATTTCTGCTCTATCATATCTACAGAGGTGCCAGGCAGTAGGGAAAGATTCTTTCTGCTTAGACTCAACTATACTTGGGTTCCTCATTTGCAGGGGTCAGGACACATCACTGTTTAATCACCTTCCCTCTAGTGATATGCTTATTTACAAAAGCATAGGTTTCTGTTCTGGCCTTGAACAATAAAATTGGAATAATTTCCATTTTGCCCATTTATTGAGCAAGCGATATAATGTATAGGGTAATAGTATAGATAATTATGTTATTAATAATAGGACTTATTAACATACTATCTCCTCAGAAACCGTTTCTTTTCCAAAGATAGCACTTCTCATAGATAGCAATTGGGTACAGTGAGGATGAGGTATAAGGTCACAAGCTAATAGTGATTAGTTCCATAAAATGGAGCTTGTAGTTTTTCTTTGTTTTAATTTATAGAAGAAAAATGTTATTGTTTCAGTGTTTCAGGGAAGAAAAAGCACTAACTTACTCTTCAGTATTCATTAGTGTATACACACACACACACATATACATATAATTCATTTCATGTACATATGCTTTATGGTCTACTATATTTTTATGTTACCCCTTCCTCTGGGTGGGGAAACATAGGGCACAGCCCTCCCTTGTTCACCACTATTTCTAAGCATAGCTACATGAATAATTCATTCCCAGCTGACAAGGATAATTGAGGTAATCAGCTATCAAATGAAAACAATTTATTATCTGTTTTACTTAGCGTTTTTATCTTATAAAAGTTTGAATGAGATTTTAATAAAAGACCTCTGAAATTTTTATTTCTCGAAAAACAAAGCAATTTAAATAATCAAAAAGGGTGTCTAATTTGTGTACAAATAACTCCCAAATGCATTGAAGTTCCTGTGTTTTGATTGTTCTGGAGGATTAAATATAGGTACTTCAATGAGCTGTGTTTAAGATGAAATATGTGAAAGATAGATACATTCTGATTGGAGGACGTGTTCAACAGACATTTAGCTTGCGTTAGTCAGGAAAAAAAAGCTCTTAACATATCTTCATTTGAGCTAACAATGTAATTCTAAACTCCTGCCTTCATGTATACATTTTGCAAACACAGAAAATATGTTGGCCAAAATATAGTTTGTTTTCTATAAACCATGTGAGTCTTACTAAAATTCCCTTAAATAAATATTTTAAAACACCAGTTACAATACATGTTAAGTATCTTAAAAATGGAAATGGGTAATTATATACTTGGAGGTAGGGATGAAAACCCGAATGAATCATTTGGGAAAACTTCCAACATAGCAACTTCTTAGGAAAGCTCTACTGTCATAATAGTAATGATGAGCTTAATTCCTCTGGGTGCATAAAAATCACATAAGGATTGTATTGTAATTTTAGATGAATGAAAGTGCTGTGAAGGGGTGCAAATTGGCTCATACACACACCTCCACAGCCCATGGGAGAAGAGATGAGCCTGAAGCAAAATCCTTCTTGAGATTATAATGCTCAGTTTATGAAGCTTATATTTCATCTAGCAGGAAAATACACCTACCGGAAAAATCTTTTGTTAACCTCTGTTGCGACTTTGCCTCACACTAGCAAACAGTGACATGCAGTCTCTCACATAGCAAGCACTTATGTTTGAATAGAAATTGAACATTCCCAAAGGGTGAGAATATGGCTATTTGCACCTTCAAAATGGAATTGTAAGCCTGGGGCCCAAAACATGGCTTTGTAAGATATAAATCTACCACAATTGACCACCTCTGCCTCCCTCACACCTCCCCTGTCTCAGAGATACTATCATGTATTAGTACTTCTGTAGTTTTAATTACTCCAGTTTCTTTCAAAAGTTTTTCTTTTCCTTTCCGCTTGATAAATATTGGCTTTATTACAATTAACTGGCAGCTGGGCATTTTCATTTAGAAGTCCTAGTTTCATTAAGAAAATTATGTCTAACTAAAATCACAATCTTTCCTTTCAAACTGTTCATCTCTCCAATTTCACTGTCAGAAACAATGGTACCATCATTTTTCTTGTTATACACATTCAGACCCTCAGAAATATGTCTGAATTTCTTTTTCCCCCTCTTTAACTTAAGATATCTCATTAGGTCAGACTCCAATTATTTTGATACTGGTAACCTCATTATTATCTCTTTATTTTTATTACCACTTTTCTAGATCAATTTCTCACACTTGGATAACTGTACTAGTCTTTTAAGAGTTTCCAGCCTTCAGTAAAACCATCTCATCCTGCACATCACCATTAGATTAATTTCCTACTGCAGTGTTCCCATCAGGTGCTTATCCTTCATCAAAACAGACCGAAAAGGTTTCTAAATAACATTCAAAATCATGACTCAATGTTCTCCCTTACCAAACACAAATCTCTTTGTCTAATTTATTTTCCCTGTATTTCCAGCTATATTTATTCCTACTGTGCACAATACCTCTCCCATAACTCTACATTTCAATCTAACCTTTGAAATCCAGCACTATTTTCAACTTAGTCATCGATCATTCAAATACTGATCCGCTCAATGCATTGTCTACATCAAGGTTCAGCAAATGACATCCATGATTCAATTCCACCCCTCTATCGTTTCTGGCTTGTCTGCAAACTAATTTTTTTTTGTACATTTTTTAAAACTTTGTTAAGGCCTGGTCTGTACCCCTTTGCCTTCACCTTAGTGTGAGTAAGTCAATCAGAAAAAAGTTAAATTGTTACAGGAATGGTATAGGTAAAGTTACTTGTCTTTACTGTGGAGTCTGAAAGGAGCATAATGGTGTAATCTCACTGAAGACAAAGTCTAACTATTTCAAGAACTAAGAAAGTTTAGGTAAAGTTACTTGTCTTTACTGTGGAGTCTGAAAGGAGCATAATGGTGTAATCTCACTGAAGACAAAGTCTAACTATTTCAAGAACTAAGAAAGTTTAGGCAATATACTGACCAAAAGTTCGTTCGAGTTTTTCCTCACATCCTATGGAAAAACCCGAATGAACTTTTTGGCCAACCCGATATAAGTACCTGGAGAGTTGGAGAGTTTTTCCAACTTGAATAAGCCCAGATCCTGAGACTATATTTGAAGAAGGCGGTGCCACAAAATTCTTTTTGAGAAGTTCTTACTCAAGAACCAAAAATTTTACTTTGTGAAAAATACTTCCCAAATTCAATACTAGTTGTAAACTAGTATGTGAATATATGGATTTCTGTGGTCTGTATCAGATTTCATTTAATTTATGTTATTTTATTATCTAAAAACAATAAAAAATATTATAATATTATATTATAATTCTTATAATTATAATTATTATATAATATTATAATAAAAAATATTTCTGGATCCTCTGTGTAAACTCCTTCTAACTAACTATTGCCATATGGTTTCATTGCATGTATTCAGATTCTGGTTTATAGTGAACAAAACTTGGTCTCAGTGGCAGTGTTAGATTTCAGATATTTTCCAAGCATGCCCTACTAGCAGTTGGGCATGCCAGCATTAGGAAATAAGCATTGCCAGGATTAGAGGTGGCAAGCCTCAATCTTCAAATTCGACCTTCAGATGAGCATCTAAATTTTATAATCATAGCCTAAGGCTTTAGATTCTTAAATCAACATCAATTCCAGGTGAAATTACTACACACAGAGTTTATAGTTGCCATGGAAGTCTTGGGATAGAGATGGACAGGCAACTTTTTAAAGAACAGAGAAGTCTAATTATGTTATTCTCAGATTCCAAACACATTCTTGTTTCCTAAATGTAAAATACAATATCCAGTGTGATTGACAATCACCACTGACTCTTTATCTTAGATCCAAATCCAGATATAGGCCTGTGTCCAAATCTAAGGGGAAACAAAAATGAAAAACATCTAAATGGGGTTTAGGATTCAAAGGGAAGAATTTTCACTAGCCAATGGAATTAAAAAAAACAAAGAAAGGATTCTACAACAGAAAATAAGAACCATAAATAGTATCTTGATACTATTTGGGGAGAATATAGAGTTTCATTATGAGTATGTATACTTACATAGTCTAATATACACATATGTATACTAGTAAACCCCAAAAGAGAAGGTAGACTATGTTCTTATTCTTTAAAAAATTGCTTATCCACAGCAGCATCCACAGTAACTGGGAACTCACTAAAAATGCAGAATCACAGACCCAATCCCAAAATTGCTGAATGAAAATTTCATTTTAATAAGTTTCCCATGTGATTTTTATACATATTAACACTTGAGAAGCAGTGCTTGAAAACATGAAAATTCTAAATAGTCTACCTAGCCCCTCTTTTATTGATTGTTTATAAAGGAAAATTAAATGTCCTCTCCCCTCCCACACAACATGAAAGCTACTGATAGCAACAGCAAGAAATAGCAATATATCATTTAAAGAGACAGTGTTAAGTACAAATGAGAACTTACCAGGAAGACTGTATTCCATCAACAGTCATCATAGTGCTGTACTGCTTTATTAAATATTACATGTAAAACTGGTTGTTAACTCTTTAAATTAGCATCAATCAAGGGGATTATTTTGGGATAGATAGTGTAATTATACTCAATCCATATGAAGTGTTAATCAATACCAATTATGTCCTTTCTTCACATACAGAAAAATAGCTACATAGCAAGGGTCACATTTTTTAAATCAGTATTAAATCGTTAAAGTCTTTAAAATTATGTAAATATTGGTTATTAAATAATTTTGAACTGCTCAGTTTTCCAGTAAGCTTAAGTATATATATTCCTATGCAATTAATCTACCCAGTTGGCAAAGTAAGGATTATTTCCTAATATAGTTTCACATTTTGGGGACAATTTTCAAGATACCAACTAATTTTTATTTTGATGACTTTTCTAATAATTTGTTTTATACATTAACAAAAGCAGTTCCACCTGCAAGCATAAATTTAGTTAAGGACATTGAGAACTAGTTCAATCATGGTGGTATTCAAAAAATATTAAATGGAAATGGTCTCAAGGTATTCCAGAAATTACGCCAAAATGAAGGTCATGTCCTTTTTAAATGGATTTAACAAGAGTTAACTCTGAATGTTACCACTTCCTATGCCTATAAAATTATGAGGCAAATATGACCTGTTTCAGGAAAATAGCCATATATTTTACATCAAATGTAAAAAGCACAGATATGTGCACACACATAAACACACACTCCTACATCAAAATACTCTCATCCACCCCAACTTTAAATAGTACTAAATTGACATATTGAATTTACTGTCTTCCTGTATTCCTTACACATATTATTTCTGATTTTCTCACTAGTGTAAACAGTGTGTTAAATATCTATTGCTGCATAACAGATTATCCAAAAACTCAGCATCTTAAAACAACACACATTTATTATCTCACAGTTCCTGTGCATCCCCTTAGCTGGGTCCTCCCACTCAGAGTCTCTTACAATGAGGCAATCAAGGTATTGGCTGGGGTTACAGTTACCTTAAGGTTCATCAGAGGAAAGATCCGCTCTTGAGCTCACTCACCTGTTGTTGGCAGGAGCCAGGTCCTCACAAGCTGGTGGACTGAGGAGGTCAGTTCCTCACTGGTTGCTGGCTGGAAGACTCAATCAATTCTTTGCCATTTGAGTCTTTCCGCAAGGTAGCTTACACATGGCAGGCGGCTTCCATCTGAGCAAGCAAGTGTGAAGGAAAGAGAAAGTGAACAAGACAGAAGTCACAGTCCTTTTGTAACCTAATCTCAGAAGTGGCATCAGGATTCCTTTTGCCCTATTCTATTCATCAATAGTGGGTCACTAGACTCAGCCCACACTGGAGTGAAAGGGATTACATGAAGGTGTAAACACTAGGAAGTGAGGTCTTAGGTTATTTTAGAGGCTGCCTCCTACTCAGTGCACATAATGCAGTTAGCACTTAATAAATATTTTCCAAACAACTAAATGAATTTTTCTTATTATAAAAAGTCTCAGAAAATCAAAGGAGTTCAAATAATACCAAAATGAAATATGCTTTTATACTGAGGAATAACTCACTACTTCTTAAACCAACTGGATTGGTTCTAAGTAGCATAACCTTTGCTCTAATCACTTAATCTAGTAAAGAATTCAATATAATATATCTAGTTATCATTATTCATAACCTGGCTTAGTCTGCTGATTTGTCAAGAAGATAGTAAGCTGTTTACAAAGAGATCCACTTTTCAGGTAACTACAGATATCCTGGTTTAATATTACCATCACATTTTTATATGAAAGTATTGATGGCGGTCACTTTAATGCAGTGCTTCCTGAGCTGCTAGCTTGCTGGTAGCAACAAACCTTGAAATGAATGGAGATGTATATCCTCAGTATCAAAAGTTGTGCATGTGCACATATATATATTTGAACATGTTTATGCTAACTTTCAAATACAGACATTCCTATAAGCCTAAGTGTGTGTCTGAAAGACTATTTTTATAGGAAGTAATGTATTTATTATTGTTTTCTACTTAAATAGAATTTCCCTCAGCAATTTAAAAAATGCTGCTGCCAGATCCACTGTGTGCTTTTTTCTGACAATAAGACTTAAAAATTAAGACTATATATGAAATCAGTTGTCCTTGAAGAAGAGGAACTGAGTACATCTTTGCATGTTTAACTAGAATACCTTTGAAAACTAAGAACCTAGCCACTGAAATTACTTTTTGAACCCATAAGAAATTTAATTTGCTATAAAGCGCTTAGTAATAATATGGTTAACTTTGAGGGGAAGAAATGTAAATATCATCTGAAGAAGGAGATTCATTTTATATGTTCTTCTTTGTCAGTGACCAATATTACCCATCAAATTTTTACATGTTTTCACTGAAATGGAAGAGTGGCCAAATTCAAAAGATAATGTTATGTGTCATTCATATCTCTAAGAATCCTGATGTTTATGTTTCTAATTCTAATATGCATAATTTCATTCTATTTTCTTGTTAGTTGCATATAAAATATTAGCATGTATCCCCTGGTCTTCTGATTCCTGATTTGCCTCCATAAAATTTTGTTGGTGACACTGTATGAGAATTGAGACTAAATGATCAAGTAATAGTAGTTAATGCTAAAACCGTAAAGACATTTGATTTTTATATGCCAAAATTTATATTGTATAGCTTTTTATATTTAGAATTTGCTTTTATTTACACACAGCAACTGTTCATTGTTGCCCCTATAATGGGTTGGTAGTGTCCCTCCCAAGAGAAATGCCCAAGTCCTAACTCCTTGCACCTGTGGATGTGACCTTATTTGGAAATAGGGTATGTGCAGATGTAATTAAGTTAAGAATCTTGAGTTAATATCTTCTTGGATTTAGCAGGGGGCTTAATCCAGTGACTGGTATCCTTATAAGAGAAAGGAGAGGGATATTTGAGACACACAGAGACAGAGAGGGGAAGGCCACATGAAGACAGAAGCAGAGACTGGAGTGATAAACATCTATATGCCAAGGACTGCCTGCAGCCACCATAAGCCAGCAGGGAGGCATGGACTGGATTACGCCTCAGATCCTTCAGAAGGTACCAACCCTGCCTACATTCTTATTTCAGTTATGTAGCCTCTAGAACTGGGAGAGAATAAATTTCTACTGTTTTAGCTGACCAAGTTTGCAGTTAATTTGTTATGGCACCCCTAGGAAAGCAACACAGCCTCATTTAACATACACTCTAAAACACAGAGATTCTTACTTACCCAAGATAAAAAATAATTAACTGAATTGATATAGGTGACACTGGCTTAGAGAAAAGACAGAAATAGTCTTTCAATATTGCTGCATTTCTATTTCGCTTGGTACACTATGGAATACTATAGTGTTTGGTCAAAGCAGTTATCATTAACTTTAAGCTGATTTTTTTGGAGATATCTCCTCAGGCAAGGGAAACAAAAGCAAAAATAAACAAATGGGACTACATCAAACTAAAAAGCTTTCACACAGCAAAGGAAGCTACCAACAAAATGAAAACCCCACCTACTAAGCAGGAGAAGATATTTGCAAACAATATATCTGATAAGGGGTTAATATCCAAAATATACAGAGAACTCTTACAAGTCAACAACAAAAAACAAAACCAAACAACTTGATTAAAAAATGAGCGGAGGATCTGAATAGACATTTTCCCAAGGAAAACATACAGATGGACAATAGGCACATGAAAAGATGCTCAACATCACTAATCATCAGAGAAATGCAAATCAAAACTACAATGAGATATCACCTCATACCTGTCAGAATGGCTATTATCAGAGACACAAATCACAAGTGTTGGCGAGGATGTGGAGAAAAGGGAACCCTTGTGCATTTTTGGTAGGGATGTAAAGTGGTGCTGCCACTATGGAAAACAGTATGAATATTTCTCAAAAAATTAATAATAGAACTATCATATGATCCAGCAATTTCACTCATGGGTATTTATCTGAAGAAAATAAAAACACTAATTAGGAAAGATATATATACCCCAGTGTGCAACATTATTTACATAAGCCAAGATATGGAATCAACCTAAATGCCCATCACTAGATGAATGGATAAAGAAGATGTGATATTTTATACATATATATATAAATATATATAATTCTCTATATATGTATATAGAATATATATACACATATAGGAATATTACTCAGCTAGAAAAAAGAATGAAATCTTACCATTTGTGACAACATAAATGGACATAAATGGTATTATGCTAAGTGAAATAAGTCAGACAGAGAAAGACACATACTGCATGATTTCAATTATATGTGGAATTGAAAATACAAAACAAGTGAACAAACATAGAACTTTTGGTAAAGTTAATAAATTTCCTTAAAATAAAAAGAGAGATCTGAAAGTGAATAAATACGACAATCTTAACCAATATTTTCTGTATCTTTCTTTTTTAATAGTCAAAGAGTGACAAAAATCTAGTTAAGCTAAGTCTAAAGGAGTTGTATTAATAAGTAAAAATTTTAACAAACTGAGTAATAATGTATGGTAGCAATTTAATTACCAGGATTTCCTTTGGGAGGAAACATTAGATTTGAAGACATACTTGTGACTGTCCTGCAGGCTGTTAGTGGAAGGAGGACTGGAGAGAAGTTTTTGCAAAACATCCTTCTAAGGATTCTTCTCTCTCATGCAAAGAGACCTAGAAATGTCACATTGTCACTTGCCAGAGTTGCCAAATATGTCTTTTTTCCAGTGAAGAAGAAGTTTATTCTGAAACAGATGTTAATGTTATACTTAGGAAATTCTAATCTACAAAGAGGTAAAATATTTTTTTCTTTAAAATGAACATTTTCTTCTAATTTCATGGTTATGTTTTTGGTGTTTTTGTTTGTTAGATTTTTCATTTGAAATTTTAAAACCAACAAGATAAAAGTTGTGTATCTGTCGTAGGTTGTTCTGAACTAATGCTTTTCAGAATAGTTGTGTTGGACAAAATTTAGGATACCCGCTATGTTTTTATTCTGTATAATCTCCTAATCTGGAATGTGGACTGGATCTGTGATTTGCTTGTTATTAATAAAACATGGCAAAGGTGCTGAGATGTCACTCCCATGATTACATTTACATACATATGTGTATATATATACACATATATATGTAAATATATACATATATGTATATTTATATCTGTATCTCCATCTATATTTATCCCTGTATAAAAACACACATACACACATATATATGTATATGAATATATTTTTGTAAAGAAGCATGTAGTTCTCTGTAAAAGTATGCAAGCATACATTTGTATGCAAGCCGGTCAGGAAGACGTCTCTCTCTTCCTGGTTTTGAAAAAATAAGCTGCCATCTTATGAGAGGGCCCTGTGTCCAGAAAATGCAAGCAACTTGTAGGAGCTGAAAGCAGTCCCAAGTCAAAGGCCATCAAGGAAGTGAGGACCTCAGTTCTATAACTGTAAGGAGACTTATGCTTTCAACAACCTGAAAGCATCTGGAAGTGAATCTTTCTCCAGTCCAGCCTCTGATGAGAATGCTGTCCTGGTTAACACCTGGATTGTAACCTATCCTTGACCCATGGAAACTGAGACAGTAAGCATGTTGTTTTAAGCTGCTCAATTTGTGGTAATTCGTCATGCTTCAGTAGAACACTAATAGTCAATTAATTAAACAGAATTAATGATCAACCCATTATTTTCTTCTTGATCTATATTGCTGGGTTTTAGTATGAATTAAACTACTTTATATACACTAGGATCTTTTTTCTGCTCTATTTGTTTCCATTTTCATCTGTCAACCTGTTGTAGTGATAGCTTGTTCAGAAATCAGCCCTCTTCCTGCTCTAGAATTGGAAAATTTTACATGGTGATAAGGTTTTTGTTTGTTTTGATTTGATTTGGTTTCTAGTATAATTCATATTCATTCCTGTTAACTGCTATTTGATGATTCACATAAGCAACTCATTAGCATATACATGCATTACATCAATGAGAAAATTTATTTTGCAATTGTGTTACAAGTTAATTTTTTAATAAAAAAGTTAAGTTGGCAATTGACTGTAATCAGAGGAGTGACGGCCATAATGAGAAAACTACCATCATGTTAAACGTTTTGGCATCATCAGGCTACAGGGCTTTGGGCATGCAAGTCAGTCTCTTGGAGCTCTGTTCCCATATCTCTGAAATGACCATCACTAGAGTGCTTCCTCATATGACAGATGAAATAAATGAATGAGATGGTACATATTTTACCACTTATCAAAACACATGGTATATAATTTGTGCTCAGTAAATAAATCTGCTAACCTATTTACTATTATTAATACAACTATTAATATAAGAAGGCATTTTCAGTACCAATGATTCTTAACCAGGGGTGATTTGTCCCCCAGGGGACATTGGGCCAGGTCTGGAAAGATACTTGGTTATCACGACCAGGTTGGTGGGTGAGGGGATTCTACTGGCATCTTAGTGAGTGGTAGAGAGGAATGATGTCCTTAACAATGCCTATGACAGTCTTCCATAAGGAAAAGTCATCCATCCCAAAATGACAATACTGCTGAAGTTGAGAAACTCTGCCATAATTCTGTTTGTTCATAGACCTTTCTCCTCCAGCAGTGATGATGCTTTCATTTAAAAGATCACACTATCAAAAGCACTTGAATTTTTCTTTATGTGCGTTAAAGTCGTGCTTATGTTTCTGCAAGTTAATTGACAGAACAAAACGAATGACACTATTGTATAAAATACTAGGTATAGGAAAAAAAACCTGAAAAAGTAACTTCTTATGCTATGATGGCTCTTTTCTTATAAGATACATTATTCACTATTAACCAAATCATGATGCTTTTGGCCTTTAGGACATATTTATTTTAAAAGTCATATTAAATATCAGTCATTATTAGTAAGTTATTTAGGGATGTATACAAGTATACTTAGTGTAATTAAAACCCAGAAAAATGTTATGTTTAAAACAAATAAGTTGCATCAGCTTCTTATTGCATTTAGGGTAAATTTTTTCAGCAGTGACAAGTTGAAGAGTTGTTGGGTTTAGCAGTTGTGCTTAGTCAGTACAATTAATCATCATTAGTTCACACTTTCTAATGATCAATCACACTCAATTTTATGACCAGAGCTGATCACCAAAGAATGTATTAGTAATCGTCCAGAAATTAAAGAAAATAGGCTGTTAGCTCTCATTTTAAGTAACTAAAATTTTCCATTACTAACAATTATTTGAATATTTGGGGTATTTTTCAGTTTGAATTAATGTTGATTGACAGAAGCTGTTATATTTAAACACTGTATCTGCAAATTAACCAGATGTCCTATACTAATCTGGGTATTGCCTTGGAATTTTTAGCTTTTTTCATCTATTTAATTAAACAGAATATATATATATAAACCTCATATGCACATATATAAAAACACACATTATATACCTTATATATATATACACACATGTATTTTTCCCAACAGGTTTAATCAAATGCCACTTTCTCAGTGAAGCCTTTCTTGATAAGTCTCTTAAAACAACAGTTCTTGGGCTTCGCTGGTGGCGCAGTGGTTGAGAGTCTGCCTGCCGATGCAGGGGACGCGGGTTTGTCCCCCCGTCCGGGAAGATCCCACATGCGGAGCGGCTAGGCCCATGAGCCATCGCCGCTGAGCCTGCGCGTCCGGAGCCTGCGCTCCGCAACGGGAGAGGCCACAACAGTGAGAGGCCCGTGTACCGCAAAAAAAACACACACACAAAAAAACAACAACAGTTCTCCATACACACTTTCCCTTATATTTCTTCCTTGTTCTATTTTACTCCATGACGGGAATAATTATCTAATGTCTTACCTCAGTATTTGTGGGGGATTGGTTCCAGAAACCTCTGCAGATACCAAAATCTGCCTATGCTCAAGTCCCTTATATAAAATGGCATAGTACAGTCAGCCCACCCTACCTGCACAAGCAAAACCCGCAGGTATTAAAAACAGACTGTATTTCATTCCTTTATATTTATTTTTTATTTTATTTTTTTAACATTTTATTGGGGTATAATTGCTTTACTTTGTTGTGTTAGCTTCTGCTATATAACAAAGTGAATCAGCTATACGTATACTTATATCCCCATATGCCCTCCCTCTTGTGTCTCCCTCCCACACTCCCTATCGCACCCCTCTAGGAGGTCACAAAGCACCGAGCTGATCGCCCTGTGCTATGCAGCTTTTTCCCACTACCTATTTTATATTTGGTAGTGTATATATGTCAACACCACTCTCTCACTTCGTCCCAGCTTATCATTCCCCTTCCCTGTACCCTTAAGTCCACTCTCTACATCTGCGTCTTTATTCCAGTCCTGCCCCTAGGTGCTTCAGAACCATTTTTTTTTTTTTACATTCCATATATATGTGTTAGCATACTGTATTTGTTTTCTTCTTTCTGATTTACTTCACTTTGTATGACAGACTCTAGGTCCATCCACCTCACTAAAAATAACAATTTCATTTCTTTTTATGGTTAATATTCCATTGTACGTATTTGCTACATCTTCTTTATCCATTCATTTGTCGATGGACACTTAGGTTGATTCCATGTCCTGGCTATTGTAAATAGAGTTGCAGTGAATATTGTACTACATGACTCTTTTTGAATTATGGTTTTCTCAGGGTATGCCCAGTAGTGGGATTGCTGGGTCATATAGTAGTTCTATTTTTAGTGTTTTAAGGAACCTACATACTGTTCTCCATAGTAGCTATATCAATTTACATTCCCACCAACAGTGAAGGAGGGCTCCGTTTTCTCCACACCCTGTCAAGCATTTGTTGTTTACAGATTTTCTGATGGTGGCCATTCTGACTGGTGTGAGGTGATACCTCATTGTACTTTTGATTTGTATTTCTCTGATGATTAGTGATGTTGGGCATCCTTTCATGTGTTTGTTGGCAATCTGTATATCTTCTTTGAAGAAATGTCTATGTAGGACCATTTTTGGATTGGGCTGTTTGTTTTTTTGATATTGAGCTGCATGAGCTGCTTGTATATTTTGGAGATGAATCCTTTGTCACCTACTTCGTTTGCAAATATTTTCTTCCAAAATATTTTCTCCCACATTTTGTCTTCTGGTTTCCTTTGCTGTGCAAAATCTTTGAAGTTTCATTAGGTCCCATTTGTTTATTTTTCTTTTTATTTCCATTTCTTAGGAGGTGGGTCAAAAAGGATCTTGCTGTGATTCATGTCATAGAGTGTTCTGCCTAGGTTTTCCTCTAAGAGTTTTATAGTGTCTGACCTTACATTTAGGTCTTTAATCCATTTTGAGTTTATTTTTGTGTATGGTGTTAGGAAGTGTTTAATTTCATTCTTTTACATGTAGCTGTCCAGTTTTCCCAGCATCACTTATAGAAAAGGCTGTCTTTTCTCCATTGTATCTTCCTGCCTCCTTTATCAAAGATAAGGGAACCATATGTGTGTGGGCTTATATCTGGGCTTTCTATCCTGCTCCATTGATCTATCATTCTGTTTTTCTGCCAGCACCATACTGTCTTGATTATTATAGCTTTGTAGTATAGTCTGAAGTCAGGTAGCCTGATTCCTCCAGCTCCATTTTTCTTTCTCAAGATTGCTTTGGCTATTCGCTGTCTTTTGTATTTCCATACAAATGGCGAAATTTTTTGTTATAGTTCTGAAAAATGCCATTGGTAGTTTGATAGGGATTGCATTGAATCTGTAGATTGCTTTGCATACTATAGTCATTTTCACAATTTTGATTCTTCCAATCCAAGAACATGGTATATCTCTCCATATGTTTGTATCATTTTTAATTTCTTTCATCAGTGTATTATAATTTTCTGAGTACAATTCTTTTGCCTCCTTTGGTAGGTTTAATCCTGGGTATTTTATTCTTTTTATTGCAATGGTAAATGGGAGTATTTCCTTAATTTCTCTTTCAGATTTTTCGTCATTAGTGTGTAGGAATGGAGAGATTTATGTGCATTAATTTTGTATACTGCTACTTTACCAAGTTCATTGCTTAGCTCTGTTAGTTTTCTGGTAGCATCTTTAGGATTCTCTATGTATAGTATCACGTCATCTGCAAACAGTGACAGTTTTACTTCTTTTCCGATTTGGATTCCTTCTATTTCTTTTTCTTCTCTGATTGCTGTGGCTAAAACTTCCAGAAGTATGTTGAATAATAGTGGTGAGAGTAGGCAACCTTGTCTTGTTCCTGATCTTAGTGGAAATGCTTTCAATTTTTCACCATTGAGAATGATGTTGGCTGTGGGTTTGCCATATATGGTCTTTATTATGTTGAGGTAAGTTCCCTCTATGCCTACTTTCTGGAGAGTTTTTATCGTAAATGGGTGTTGAATTTTGTTGAAAGCTTTTTCTCCAACTATTGAGATTATAATATGGTTTTTATCATTCAATTTGTTGATATGGTGTATCACATTGATTGATTTGCATATAATGAAGGATCCCTGGGATAAACCCCACTTGATCATGGTGTACGATCCTTTTAATGTGCTGTTGGAATCTGTTTGCTAGTATTTTGTTGAGAATTTTTGCATCTATGATCATAAGTGATATTGGTCAGTAGTTTTCTTTCTTTGTGACATCTTTGCCTGGTTTTGGTATCAGGGTGATGGTGGCCTCGTAAAATGAGTTTGGGAGTGTTCCTCCCTCTGCTATATTTTGGAAGAGTTTGAGAAGGATAAATGTTAGCTCTTCTCTAAATGTCTGACAGATTTCGCTTGTGAAGCCATGTGGTCCTCGGCTTTTGTGTGTTGGAAGATTTTTGATCACAGTCTCAATTCCAGTGCTTGTGATTGGTCTGTTTATATTATCTATTTCTTCCTGGCTCAGTCATGCTTTTTTAAGAATTTGTCCATTTCTTCCAGGTTGTCCATTTTATTGGCATATAGTTGTTTGTAGCAGTCTCTGGTGATCCTTTATATTTCTACAGTGTCAGTTATTACTTCTCCTTTTTCATTTCTAATTCTATTGATTTGAGTCTTCTCCTTTTCTTGATGAGTCTGGCTACTGGACTGTCAATTTCATTCATCTTCTCAAAGAACCAGCTTTTAGTTTTATTGATCTTTGCTACTGTCTCCTTCATTTCTTTTTCATTTATTTCTGATCAGATCTTTATGATTACCTTCCTTCTGATAACTTTGGGGTTTTTTGGTTCTTCTTTCTCTAATATCTTTAGGTGAAAGGTTAGGTTGTTCATTTGAGATTTTTCTTGTTTCCTGAGGTAGGATTGTATTGCTATACACTTCCCTCTTAGAACTGCTTTTCCTGCATCCCATAGGTTTTGGGCCATCGTGTTTTCATTGTCAGTTGTTTCTAGGTATTTTTTTGATTTCCTCTTTGATTTCTTCAGTGATCTCTTGGTTATTTAGTAGTGTATTGTTTAGCCTCCATGTGTATTTATTTTTTACCGACTTTTTCCTGTAATTGATATCTAGTCTCATAGCGTTGTGGTCAGAAGAGTTACTTGATAAGATTTCAATTTTCTTAAATTTACCAAGGCTTGATTTGTGACCCAAGATATGATCTATCGTGGAGAATGTTCCATGAGCACTTGAGAAGAACGTGTATTCTGTTGTTTTTGGATGGAATGTCCTATAACTATCAATTAAGTGCATCTTATTTAATGTATCATTTAAAGCTTGTGTTCCCTTACTTATTTTCTTTTGGATAATGTGTCCATTCATGAAGCTCGGGTTTAAAGTCCCCTACCGTGATTGTGTTACTGACGATTTCCCCATTTATGTCTGTTACCGTTTGCCTTATGTACTGAGATGCTCCTATGTTGGGTGCATAAATATTTACAATTGTTGTATCTTCTTCTTGGATTGATCCCCTTATCATTGTGTAGTGTCCTTTTTTGTCTCTTGTAATAGTCTTTATTTTAAAGTCTATTTTTTCTGATGTGACAATTGCTACTCCAGCTTTCTTTTGATTTCCATTTGCACAGAATATATTTTTCAATCTCCTGACTTTCTGTCTGTATGTGTCCCTAGGTCTGAAGTGGGTGTCTTGTAGACACCATATATATGGGTCTTGATTTTGAATCCATGCAGCCAGTCTATGTCTTTTGTTTGGAGCATTTAATCCATTTACATTTAAGTTAACTATTGATATGTATGTTCCTATTACCATTTTCTTAATTGTTTTGGGATTGTTATTGTAGGTCTTTTCTTTCTCTTGTGTTTCCTGCCTAGAGAAGCTCCTTTAGCATTTGTTTTAAAGCTGGTTTGGTGGTGCTGAACTCTCTCAGCTTTTGCTTGTCTGTAAAGGTTTTAATTTCTCCATCAAATCTGAATGAGATCCTTGCTGGGTAGAGTAATCTTGTTTGTAGGTTTTTCTCCTTCATCACTTTAAATATGTCCTGCCACTCCCTTCTGGCTTGCAGAGTTTCTGCTTAAAGATCAGCTGTTAACTTTATGAAGATTCCCTTGTATGTTATTTGCTGTGTTTCCCTTGCTGCCTTTAATACTTTCTTTGTGTTTAATTTTTGATAGTTTGTTTAATATGTGTCTTGGCATGTTTCTCGTTGGATTTATCCTGTATGGGACTCTCTCCACTTCCTGGACTTGATTGATTACTTCCTTTCCCATATTATGGAGGTTTTAAACTATAATCTCTTCAATTTTTTTCTCATTCCCTTTCTTTTTCTCTTCTTCTTCTGGAACCCCTATAATTCGAATGTTGGTGCATTTAATTTTGTCCCAGAGGTCTCTGAGACTGTCCTCAATGCTTTCCATTCTTTTTTTCTTTATTCTGCTCTGAAGTAGTTATTTCCAGTATTTTATCTTCCAGGTCACTTATCCATTCTTCTGCCTCAGTTATTCTTCTATTGATTCCTTCTAGAGAATTTTTAATTTGATTTATTGTGTTGTTCATCATTGTTTGTTTGCTCTTTAGTTCTTCTAGGTCCTTATTAAACATTTCTTTTATTTTCTCCATTCTATTTCCAAGATTTTGTATCATCTTTACTATCATTAATCTGAATTCTTTTTCAGGTAGACTGCCTACTTCCTCTTCATTTGTTTGGTCTGGTGGGTTTTTACCTTGCTCCTTCATCTGCTGCATAATTCTGTGTCTTCTCATTTTGCTTAACTTACTGTGTTTGGGGTCTCCTTTTTGCAGGCTGCAGGTTCATATTTCCCATTGTTTTTGGTGTCTGCGCCCAGTGGGTAAGGTTGGTCCAGTGAGTTGTGTAGGTTTCCTTGTGGAGGGAACTGGTGCCTGTGTTCTGGTGGATGCAGCTGGATCTTATCTTTCTAGTGGGCAGGACCATGTCCGGTGGTGTGTTTTGGGGTGTCTGTGAACTTAATTATGATTTTAGGCAGCCTCTCTGCTAATGAGTGGGGTTGTGTTCCTGTCTTACTAGTTGTTTGGCATGGGGTGTCCAGAACTGGAGCTTTCTGGTTGTTGAGTGGAGCTGGGTCCTAGCGTTGAAATGGAGAACTCTGGGAGAGCTCTCGCCGATTAACATTACATGGGGCTGGGAGGTCTCTGGTGGTCCAATGTCACCAACTTGTCTCTCCCAGCTCAGAGGCTCAGGCCTGTCAGCCGGCCGGAGCACCAAGACCCTGTCAGCCACATGGCTTTTGGGAAGTCTGAGGTCTTCTGCCAGTGTTCAGTAGGAGTTGTTCCACATGTAGATGTATTTTTGATGTATTTGGGGGGAGGAAGTTGATTTCCATGTCTTACCCCTCCGCCATCTTGAAGGTCCTCTCTCTTCACACCTTTTAAAATGAAGCTGAGGAATAGTACCCACCACCTGGCATTATGTCAGTAAAATCTAGGAGTTCTTTTTCAGTTTTGAAGTGTTCAATACTCCCAGGTCAGTCAAGGAAAAGTTGAGGGCAGATTAAGGGTAATCTTGCATTTCTACTGTTGCTAGAGGATCCACATTTCATCTGGAAAGGACATAAATCTGGCAATCTCACTTCAGGCCTAGCCCATCCACCTTTTTTCCCTTTGTGCTGCTTAGTCTGTTTCCCTTGCTCATAGCAGGCCTGTGCAGAGGCCTTGCCCCCATCCCTTTAGACCAGAGTTCCTCGTGAAACGGCTGAGCTGACACCTCAGCTCAGGACGTGGGCTGAAGCTCCCTACAGGACAAACTATGTGCAAAGTTAGGAGGCACTGACTGCAAGATAAATGAGCAATTCATTCATTTAACAATTATTGATTGAGCTCCTGCTATGCACCAGATATGGCTCAAGGCAAAGCAAACAAAAAATCCCACCCTAATGGAGCTTGGGAGAAATAAGTAAGATTTACTGAAGAGGGAAGAACTGAAGTTATGATACTGTAAGGGCAAATTTATAATAAAGAATAGGGTAAGCAGAGGAACAGAAGTGGAGACAAGCAGGATAGTTTCTGAGAAAGACTTAGGTACTTCGTGTAGGCTGGAATGTAAGTGACCAGTGGGAGATAATTACAGAGAGGTAGGTGGGATTCACATTATGGAGGACCTCAAATGCCAAGTCTGAGGACTTTGTACTTAATTTGCTAATCATGAAGAGTCAGTGGAAGCTTGTGAATAGGCAAATAGTGCTTAGAGGTCTGAATGAAACAAATAAGAAGAGTACACTATTATATGTTGATATTATTTTAAAATATTAACTTGCCTACACTTTGTTTTCATCTCAAAAGCCCTACAGCAGATGAAAACTTGTCTCTTTGCAACCTACTAAGGAGAAAAAGAAAAAACAGTGAGAAAATAATCTTAGTATCTATGACTCTAACAGTTTGTGAGTTTCTTCAGTTTCTTCCTTCCTTTCTTCTCTCCTTCCCTCCCTCCCTTCCCTCCTTCCTTCCTTCCTTCCCTTTGCAAGAAAGATTAATGTAGGCAAAGAAAATGCAACATTTTTGTATAGAGAGCTAGACCCTGTACAAGTTAATAGCTTGTGGTTGAGATCTTTGACTTATCATTTTGAAAGAAACAAATGGCTCTCTCAGAAGGTGTAGAATGTACCCAGATCAACACAATGTCCAGTCCCCGCACCATGATAAACAGCAATATATTTTGGCATCTAATATTTATATTCACTTCGGTTTGCTTGCTAATTTTTCATTGTCAGCGCCCAGAAAGATGAAAGAAATTAGTTTCATTACTAATGAGTTTTAAATACAGACAAGCTTGGGGAGGGATGAAATCAGACAGATGCCTGTGCTCCAAAATGAATGTTATATCCAACTAGTGCCTGTTAAAGAACGGTAATTAAAGCGGTGCTTTGGATGATGTCCTTACAAGTCATCTTGAATTTGCCATTTACTTATATCCATGTATGTTAAAACGTCCTTACTATAAAACTTACACCAGAAAAATCAAATAGATAATTTTGAGGGATATCACCTTTGACTTTTGCTCAAACAATCATATAGAGAGTTTGAACAGCAGATTCCTTTTGAGTAAAGGTCTGAAACCTTTGCATGTGACTCAACTTGCTACTCTAATGTACTACTCATTAATTTACAGAGCTTTCTTGGGAGATAAGCTTCAAAATGAAAACAGTAAATGTTCTTGTTTCCAAGCATCTCCTAGTAAGTCATTACTAGCATCTCCTAGTAATTCATTTTGTCCAGACAGCTTTACAGAGTTCTTTCCCCTAGTTACCTTTGTGACCCTTGCTTGCGCAGAATAAAATGAGGAAAAGTTCAAGTTTAAAAACTTTTCATCTATACATAATAAAATAATACTTTAATACAATGAATTCCTAGCAATGCTAATCAACTTCCGGAAAATCATCAGGCTAAAATAATCATTTGCTCTATATTATCATTCTGGCCTTTTTGTGACTGAGCCCCTACAAGTAAATGATGTGGTATTTCCTTCACTAAAAAGAATTTTTTTTTTTTTTTACCATTTCCATGAAACATACATTAAGTTGTTTTGGAAGTCACCACTAATAACCTTGCCCTTTAGACCTCAGCTTGCAGAGATAATGAGTCGGGGTTTGCTGAAAATTTCATCTTTGTTTCAGGTCAGGGTATTGAATGACCCAGTTCAGTAAAACATACTGCTATTTCTTTATTCTCATCACAATTGGGAAGTAAAATTTCATTAGCTGACTGACAGGAGAATTCCAAATGGTTAATTGAAATATGACGCATCATTTGGGAAGCTCTGCTGCTTTTCTAGCACTTTCAAGTTGTGAGGCAGACCAGAAGAGTCAGGAAAGTTCCAGTAGTTCTTCAGTAAGAAGTTCATTTAGCCCTTAGTAAATGCTATTTCTAAAAACTAAATCTAAATTCATTGCATTCCTGAAAGTTTTCTCAAAATGTTCCTTTAACTCTAAATACAGATAGAGGCAAGAGGGATTAGATTTTTAACCTAATTTTTGTTTTTAATTATAAATTTAGTTTATTGAAACAGTTATAACTAAAATACAAATATCCTACTTTAAATACTGGGGAATATTATAAAATCTAATATCTCCTATCTAGATGCTAATTTTGTTATGATTGTTGTGTGTAGTAATTCCAATGATTAGTTAAGTCAATACCAATCAATATATGACTTTGGTAAAACTGAATAGATTTATTCATCTTCATATTAGTTAGTGTTCCTTGCTATACTGGGCAATGTAAAAAACACAGAAAAATAATACATGGGGCCCACCTTTAAACTCAAGAGATAGGAAAACAGTCAATAATTATAATACTGTATTAAAGACCCTAACAGAAATAATCAGTATATATGTATACATATATAACTATATATATAATTGGAGAGCACTTATAACTCTAAGATTCATCAGAGATTTTCTTTATGCTGTTTTGCTTTCACTAAAGGCATGAGTATTCATGTATAATTTTCAGCATGCTTGAATTTTCAGAAGTATGCCTGAATTTCACACATCTTATACTTCAATATAAGCATTCAAACTCTTCCAAACTCTTGATAATCTCTCTCACAAAGAGTGGTGTCTTCACATAAAATACCAAGCTTAGTTTTGCCTGGGAAGACTTGGAGTGAGACTATCATATGCCTGTCTCCAGCCCCTTCACAGAAAGCTAAGACACACAATTTGCAATAGGCATGTCCTGATGATGAGCAATTTTATATGATTCCACAGTCTCAAATCATACCATAAAAAGATTGACCTGAGGTTATCCTGAGGTCTCTCTGGCTGGGCCTGGTTGTATAAAGGTAGTGCCTTTGGTCAGTTCATTTTGCTGATAACTTTTCTCCTTGGCTGCCTTCCATAATGGTGACTCAGTGGATGGGGACATTGTTTCCTGCTCTGCTGGTAGGCACTCACCTCTCTTCTTCAGGTCAGAGTGCTCCTCTGGAACACTGACTCATGTGTATCAAGGAGACATCTCCTCATCTGGAAAAATCCCTTAAACTGACTAACTGCAATAGTCATTTTTCCAAGCTCTCCTGGAAATGCCTGCTATCTAAAGTTCCTCTACTATCTGATTAAATTACATCAGAGGAACTGTTCTACTTTCTAGAGAAGTCCATCTTTCTCTACTTTGCCATTCATAAACAAAAACATATAAGCACTCTCGCTTCTGTTGCTTGAGATCACTAGTGAAAGAGTTTTTCCTTGATTTCTTTATGTGCAAAAGGAAATATTTCTAAGTAATAACCATATTTTATATTATCCAGCTAAAAGAACTATACAAAAGCCCACGGATATGGATACTCTTGGACTTGAGCATATTGTCTCATCTCTGAAGCTCTACACAGTCAGTTCCCTGAGTGAAGACCCCCTTCCCTGCTTCTCCTAGGGCTTAATTCTTCAGCCCTTGCTTAAATATACCGTTCTCCAGATTTCTCAGATACAGGAAAATATATTAGATGTTCTTGCTTTGTGCATTCACATCCATTTTATTTTTATTACCACAACCCTCAAAACTTTTATTGTAATTACTTTTCTTTCCTTTGTAAAACTGACGAAAACAGGGACTTAACCAAATGTGTTCACCACTGTAGCCACATATTGGGTACAAATACTTTTTGAATAAATAATGACTAGATCAGTAAATCTAATGACAATAGCACTATATCATTCATACGGAGTTATATTCAAAGATAAGAGAAAAACGTAAAAATCACTTTATAGAAATAAAAAAATAAAAAGTAAAGAAAGAGGTGCATAATATATGAACTTATTCTCAAATAGTTCAGAAAAAATAGTAATAATATGTATATAGAGAGACTAGAAAAGCCATTTTAGCAAATTCAGCTAATTGATGAAAGTAGGGAAAGAATACAAGGGGTTTCTTTTAAAAATTCTTGCAGGAGAAGCAGAGGAAGATGGAGGAAGAGTAAGACATGGAGATCACCTTCCTCCCCAAAAATACATCAGAAATACATCTACATGTGGAACAACTCCTACAGAACACCCACTGAACGCTGGCAGAAGACCTCAGACCTCCCAAAAGGGAAGAAACTCCCCATGTACCTGGGTAGGGCAAAAGAAAAAACAGAGACAAAAGAATAGGGACGTGACCTGCACCAGTGGGAGGGAGCCATGAAGGAGGAAAGGTTTCCACACACTAGGAAGGCCTTTCGCAGACGGAGGCTGCGGGTGGTGGTGAGGGGGGGTAAGCTTCAGAGCCACGGAGGAGAGCACACCCACTAGGGGTGTGGAGGGCAAAGCTGAGAGATTCCCGCACAGAGGATCGGTGCCGACCAGTAATCACCAGCCCGAGAGGCTTGTCTGCTCCCCCGCCGGGGCGGGTGGGGCTGGGAGCTGAGGCTTAGGCTTCGGTCAGATCGCAAGGAGAGGACTGGGATTGGCCGTGTGAAAACAGACTGAAGGGGGCTAGTGCGCCACGGCTAGCTGGGAGGGAGTCCGGGGAAACGTCTGGACCTGCCAAAGAGGCAAGAGGCTTTTTCTTTCCTCTTTGTTTCCTGGTGCGCCAGGAGAGGGGATTAAGAGCGCTGCTTAAAGGAGCTCCAGAGACGGGCGCGAGCTGCGGCTATCAGCGCGTACCCCAGAGACGGGCATGAGACGCTAAGGCTGCTGCTGCTGCCGCCACCAAGAAGCCTATGTGTGAGCACAGGTCATTATCCACACCGCCCCTCCCAGGAGCCTACGCAGCCCGCCACTGCTAGGGTCCCGTGATCCAGGGACAACTTCTCCGGGAGAACGCACGGCATGCCTCACGCTAGTGCAACGTCATGCCGCCTCTGCCGCGCAGGCTCACCCCACATCCGTACCCGTGCCTCCCTGCTTTCCTGAGTGAGCCAGAGCCCCCGAATCAGTGGCTCCTTTAACCCCGTCCTGTCTGAGCGGAGAACAGATGCCCTCAGGCGATCTACACGCAGAGGCGAGGCCAAATCCAAAGCTGAACCCGGGAAGCTGTGCGAGCAAAGAAGAAAAAGAGAAATTTCTCCCAGCAGCCTCAGGAGAAGCGGATTAAATCTCCACAATCAACTTGATGTACCCTGCATCTGTGGAATGCCTGAATAGACAACGAATTATCCCAAATTGAGAAGGTGAACTTTGGGAGCAAGATATATTATTTTTTTCCCCTTTTCCTCTTTTTGTGAGTGTATATATGTATGCTTCTGTGGGAGATTTTGCCTGTATATCTTTGCTTTCACCATTTGTCCTAGGATTCTGTCCGTCCATTTTATTTTCTTTTTACTTAAAAAAAATGTTATTCTTAATAATTATTTTTTATTTTAATTATTTTATTTTATCTTTATTTTATCCTCTTTCATTCCTTTCTTTCTTTCTTATTTTTTCTTCCTTCCTTCCTTCCTTTCTTTCCTTTCTTTCTTTCTTATTTTTTCTCCCTTTTATTCTAAGCCATGTGGATGACAGGCTTTTGGTGCTCCAGCTAGGAGTCAGTGCTGTGCCTCTGAGGTGGGACAGCCAACTTCAGGACACTGATCCACAAGAGACCTCCCAGTCCCACATAATATCAAACGGCAAAAACCTCCCAGAGATCTCCATCTCAACACCAAGACCCAGCTTCACTCAACGACCAGCAAGCTACAGTGCTGGACACCCTATGCCAAACAACTAGCAAGACAAGAACACTGCCCCATCCATTATCAAAGAGGCTGCTTAAAATCACAATAAGGCCACAGACACCCCAAAACACACCACCAGACGTGGACCTGCCCATCAGAAAGACAAGATCCAGCCTCATCCACCAGAACACAGGCACTACTCCCCTGCACCTGGAAGCCTACACAAGCCACTGAACCAACCTTAGCCACTGGGGACAGACACCAAAATCAACAGGAACTACGAACCTGCAGCCTGTGAAAAGAAGACCCCAAAAACAGTAAGTTAGGCAAAATGAGAAGACAGAAAAACACAGAGCAGATGAAGCAGCAAGGTAAAAACCCACCAGGCCTAACAAATGAAGAGGAAATAGGCAGTCTACCTGAAAAAGAATTCAGAGTAATGATAGAAAAGACGATCCAAAATCTTGGAAAAAGAACAGAAAAAATACAAGAAAAATTTAACTAGGACCTAGAAGAATTAAAGAGGAAACAAGCAATGATGAACAACACAACAAATGAAATTAAAAATACTCTAGAAGGGATCAATAGCAGAATAACTAAGGCAGAAGAACGGATAAGTGACCTGGAAGATAAAAGAGTGGAAATAACTACTGCAGAGCAGAATAAAGAAAAAAGAATGAAAAGAACTGAAAACAGTCTCAGAGACCTCTGGGACAACATTAAACGCATGAACATTCGATTTATAGGGGTCCCAGAAGAAGAAGACAAAAAGAAAGGGACTGAGAAAATATTTGAAGAGATTAAAGTTGAAAACTTCCCTAATATGGGAAAGGAAATAGTTAATCAAGTCCAGGAAGCACAGAGAGTCCCATACAGGATAAATCCAAGGAGAAACAAGCCAAGGCACATATTAATCAAACTATCAAAAATTAAATACAAAGAAAATATATATAAAGCAGCAAGGGAAAAACAACAAATAACATACAAGGGAGTCCCCATAAGGTTAACAGCTGATCTTTAAGCAGAAACTCTGCAAGCCAGAAGGGAGTCACAGGACATATTTAAAGTATGAAGGAGAAAAACCTACAATCAAGATTACTCTACCCAGCAAGGAGCTCATTCAGATTTGATGGAGAAATTAAAACCTTTACAGACAAGCAAAAGCTGAGAGAGTTCAGCACCACCAAACCTGCTTTACAACAAATGCTAAAGGAACTTCTCTAGGCAGGAAACACAAGAGAAGGGAAAGACCTACAATAACAAACCCAAAACAATTAAGAAAATGGTAATAGGAACATACATATCGACAATTACCTTAAATGTAAATGGATTAAATGCTCCCACCAAAAGACACAGATTGGCTGAATGGATACAAAAACAAGACCCATATATATGCTGTCTACAAGAGACCCATTTCAGACCTAGGGACACATACAGACTGAAAGTGAGGGGATGGAAAAAGGTATTCCATGCAAATGGAAATCACAAGAAAGCTGGAGTAGCAATTCTCATATCAGACAAAATAGACTTCAAAATAAAGACTATTACAAGAGACAAAGAAGGACACTACATAATGATCAAGGGATCAATCCAAGAAGAAGATATAACAATTGTAAATATTTATGCACTCAACATAGAAGCACCTCAATACATAAGGCAAATACTAACAGCCATAAAAGGGGAAATGGGCAGTAACACAATCATAGTAGGGTACTTTAACACCCCACTTTCACCAGTGGACACAGCAACCAAAATGAAAATAAATAAGGAAACACAAGCTTTAAATGATACATTAAACAAGATGGACTTAATTGATATTTATAGGACATTCCATCCAAAAACAACAGAATACACATTTTTCTCAAGTGCTCATGGAACATTCTCCAGGACAGATCATATCTTGGGTCACAAATCAAGCCTTGGTAAATTTAAGAAAATTGAAATCATATCAAGTATCTTTTCCGACCCCAACACTATGAGAATAGATATCAATTACAGGAAAAGATCTGTAAAAAATACAAACACATGGAGGCTAAACAATACACTACTACATAACGAAGTGATCACTGAAGAAATCAAAGAGGAAATAAAAAAATACCTAGAAACAAATGACAGCGGAGACACAACGACCCAAAACCTATGGGATGCAGCAAAAGCAGTTCTAAGAGGGAAGTTTATAGCAATACAATCCTACCTTAAGAAACAGGAAACATCTCAAATAAACAACCTAACCTTGCACTTAAAGCAATTAGAGAAAGAAGAACAAAAAAACCCCCGAAGTTAGCAGAAGGAAAGAAATCATAAAGATCAGATCAGAAATAAATGAAAAAGAAATGAAGGAAACGATAGCAAAGATCAATAAAACTAAAAGCTGGTTCTTTGAGAAGATAAACAAAATTGATAAACCATTAGCCAGACTCATCAAGAAAAACAGGGAGAAGACTCAGATCAATAGAATTAGAAATGAAAAAGGAGAAGTAACAACTGACACTGCAGAAATACAAAGGATCATGAGAGATTACTACAAGCAACTCTATGCCAATAAAATGGACAACCTGGAAGAAATGGACAGATTCTTAGAAATGCAAAACCATATGGTACTGAACCAGGAAGAAATAGAAAATATGAACAGACCAATCACAAGCACTGAAATTGAAACTGTGATTAAAAATCTTCCAACACACAAAAGCCCAGGACCAGATGGCTTCACAGGCAAATTCTATCAAACATTTAGAGAAGAGCTAACACCTATCCTTCTCAAACTCTTCCAAAATATAGCAGAGGGTGGAACACCTCCAACCTCATTCTGCGAGGCCACCATCACCCTGATACCAAAACCAGACAAAGACGTCACAAAGAAAGAAAACTACAGGCCAATATCACTGATGAACATAGATGCAAAAATCCTCAACAAAATACTAGCAAACAGAATCCAACAGCACATTAAAAGGATCATACACCATGATCAAGTGGTTTACTCCAGGAATGCAAGGATTCTTCAATATACGCAAATCAATCAACGTGATACACCATATTAACAAATTTAAGGAGAAAAACCATATGATCATCTCAATAGATGCAGAGAAAGCTTTTGACAAAATTCCACACCCATTTATGATAAAAACCCTGCAAAAAGTAGGCATAGAGGGAACTTTCCTCAACATACTAAAGGCCATATATGACAAACCCACAGCCAACATCATCTGCAATGGTGAAAAACTGAAACCATTTCCACTAAGATCAGGAACAAGACAAGGTTGCCCACTCTCACCACTCTTATTCAACATAGTTTTGGAAGTTTTAGCCACAGCAATCAGAGAAGAAAAAGAAATAAAAGGAATCCAAATCGGAAAAGAAGAAGTAAAGCTGTCACTGTTTGCAGATGACATGATACTATACATAGAGAATCCTAAAGATGCTACCAGCAAACTACTTGAGCTAATCAATGAATTTGGTAAAGTGGCAGGATACAAAATTAATGCACATAAATCTCTTGCATTCCAATACGCTAATGATGAAAAATCTGAAAGTGACATTAAGAAAACACTCCCATTTACCACTGCAACAAAAAGAATAAAATATCTAGGAATAAACCTACCTAAGGAGACAAAAGACCTGTATGCAGAAAATTATAAGACCCTGATGAACGAAATTAAAGATGATACAAACAGATGGAGAGATATACCATGTTCTTGGATTGGAAGAATCAACATTGTGAAAATGACTCTACTACCCAAAGCAATCTACAGATTCAATGCATTCCCTATCAAACCACCACTGGCATTTTTCACAGAACTAGAACAAAAAGTTTCACAATTTATATAGAAAAACAAAAGACCCCGAATAGCCAAAGCAATCTTGAGAAAGAAAAAAGCAGCTGGAGGAAGCATGCTCTCTGCCTTCAGACTACAAAGCTACAGTAATGCAGACAGTATGGCACTGGCACAAAAACAGAAAAATAGATCAATGGAACAGGACAGAAAACCCAGAAATAAACCCACGCATATATGGGCACCTTATCTTTGATAAAGGAGGCAAGAATATACAGTGGAGAAAACACAGCCTCTTCAATATGTGGTGCTGGCTGGGAAAACTGGACAGGTACATGTAAAAGTATGAAATTAGAACACTCCCTTACACCAAACACAAAAATAAACTCAAAATGGATTAAAGACCTAAATGTAAGGCCAGACACTATCAAACTCTTAGAGGAAAACATAGGCAGAACACTCTATGACATAAATCACAGCAAGATCCTTTTTGACTCACCTCCTAGAAAAATGGAAATAAAAACAGAAATAAAGAAGTGGGACCTAATGAAACTTCAAAGCTTTTGCACATCAAAGGAAACCATAGACAAGATGAAAAGACAACCCTCAGAATGGGAGAAAATATTTGCAAATGAAGCAACTGACAAAGGATTAATCTCTAAAATTTACAAGCAGCTCATGCAGCTCAATAACAAAAAAACAAACAACCCAATCCAAAAATGGGCAGAATTGCTAGACATTTCTCCAAAGAAGATATACAGATTGCCAGCAAACACATGAAAGAATGCTCAACATCATTAATCATTAGAGCAATCCAAATCAAAAATACAAAGAGATATCATCTCACGCTGGTCAGAATGGCCATCATCAAAAATCTACAAACAATAAATGCTGGAGAGGGTGTGGAGAAAAGGGAACCCTCTTGCACTGTTGGTGGGAATGTAAATTTATACAGCCACTATGGACAACACTATGGATCTTCCTTAATAAACTAAAAATAGAACTACCATACGACCCAGCAATCCCACTACCGGGCATATACCCTGCGAAAACCCATAATTCAAAAAGAGTCATGCACCAAATTGTTCACTGCAGCTCTATTTACAATAGTCAGGACATGGAAGCAACCTAAGTGTCCATCAACAGATGAATAGATAAAGAAGGTGTGGCACATATTTACAATGGAATATTACTCGCATAAAAAGAAATGCAATTGAGTTATTTGTAGTGAGGTGGATGGACGTAGAGTCTGTCATACAGAGTAAAGTAAGAAAGAGAAAAACAAATATGGCATGCTAACACATATATATGGAATCTAAGAAAAAAAAAAAGTTCATGAAGAACCTAGGAGTAAGATGGGAATAAAGACACTGACCTACTGGAGCATGGACTTGAAGATATGGGGGGAAGGGTAAGCTGTGACAAAGTGAGAGAATGGCATGGACATATATGCACTACCAAACGTAAAATAGATAGCTAGTGGGAAGCAGCCGCATAGCACAGGGGGATCAGCTCGGTGGTTTGTGACCACCTAGACGGGTGGGATAGGGAGGGTGGGGGGGAGGGAGATTCAAGAGGCAAGAGATATGGGAACATATGTATATGTATAACTGATTCACTTTGTTATAAAGCAGAAAGTAACACCATTGTAAAGTAATTATGCTCCAATAAAGATGTTAAAAAAAAATTCTTGCAACTTTTTCTGTTAGTTTGAAATTGTTTTCAAATAAACAGCTACACTTTAAAAAATATTTAAAAATCTAAACAAAATTCTATATTAAATTGTATTTATATCAGCAGTACATTTCAATTGTTTGGAAACACTATTAAGTGTATTTGTGTACACACACATAAAAGTTAAACCTCTCCAAAAATTAGTGTGGATTATCAGAACATTCCATTCTACATATATGCTAGATAAGAAAACGATCCTTCTGGAGCTCCCTGGTGGCCTTGTGGTTAGGATTCTGGGCCTTCACTGCCCTGGCCTATGTTCAATCCCTGGTGAGGGAACATTCCCGCAAGCTGTGTGGCATGGCCAAAAAAAAAAGGTGCTTCTATTTGTTTATTTGTTTTGAGAGAATTCAGGAAAAGTTACCACAAATATGAGACTTTGGTATATTGATTATTTTGAGCTTGAAGACACTTGGGAAAACAGCAGAAAGAGACTTTCTCTGACTCCTCCTACCTGCCTAAAGACAGAGCCTCCAAAATGAACTCAACTATCATAGACATCCTCCTTGGGAGTTTCATCAACATGGAAGGTTGCCTCTTATCACAGGAGAGGACACTAGAAGTCCACATCACACTCAGACAACTTTGTCACAAACTATCATAGCTCCCATCCATTCTTCTAAAGGCCCATTCATCTTTCCTAAAAATCATTCCCTCAACCCTAAGTTGCCTACATCCCCTCTTCCTTTTCCCCTATTTAGGTGATATATAAGCTCCCAAATAGCACCAGTTTTGGAGTATCCACTTTTGTTTTCCTATATACCCTCATGCACATAATTTTTAAAATTAATAAATTGGGGGGTTCCAGCTCGGGTAGTGACACAGGATGATCCTGAGCTTATCTCCTCCCATGGACACACTGAGTCTACAGCTACATATGGATCAACTTTCTCTTTAAAAAAACTAAAGCCTGGTTGAATGACAACTACATATCAAGCAAACAAGAAGAAAACGACACTGATGCAGGTAGGAGAGACAGGACCACAATCTCACCATAAACCCCACCCCTGGCACAGTGACCCACAACTGGAGGGAACTCATAACCTGGAGCTTCTCTCTGAGAAGCAAAGGGTTCAAAGCCCACATTGGTCATCCCAACTTTTAGAACACACACTTGAGAGATGAGCCCTCAAAATATCTAACTTTATAAACCAACACGGCATGTGTCCCAAGACCCATAAGTCTGAAGCAATCTGAGAAAATGCTCTGAAAGGACTTGCACATGTGTACTCACCCATTTCAGGGCCCAGCTCAGAGGAAGACAATTGTGCCCAGGCTTAAAGTGAAGGAGATTCACCTGCTTATATTAAAGCACTGGACTGAAGGGCAGGCATCTAATTTAACACACATTTAAGAGCCTGCTGGAACACTACCCAGGGACAGAAATTGGTGTGCACCATCTTTGCCATGGTTCAGAGCACTCATAACTCCTGCAAGGGAGCTTTTACATGCATCTGGTGACCCAAATTTTACGGCTCCCACCTAGGGAGTGCCTCTTGATTGCCTGGCACTGGAGGCCAGGGGAGTTTGCATTCCTGGTTCCCTGGGACTACAATAACCTGTAATAATTAATGTTACCCAGAAAGGACCTCATATCCCTTTTGGGGGCCTCCATTTTTGTGACTGCTTCAAGGGGACACCTCCGTATCACCTGGTTCTTATGGCCAGTGAGGCTTAAGTCCATGGGACTGTAACCAACTGAGAGAAAGTTTTTAAATAGCCACCATCCTCAGGGCACGGCAAGAGGCAACAGAGCTGGAAGCTCAGTCTTTCTGCGAGGTGGCATATTAGCTAGCCAATCATCATGACTGTGGACTGAGAGACAGGCTTCTAATTAAACATGCATCTAGGGACTGACTGTAATCCTTTCCAGATATCTTGGGAGGGTGGGCACTATCTTTGTGCTCAACCTCCACAGTGCTCCAGAGTACAGGTGTCTCCTGTAGGAGAGTTTTACATGCTTCTGGTATCTTTTTTATGTCTGAAGCCCTGGTTCATGCAGCTGCCTTTCAGGGGACGGCCCTTGATCTCCTGGCTTTGATGACTGAGGGCTTGTATTCCTGGATCCCACAGAATTGTGGCAATCAGAGAAAAGGTTCTTCACAGGCTACCAACCCCAGGGCTCCACACATAAAGCAGATTGAGGCACCTACCCACAGCCCCACCCAGTCTTTCTGTGAGGAAGGCCTTTTGCTTGTCCTGGAGCTTCAGCCTTAGGGACAGGTTTCACGTTTCGCACATATTTAATGGCTTATGGAGCTGCTCGCAAGGAAAATAAGCTGTGGACACCATCTTGCTGCTCTCTCTCTGCCTTGTTCCATGTTGCTGGTATCATCCAGAAAAGAACTTACACACTCATCAGGAGCTCCAATTTTTGTGACTGACCCCCAGAGTCACCTCCAGATCACCTGCCTCTGGTGGACAGTGGGGAATCATGATGAAATAGAAAATGTGAACAGACCAATTCCAAGTAAGGTCATAGAATCAGTAGCCAAAAACCTACCAAGAAACAAAAGTACAGGATCAGATAGCTATACTGGTGCATTCTGCCAAACATTTAAAGACAAATTAATAACAATCTTTCTCAAACTCTTCCCAAAAAAAGAAGAGGGAACTCTTCCAAAATCATTTTATAAGGTCCATATTAGCATGATAACAAAGCCAGACAAGAATGCCACAAGAAAAGAAAATTACAGGCTAGTACCCCTGATGAACATAAATGCAAAAATTCTCAACAAAACGTTAGCAAACCAAATTCAACAATACATTTAAAGGATCATATACCATGATCAAGTGGGATTTATTCCAGAGATGCAAGGAAGTTTTAACATTCACAAATCAGTCAGTGTGATACACAACATTAACAAAATGAAGAATAAAAATCATATGACCATCACAGTAGACCACGAAAGGTATTCATGAGCCATGGCCGCTGAGCCTGCGCATCCAGAGCCTGTGCTCCGCAACGGGAGAGGCCACAACAGTGAGAGGCCCATGTACTGCAAAAAAAAAAAAAAAGCTCATAGATACAGAGAACAAATTGTTGATTACCTGAGGTGGGAGGGGTTGTGATGTCAGAGAAATGGGGGATAAAATGCTTTTGTTTTCTTTTTCAGTTTAAATAGATTGAATTTTTTTTTAATTTATAAATTTGTATACGTTTTTTCCTGTTACTTTGTCTGTTGTCAGTTTATTTCATAGACCCATAGAAGCTATGAAGATAAAAAAAAATTCCTCCCTATAGTGTCATTAGATATATACAATTAAAAAATTATTCAAACTATGAAAGTAAAAATACTAACAAAACAATAAAGACAGATTGTCATGAATATACTCACCAAATCTTTATGGGACTTGTAGTGAAGTGATCATTCAAATTCTGACAATTATTAGTTATGTAACCATGGACAAGGTGCTTAACTTCTCTATTAAAGAAGTATATTTCTTAAAAACTTTGCACATAAGTCCAGAAATGTTAGTTTTCTACTTTTCTCTTCTCTTTTATAATCCATAGGTTCTTAGGATAAGCAATATGCACTCAATGCTGAGAAGTACTTCATAAAGCACAATTATTTTTCTTTAACACAGTCTAATTGCAAACAAATAGAAATCCAAGTAAAAACTGCCCCTCACAAAAAAAATAGAAATTCCAATAGAGTCAGTCAAAAAATACAGATACACACACACACACACACACACACACACACGAAGTAAAACACTACAGATTCTACCTTGTCTGAGAGCTACTCAAGTGGATTAAAACACTTTAAGTGGATAAAAGAAAAGTCTAGCTATAAAGCTAGTGATCTGAGACTCCTCCCTGAAACATAAAATACTCTATGTACTTTTATTTTCTCTATCTTTTTATTAGTGAATTCTATTTATCTTAAGTTTAAATATGGCCCTTTTTCAGTATGAAATAGAAATGTTTTTTAAAAAGCTGAATTGATTACCTGAATTCAGGAAATTAATTTTTTTCATTTGTCAGCATTACAATATCAAATTAATAAATAAAATAATTCTTCTGGGTAATAATATCTTTGTTTTACAAAAGTTTAAAAAATGGATTGGATATTTGGTGGTTAAAACTAAGCTAACAGCGTTTTACCCTTTATCTTCAAAAATAGTAATGTGCAAACCCCATAATTATCGTGAACCCTTGTTATAAATTAACTTGTCAAGGTAGATCTTGCTATTATCTTTTATTGTTATTTTTTAACACATTTATTATTGTTATAAATTACATATTGTTTAATTTAAAATTAATCTCATGGAATTTGTACATTTCTGAAAACATATGAATTTGAATTCTGGCAATATCTGGGGTCTAATCATGAATATTTTTGGTATGAATTTCCCACTTTATCATCTGCTCAATACATACTGGCAAACTCTGTGCCATGTTTATATAACGTATTTAGAAATTATACACTTTTTGTGAATTTTTTAAGCTAAATTTTATTCACTACTTATGACACACCAGGCTATATTCTAAACGCACGTATTGAGGAAAATCTTTTATATAGACCTTTGATATAAGATTGTATTTTTATTCCCATTTTACAATTGAAGAAATCCAGCATAGATCAGAGAAATCTCACAGAACATGGTTTGAGCCCAAGCAGACTAGATTTAGAATCCATTTTCTTAATCCATTTGCTATACTCTAGCTGCCCCTAAATATATTAAGAATATATAGTGTCATGGACTGAGTTGTGCTCCCCCCAAATTCTAAAGTCCTAACTTCAGCACCTCAGAATCATAATTATATTTGGAGATAGAGGAGGCCTTTAAGGAGATCAGTTAAAATGATGTCATATGGGTGGGCCCTAATCCAATGTGACTGGAGTTCTTATAAAGAAATTAGGACACAGACAAGACAGACCACGTGAGGACACAGCAAGAAGGCAGGCAACCACAAGTCAAGGGGAGAGGCCTCAGAAAAAACTAAACTTGTTCACATCTTGATCTTGGACTACTAGTCTCCAGAACCGTGAAAAAATAAATTTCTGTAGTTTAAGCCACCCAATCTGTAGTATTTTGTTATGGCAGCACTAGCAAACTATTGTATACAGTCACCTATAATCCTAACTGATAAAAAGTTTACATTAACAACAATATCCCCCACATCTTCATTTCTTCAGTCCATGACAACCAGAATCATTTTACCTCTCAAGCTGTGTGCCCTTGTGTAAAAAGCATATGAATTCTCTAAGTCTCATTTTATCTATTCAATAGGAATGATAATTAAACTCCAAACTAGAAATGTTGTGAAAAATGAGATAAGGTATGTAAAACTTTTAGCATATAGCATATCAGATAGTAAATGTACAATATATGTTGTCATTTTTCTTATCATTAATTATAAAATAAACAATTTCACAGTATCAGAATAACTTGTTTCCTAACCAGATTTAATTAACAAATGCAAATTCACAAATAAATTCATATGGGTTTAATCTCTATATTTAGGGACTATTTTTGTTTTTTTCCTAGTATTTTCCATGTTTTTTCTACTTTTAAAACTTTTCTCCATGTGAAGTTGAAAAAAATCAGCATTAAGAAGAATGTTGTCTTCCTATATACTAACAACAAAAAATCAGAAAGATAAATTAAGGGAACACTCCCATTTACTAATGCAACAAAAAGAATTAAAGTACCTAGGAATAAACCTAAGGAGGCAAAAGACCTGTACTCAGAAAACTGTAAGACACTGACAAAAGAAATAAAAGATGATACAAACAGATGGAGAGATATACCATGTTCTTGGATTCGAAGAATCAACATTGTGAAAATGACTATACTACCCCAAGCAATCTACTGATTCAATGCAATCCCTATCAAACTACCAATGGCATTTTTCACAGAACTAGAACAAAAAAATTTACAATTTGTATGGAAACACGAAAAGACCCCGAATAGCCAAGGCAATCTTGAGGAAGAAAAACAGAGCTGGAAGGAAGCAGGCTCCCAGACTTCAGACTATACCACAAAGCTATAGTAATCAAGACAGTATGGTACTGGAACAAAAACAGAAATATAGATCAATGTAACGTGATAGAAAGCCCAGAGATAAACCCATGCACATATGGTTGTCTTATCTTTGACAAAGGAGGCAAAACTATACAATGGAGAAAAGACAGCCTCTTTAATAAGTGGTGCTGGGAAAACTGTACAGCTACATGTAAAAGAATGAAATTAGAACACTCCCTAACACCACACACAAAAGTAAACTCAAAATGGATTAAAGACCTAAATGTAAGGCCAGACACTATAAAACTCTTAGAGGAAAACATAGGCGGAACACTCTATGACATAAATCACAGCAAGATCCTTTTTGACCCACCTCCTAGAGAAAGGGAAATAAAAACAAAACAAAACAAAAAACAAATGGGACCTAATGAAACTTAAAAGCTTTTGCACAGCAAAGGAAACCATAAACAGATAAAGAGACAACACTCAGAATGGGAGAAAATATTTGCAAATGAAGCAACTGACAAAGGATTCATCTCCAAAATACACAAGCAGCTCATGCAGCTCAATATCAAAAAAAACAAACAACCCAATCCAAAAATGGGCAGAAGACTTAAATAAACATTTCTCCAAAGAAGATATATAGATTGCCAACAAACATATGAAAGGATGCTCAACATCACTAACCATTAGAGAACTGTAAATCAAAACCACAATGAGTCATCTCCTCACACCAGTCAGAACGGCCATCATCAAAAAAATCCACAAACAATAAATGCTGGAGAGGATGTGGAGAAAAGGGAGCCCTCCTGCACTGTTGGTGGGAATGTAAATTGATACAACCACTATGGAGAACGTTACGGAGGTTCCTGAAAAAACTAAAAAAAGAACTAGCATATGACCCAGCAATCCCACTACTGGGCATATACCGTAGGGAAAACCATAATTCAAAAAGATACACGTACCACAGTGTTTACTGCAGCACTATTTACGACAGCCAGGACATGGAAACAACCTAAATGTCCATTGACAGATGAATGGATAAAAAAGATATGGCACATATATACAATGGATTACTACTCAGCCATAAAAAGTAACGAAATTGAATTATTTGTAATGAGGTGGATGAACCTAGAGTCTGTCATAATGAGTGATGTAAGTCAGAAAAGCAAATACCATATGCTAACCCATATACATGGAATCTAAAAAAAAATGGCTCTGATGAACCTAGGGGTAGGACAGGAATAAAGACACAGATGTAGAGAATGGACTTGAGGACCCAGGGGGAGAGGGAAGGGTAAGCTGGGACAAAGTAAGAGAGTAGCATTGACATATATACCCTACCAAATGTAAAACAGATAGCTAGTGGAAAGCAGCTGCATAGCACAGGGAGAGCAGCTCGGTGCTTTGTGACCACCTAGAGGGGTGGGATAGGGAGGGTGGCAGAGAGGCTCAAGAGGGAGGGGATATGGGGATATATGTATACATATAGCTGATTCACTTTGTTGTACAAGAGAAACTAACACAACATTGTAAAGCAATTATACTCCAATAAAGATATTAAAAAAAAGAAGAATGTCATCAAGAATACTGGACTACATTCCACATAATAGATAAACTGAGAAATGGACGATATTAATGGATTAGTAAAGAGCATATGTCTTTAGTCTCAACAAATTAAAAAATTGGAAATCACTTCCCTCCAAAAAACAGTATTGTCCACATATGGTGGAAATAAAAATGGCTCCAGATATTGTGTGGTTGACGCTAAATAAGAAAAGCTAAACTATTTGACGTGGATCCAAGGAACACTCCCATTTTAGTGGCCTGGTAATTGTTAACATTCAACAATTAGAGTAGAAGACGCAATCCAGGATACTACTTGGCTTTGCAATGCATACTATTTACATAGTCAAAATGATTAAAAAGCTCCTCAGTAGTTGTTATTTTTTAGAATCAACTTGTAGACAAAATATGGAAGGCTAAAATATAGATGCTGAAGAGAATATTAATATAAACAATGTTTAAAATATAAAATTAAAGGTGCAGATTATTGAAGTTGAAGGCAGAGGGAAGAGTACACATACCAATACCCTCATCTTCACAGAAAGAAGTCAGGAAATGCTGTTTAACTCTGAAGGAAGAAGATATAGATCTTTCTTTTCCTTTCTTTTCTTTAAGAACATCACATATATATAAAATTAGGTTCATGGCATAATATAAGCATCATTATGTCCAAAGCCCCTCTTTAATTTATTTTAATTGTATTTTTTCTTTGTCCTCATACTTTTCCAGTCATATTCCTCTCTTCTTTCATTCCTATCTCTAGAATACTGAATGCATAGTTTTTCAATCCATTTCATTGCCAATCAATATGCTTATTTAGTTGTAAATGTATCCTTGAAAATATACAGTGTTTTGTGAAATACATGTGTGCATGTGTGCTACTCATTGTGCTAAGTCTTCCATTATATGCTCATACTACATTTAATTTCTCAGTTTTCGTAGCAAGGGATGCCTTGGTTGCTTGTACCTCTTTGTTACAAAAACTAAAAGCATTTTAAACATTCTTATATAAGTCATCTATGCACGCTTAAAGTTTCTTTATAACCCATGTGTGAAAGAAACTTCCACCCAAGATTCCTTCCATCCTCTCCCCGCTCCTTCATATAGAATCACACTTCCTTTGTGGTCTGATGGCTCTGCCAGCATCCCTTTACTCACTCTCCATTTTCTCTCATAAGGATTTCTATTGATACACTTCTTCCATGGCTAATGCCATCTTGATGTTTTATCTTCAGAGGATATGGACTACACAATCTCTGATACAGTGCTTTCCTTTTTCTTGATTAGTTGGTTCTAATTTCAAGCATTTCTGTGACTCATTTTTAAAATCTTTTTCATTTCTCTCATTCAATTCTTACTCTTTTCGCTCATGTTTTAACTTTTTCTACTATATATCCTTCAATATATCAACTGTAATTACTTCAAAGCCCCTGTCTGATGGTTCCAATTTATGGACCCTCAGTCTCTGGTATGGTTCTACTGATTGATTTATTGCTTAATAATGAATTAGTTGACGATTTTTTCCTATTTTGTAATGCTACACCAGCAGCAGGCAATCTCTGCTTGGAACCAATGAAGGATCCTCAATATTAGTGGGTTTCCTGCCCTTTCTCTAGTATCAGTGCAAGATGGATGGGGAAAGGCCTTCTCTTCCCAAGCAGCTGCCAAGATTTTCTTGGGTCAGAAGTACTGGGGAGGTGGGGGTGGTTCTAGCTTTTCCATCAGTGCTAGAGGGCTTCTGCTTTTATCCTTTTTCCAGTGGTAGTGGATGCTGTTCTGGGGCCATGGTGTGAAAGACTTTTCTCCTTTTCCCCCAAGGATAAGTCAGCTTTTGCTTTGCAGAAGAGAAATTCCAATACATAGGCATTATTCAGTCCTGTCCCCCAGCATCAGCCAATTACCACCTGCATGCCTGCATGCACAGATTTACTTTGCACGTGCGTTCATGTCTAACACTTCTTCCTCCCACAATCTGCCCTATGTGTAACATTCAGTATACCCTATATCTCCTCCTCTGCTTGTTACCTTGTGGAATTCAGTTCATCTGCTTGCCTTACAACTTCAGCCTTACAAAATCTCTAATGGGTAAAAAAAAGTTATAATTTTATAATTTATATGGCTTTGTTCCTGATGTGGGAGCAACATCCTCCTCTTGCGGCTTTCTAAGCAGAAGCAGGACTCAAACTTATTTTGATATTGCAAACTCTGTAATTCACTGTCTCCCAATTGAACTAACATGATGAAAGCGCATAACGAAATGGATCTTGATGATTATTTATGCTTTTAAACAAATATTTGCATGAGGAACTTAAAAGCCTCTTGGGAATGCATTTCTACCAAGAAAAGAGAGTAAAGAAGACACATCTGACCTAGTAATAAAACTTTAATCATCATAGGCAGAAGACAATAAGAGTTTAGCATAGTGTTTGTAACTCAAATTATCTTTAGGCTCACTCCCTCATGGGGGATGTGTGGTTCCTTCAAAACCCTGGTCCAAGATTACACTGAAGGACAAAAGCACAAGCTATTAATTACATATTTAAATTAATTAAATTAATTGACATCAGTAAAAACCCAAACATCAACAACTCCGATATTTTTCACCTTCTCCTAATGTTAAAAGTAGTAGCTATACTATTTGTAATGAGGTGGATAGACCCAGAGTCTGTCATACAGAGTGAAGTAAGTCAGAAAGAGGAGACAAATACCGTATGCTAACACATATATATGGAATTTAAGAAAAAAAAATGTCATGAAGAGCCTAGGGGTAAGACAGGAATAAAGACACAGACCTACTAGAGAATGCACTTGAGGATATGGGGAGGGGGAAGGGTAAGCCGTGACAAAGCGAGAGAGAGGCATGGACATATACACACTATCAAACGTAAGGTAGATAGCTAGTGGGAAGCAGCCGCATAGCACAGGGAGATCAGCTCGGTGCTTTGTGACCGCCTGGAGGGGTGGGATAGGGAGGGTGGGAGGGAGGGAGACGCAAGAGCGAAGAGATATGGGAACATATGTATATATATAAAACGGATTCATTTTGTTGTAAAGCAGAAACTAACACACCATTGTAAAACAATTATACTCCAATAAAGATGTTAAAATAAATAAATAAATAAATAAAAGTAGTAGCTATAAAGCTCTTGTAGGGGAGAAAAACTTTTCCTTCTTCTCTTCTATGTTTTTTGGCTGGCCTAATAATTAAATTGACATCAGGTAGATTAACAGGAGAAAAACAAATTTTATTTTGTACATACGGGAGTTCATAAAAATATGATATACAAAGACATGACCAAAGCGGGCAGCTTTTATACCTTTCAGACAAAGAAATAAATTTGTGAAGAATTAATAAGACAAAGGGGTTGGGGCTTGGGATAGAAAATTAGTGAAGAACTAACAAGGTCTGTTTATACAGGCTTCTCAGCCCTGAATTCCCTAATTCTGGTGGTAAGGATACCTTCTACTCTCCTGGTACAAGAAGGGTACCTTTCATGGGAGATTTATTTATTGCTTTCAGGGTGACAAAGGAGGGTCACAGTGTCCTTGAACTGGCTGTTTCTTAAGTAACTTTAATTCTAAATAATTAATATGCCAAAGTGGCATATTTGGGGGTGGCCTATTCTGCTCCCCTTCACTCTATATAGCTATATATAGCCTTATATCATATACAACTCTATATGATATTTTTACCTTCCATCCAATTGATCAAAATTGTGTACTGAATAATGAATACATTAAATAATCTGTATGTCCCCTAGTCACCTCCCTCAGATGAATACAGACCACATTGTTCTGAGACAACTCCCTCTTGATTTAGTTCTTAGATGACACCTCTTATATGTACAGCACATTACAGCACAATACACCTCTTAAGCGCCATAATACACGCACACTACACACTCATGAATTCTTGTTCTTCATGTGCCTATGACTGTTCTTGTTTCTCTTTCCCCATGATCAACCACAATAACTAATTTTTGTTTACTTTCTCATTTCACCCATTCTTATGATTCTTAACAAAGGACAAGGAGAAATGGTATGTGTATTTACAGTGGGCGTACATGACAGTAGTTACCAATAAAAGCCAAATATTTCACAAAAGTTTTTCTAAGATATTGCAGTATAAGCACTAAGGCTTTTGGTGCCCCTGAGGATAAAAACAACACTCAAGCAGAGAGAGAGGAAAACTGCCAGCTTCTATAAGTTTCACACATTGACTTTATCAAAGAAAGGTCTTTAAAAAGCACAAACAAAAGTGGATACTGACAGTAGCAATGGTGATACCCAGAGGGAGGCAATAACGGTGATGCCTGACAGTAAATAGCTTAGTGGGAGAGACAGAATTCACTAGATTGGCCTCAAAGATGAGCATTTAAGGGAGGAGCAGCTGATACTAGAGGAGGCCAGAGTACTGAGGATAGTTGACTGATAATTTCTGTTCACATCCAAAACATGCCCAGGGAATGCATAGAATTAATTAGGATGGGGAGACTTTTGAGGGTATTGAAGTCATAATAGAAATTGGAGAAATTACCGAGAAATATCAATTTACAAATGGTTAAAACAAGAGGTACAATTAGGACATTAACTAAGTTATATTAACTATAAGCTCTTTGTTCTTGCTACAACTTAATCCTGTTAGTGGTGGTAAGAGAAAATGTTTTCACTGTCTATATTTTTCAATAGCATTGCTCTTCTTTATAACTGTTTTTTCTTTCCAACATAGTACTCACTGCTTGTGATAAAAATAATATTACTATTTTTATAGAAGTAAACATGTTAGAGCTGGAAGGGATCTTGGATATCATCTCATGTCATCACCTCATATTATAAAGAGATAATTTTAGTTAATATGTTATCCAAATCACCTATCTGGTAGCTGAGCAAGAATGAGTAATTCAGAAAGTCATACTGTCCACGTGCTGTGCTCCTTATGACACTAAACTGCAATATTTAGAATACTGCACCATTTTAGAATACCTATTTTTGACATGAGGAATCTGTTTCAGAATCTAAATTTTACATAAAAAATCATAAAAATTAAATTGTAGAAAAATCAAGAAACCAAAAAAAAAAGGGAGGGGGGTATAAGAAAATTTAAATCCACATCTCCATAGACAGAACGTACAAAGGAAATGTTTGAGAACCAGTACCATGATTCCTGAACTCCATTACACAGGCCTACAAACTTCACCACAAGCTATCCTTGGTCTCCAGCCCAGATGACACATCTTGGTACTTCTCAGCCTCAACAGTTGTGTGTACCAGTACCTTATAATAAATTTCTTCATATCTAAATGTATGTGTATATATTACATATATATATTTATATATATAAAATATATATATATTTATATATATAAATATATATATACTTATATATATAAAACCACCTATTGGTTGTGTTTCTCTGGGAAAGTCTGACTAATGCACACTGGAAAAAAAAAAAGCACAACAAAACAAAACTCTGCAACAAACATTTGAGAATCTTGACACAGAGCTATTAAAACCCTGAATCAGCCCTTCATTTCATTATCTTTTCTATTATCTTTTTAGTCTCTTTTCATTTATTTCTGTTTTAATCTTTGTTATTTCCTTCCTTCTACTAACTTTGGGCTCATTTGTTCTTCTTTTTCTAGTCCATTGAGGTGCAGTTAGGTTATTTGATTTGGGACTTTTCTTGTTTCTTGAGGTAGGAGTTTATCACTATTAACTTCCATCTTAGAACTGCTTTTGCCCCATGAATTTTGATACTTTACATTTTCATGTTCATTTGTCTCAAGGTATTTTTTTGATTTCTGTTTTGATTTCTTCTTTGACCCACTGGTTGTTCAGTAGCATTTTGTTTAATCACCATATATTTATAAATTTTCCAGTATTCTTTGTGCAATTAATTTCTAGTTTCATACCACTGTGGTTGGAAAAGATGCTTTATTTTTAATGATTTCAACCCAGTTGAATTTATTATGAATTGTTTTGTGGCCTACCATGTTATCTATCCTAGAAAATGTTCCATATGCAGTTGAGAAAAATGTGTATTCTGTTGCTTTTGGATTTAATGTTCTGTAAATATCTAAGTCCATCTGTTCTAATGTGTTATTTAAGGTCTATGTTTGCTTATAGAGTTTCTGTCTAAATGATCCATCCATTGATATGAGTGTATTAAAGTTCCCTATTATTGTATTGCTATCTCTCCCTTTAGGTCTGTTGATATTTGCTTTATGTATTTAGGTGCCCCTAATTAGGTACATAAATATTTACAGGTATCATACCTTCTTGTTAGACTGACCCGTTTATCATTATGTAGTGCCCTTCTTTGTCTCTTATTACAGTCTTTGTTTTAAAGTCTATTTTGTCTGATGTTAAGTATAGCTATTCCAGCTTTCTTTTGATTTGCATTTGCATGGAGTATCTTTTTCCATCCCTTCACTTTCAGTCTTGCATGTCTTTACATCCAAAGTGAGTCTCTTAAAGGCAGCATATAGATAAGTCTTGGGTTTTTTTCTTTTATTTTCAGCCACTCTTTTGATTGGCAAATTTAGTCTACTTACATTTAAAGTAATTATTGATAGGTATATGTTTATTGCCATTTTTAAAATTGTTTTCTGGCTGTTTTTGTAGTTCCTCTTGCTCCTTTCATTTTCTCTTTCTCTCTTCCTTTGTGGTTTGATGGCTTTCTTCAGTGGTATGCTTACATTTCTTTCTTTTTATTGTTTGTGTATTTACCATAGGTTTTTGCTTCATGGTTCCCATGACGCTTACATGTAACAACTTACAACAGTCTATTTTAAGTTGATAAATTAATTTGAATCCCATTCTAAAGTTCAACATTTTTACTCCTGCCCTCACACTTTGTTTTTAATGTCACATTTTAAGTATTTGTATCTTGTGTATCCCTTAACTAATTATTGTAATCATAGTTATTTTTTGCTACTTTTGTTTATTAACCTTCATACTAGCTTTACAAGTAATTAATCCACTACTTTTTCTTGATATTTACATTTCTAGTGAGATTTACTCTTTCATATGTGTTCTTGTCACTAATTAGTGTCTTTCCTTTCAACTTAAAGAAGTCCAATTAACATCTCTTTTAAGGAAATTTTAATGGAGATGAACTTTTCTTTAGCTCTTGCTTGTCTGTAAAACTCTTTCTCCCACCTTCAATTCTCAATGATAATTTTGCCAGGTATAGTGTTCGTAGTTGGAATTTTGTTTTCTTTCAGCACTTTGGATATACTGTGCCACTCCCTTCTGGCCCACAAAATTTGTACTGAAAAATCTTATAGTCTTAAGGGGTTGTCCTTGTATGCAACAAGCTGATTTCCCTTGCTGCTTTTAATATTCTCTCCTTGTCATTAACTTTTGATGTTTTAATTATAGCATATCTTGGTGTGAGTCACTTTGGGTTCATCTTCTTTGGAACTCTCTGGGATTCTTGGAGGTAGATGTCTGTGTCCTTGCCCAGGTTAGGGACATTTTCAGCCATTATTTATTCAAATAAGATTTCTGTCCCTTTCTTTCTTCTCCTTTTGGGAGCTCTATAATGTGAATGCTAGTCTGGTTGATGTTCTCTCATAAGTCCCACAGACCGCCTTCACTTTTTTTCATTCTTTTTTTCTTTTTGCTACTCTGATTGGGTGAGTTCCACTGCTTTGTCTCTGATTTGACTGATCCTTTTCTCTGCTTCTTCTAATCTGCTGCTGAACCCCTCTAGTGTATTTTTCAGCTCTGTTACTGTGTCCTGCAGCATATTGCCCATCTCTTTATTGCAGTTCTCACTGTGTTCATCCATTCTTCTCCCCAGTTCAGTAAGCATCTTTATGACCATTATTTTGAACACTTTAGCAGGTAAGTTACTTATCTCCATTTCATTAATGTTTTCTTCTGATGTTTCATCGTATTTTTCATTTGGAACATATTCCTCTGTTCTTTCATTTTGCTTGACTCTATGTGTTAGTTTCTATACAATAGCTGAAGCAACCACCTCCCCCAGTGGAGGGAGTGACCTCATGTTGGAAATGAACCTTGTTGTTTAATCCTACCTCAGGTCTCTGTCACCTCTCAAACCTCTGTGCTTGTCCAAGCGGCCTATTATATTTTTAATAGCTCCCAGTAGTTGATGATGTACCAAGAACTGTAAGTGTCCCAAAAGAGAGAATATCAACACCTAGGGTCAGGCTGACTAGAAACAAGACCCTTAGGCAGCAGCTTTTAAAAGTATGTGAATATATACAGTGCTGTAAGACCACAAGTGTAAGCCCTACTGGCCACCAAACAGGTGATCCCTTGGCAGCTGTCACAAAAATTGGGGCTCCAAATGAGTGTATAAGTTCTTTTCTGGGAGATATCGGTGAGCTGGAGCAAGACAGAAGGAGATGGTGTCCAGTTTATGTTCCTATTAGAGCAGCTGTATAGGCCACTAAATGTATGCTAAATCTGAAGCCCGCTCTTCAGGCCAAAGCAAAGAGGCCTCCTTCACAAAAAGACTTGGGGGAGTGCCTCTGTCCACTGTCTGTGCACTGCCCTGGGGTGGAAGCCTGCAGTAACTGTTTCTCTGATTGCCACAGTCCTATGGGATCCAAGAATACAAGTCCCTCTGGTCACCAGAGCCAGGTGATCACGAGGCATCCCCTGAGTGGCAGCTACATAAAACAGGGTGCTAGACCTACAAACTAGGTGTCAGATGCATGTAAAGCTGCCTTCAGGAAACACTGGTGCTCTGGAGCATGACAGAGGATGAGTGCAAAGATAGTGCCCCCCTCCTAAGTCTCTGGAAAGAATTACACTTAGCCTTTAGATACATGTTTAAGTAGAAGCCTGCCCCTCAGGCTGCAATCATAGTGATTAGCTAATAGGCCTCCTTCACAGAAAGACTGAACTCCTGGATCTGTTAACTCTTGATGTGCCCCAGTGGTGGTAGCTGTTTAAGGACTCCTTCCCTGTTGGTCACTGTCCTGTGGGACACACCCATGAGCAAACATAAGCCCCACTGGCCACCAAAGCCAGATGATGTAGAGGTGGGGATGTAGAAGTTGTGAAAAAAGTTCCAGTTCAAGATGGTGATATACGAAGATCCTTAACTCACCTCCTCCCACGGACACATTGAGTCTACAGCTACAATATGGAAAAATTTCCTCTGAAAAAAACCCTAAATACTGGCTAAGTGACAACTACACATCAGGCAAATGAGAAGAAAACCCACATTGAAGCAGGCAAGAGAGGCTGGGACACAATCTCGCCATAAAACCCACCCCCAGTGCAATGGCCCACAGTCACGAGGGAACTTAGAATCCAGAACTTCTCCCTGAGGAAAGAAGGGCTTGAACCCTACTTCAGGCATCCCAACTTTAAAGATATGCACTGTGAGACAAGATGCTTATAGCCATGTCTGGCACCCAAATTTTTGTGACTGCTGCTAGGAATCCTGTTGTATTTTTAATTGACTTAAATTTCCCCAAATGTCTCTACTAGAGTAAAAAATTGATATTACTGTTAATGTAATAATCTTATTCTCCATTACCCTGATAAGGAGGATTTCAATCCTCTTTTAAGGTGTACTGCACATGCCATCTGCTACATGAAATCCAACTTGGACCTGCTTCTGCTCTTTGCTTCTCTCACCTCAGCTCACATTTGTCTCCTCCAGTCAATTTCTCAAAGGCCCTTATTGCAGCATGCCATCCAGGCCACTATGTGACACTATTTCACCCTAGTTCCAGATGTTTTCCACTTCTGAGGTGGTCACTCTGCTGCTCTGAGCCAGCAAAATCACCACCTGCCCCTGCCACACTATGATTCCATCCAAGATATAGCTGGTAAATATTCTCAAACACTTATAAGAGTTGCTCAGCCATCTAATGGTGAAAGAAGAGAAAAAGAAAAGAGAAGGAAAAGAAAAGGAAAGAAAGAAAAGTAAGGCCCCATCCCTCTCTGTTTTGCTATGTTAATATAGCATAGTTGTTTGTAGGATTTTTGTTTATTGTGAATAAAGCTGATATCAATATTCACATACAAATCTATGTAGAAATATCTTTTTACTTCTCTTGGAAAAATTCTTAGGAATGCGATAGTGCTTCATAAGGCAGATACACATTTAATATTTTAAGAAACTGTCCTAAAGTTTTATGAAGAGGTTATTCCGCTTCTATATTTTGAAAAGTGGTATACGAGATTTTCAGTTGCTTCACACCCATTCCAGCACTTGGTACTGTCATTATTTTAGCCACTTTAATGAATGGATAGTGATAACTTTTGTTGTTGTTTTGTTTTTTCTCTAAACATGGAGTTTACTGGTATCATTCAGTACAACTTTAGTCCTTCCTTTCCCAATCCCAGGCATGTTAACAGTCATTTAAAGATCATGCTACATTACTTTGGAGGAAAATACATCCACCTTAACATGTCTAAAGAAATGCTAGAAAATTTTATTCCTACCGATTTTTTTTTTTACTGCCTCAGCTACTGATTTCTAACACAGTGCATGTGGATCTAATGTCCATGTGAACTCAAACCAACTAGTTACTGACTTTTTAAAGCAATTCCTTTGCAGATACCAAATGACACAGTCCTGGGCTGTGCAGAGAGGCCAAAGGGAATCCAACATGTTCCAGATTTTCTCCCTCTTGTGAGCCTGGTCTTTGATTAACAACTGCAAATGGCCTTATTCAAGAGAGAAAACACTCAAGAACACAAGCAAAGGGAAGTGGAAAGCTGGAAAAATGCAATGTCTGCTGAGCCCTGATGGCTCCGAGGTGACCACTACCGTGATATTATGGTTCAGAGGCTGACGTGGACCCTGGCCTGGGGGGATGCTGAAGGCACATGAGAGAGAAATGGGTGTGACTGTATCACAGAGGCCTCCCTGGGACACACCATGGCTGTTGGTGGGGTTAGTTTCTGTAAAATTGGATCTGAATCTGTCTCATCCTGAGCTAAGGAAACAAGAATAACAGTTTTCCTGTTTCTTGATTCCTCATACATGTGGGTTTAGAGTCGGGTGAAAGCCAACTTTTAAGTGAACACGGTAAGCTTTGTGATAGTGGTATATCAAAAAGGAAGAATGAAGGAATAAGCCTGCCTGAAACAGTGCGCAGGAGCATGGCCAGGAGAGCTCAGAACCGACTGTGACTCTTTCAGCCAGGAAACTACCCCTTCTACTCTTCCGTTTCCTAAACTGGCCTGTGGCTTTTGCTCGCCACTTTTCCATCAGACCACACTGCAGGAGTTGCAAGAATCAAACTGAACATACATTTGCAGTCTATTACCTTGTGGGAGTATTGTGCCAATACATTTAAGTGATAAATAGGAGGCTGAGAATGTCCCAACAGGCTAAGACAGTCTCCCAAGGCACTTGGCAGCGTTCCCACACAGTAAGGGCCACCCACGTCTTCAAGGTTCCACAATGGGGTCCAGGATGTGAAGGGCACCAAAGAAGTCCCTCTGCCCTTCAACTGGTTGAACACTCTGCTAGTTGCTACAGTTCTTTGTGATTCTTCGACTTCTGACCACCTGTTGGATGCTGTGTGCGACATTAACGGTGACTTCTTTCGCAGACGTCCGCTCTTTTAGCCTCTGTGGTCTGGAGGCCATTCTGTTTCTGGGTAAGGGGGTCTAAGCTGAGGCCCTGGGGATTTGGGCACTAGGTCCCACAGCTCATCTTCTCTGAGTTGGATATTCCACTTGGGGCTGTCGATCCGGGCACGCCATCTTCCAGCACACCTGCGTGCAGGCCGCCCGCCTCAGGGCCGCTGCCCCGGGCGGCACGTCCGAATCGGCGTAGGTGAGCCATGTGGACTCCGTCCCGCGAGCCCAGCTCTCCTAGTAGCAGGGCTCAATGGCATCCGCCCGGTTCCCGCCGCAGCCCATTCTCCCGCGCTGCTGGCGCGCCCGGCAGCCGCTCGGTTCGCGGTTCCAGCGGCGGCTCAGCCCGGCCGGCGAGGAGGCGGCGGCGGCTGCATCGCGTGCCCCGACCCGCCTGCCAGCGCTGCACCCACTTGCCCAGCTCCCGCGGCGCCCGCCGCCTCCTCCGCCGATAACTCTTTATGATTTACATAAATGACCTTTACGACCTTATGCTAAGTATCTTCTCATGAGCCTATTGGCCAAATATTTTCCTTTGTGAACTCTGTTCAAATCTTTATGTCCATTATCATTGGCTTAATTGTTCTTATTACTGAATTATAAATTATTCCTCATACCATATATTTATTCAAATTATATTGTTTTTGGCACTATGGTGAATCAATTTCCAATTACTTGCTGCTGTGTATATCTATCCTCACATTCATATGGCTTGCCTTTTTGTTTTCTTAACGTGTCTTTCGAAGAGCTATATGTCAATTTTCATGAAGTCAAATTTTTCATTTTTTTCCTTTGTGGTTTATGCCTTTTATGTTCTAAGAAAACAATGGTTAACCCATATTTTCAAATATTTTCCCTGCTGTTTTATATTTTTACCACTACAATTATGAGGCATTTCAAGTTAACTTTTGTGTATTGTGTATGTTAAGGTTTGATGTTTACTTTTTCTGCAGGGATATCGAGTTGTTCCAACACTGTTACAGATTTTCTTTCACCCACTGAATTGCTTTGAGACCTTCGGCAAATATCAATTGAGCATGTATGTACAGGTTTTTTTCTGGATTCACTATTCTGTTCTATTAACCATGGGATAGATCTATTCTTTCACCAGGGCCATGCTGTCTTGATTACTGTAACTTCATAGCAAGTCTTAAACTCATGTAATGTATGTCTTCTTTGTTCTTTTTAAAAATTACTTTGGTTCTTCTGAATTGTTTGCATTTTCACATAAATTTTCAAATCAACTTATTAATTTCTACCAAAAAAGGCTCTAAGATTTTGATCGAGATTGGATTAATTCTATAGGTCAATTTAAAGAAAATTAACATGTTAACAATGTTAACTCTTCCAATCCATGAACATAGTAAATATCTCTATTTAGGTCTTCTTTACTTTTTAACAACAATATGCTATAGTTTTCAGTGTATATAGCCTTGCTTATCTTTTGTTAAATTACTAGTTCTTTTACATTTTGGCACTATTATAAATGGAATATTCTTTAATTTTCCATTTGTTTTCCTTTGTTATATAAAAATGCAAAAATACAAAAGTTTTATATATTAACCTTGTACCCTGCCACTTTGCAAAACTAACCTATTATTTTCAGTAGTTGTTTTGTAGAGTCCTTGAGGATTTCCTATGTAAACAATCACGTCTTATGGAAATATAAATATTTTTTACATATTTCTTGTCAATCATTATGCCTTTTATGCTATTAATTTCATTACAGCAATAGCTAGGACCTGCAATATTAAGGTTGAATGGTAACAGGGAGGGCAGACATCCTTGCTTTATTCCTAATCCTAGGGAGAAAATATCAAATATTCACACTTAAATATGAGGTTAGCTGTAGGTTTCCTATAAATGGCCCTTAGAAGTTTGTGGAATTTCTCTTTTTGTATGTGGCTAAAAGTTTTAAAAATGACTTGGTGCTGAATTTCGTCAAATATACTTCTGCATCTATTGAAATGATCATATTCTTTTCTTCTTTATATTGTGAATATGGCAAATTACACTGATTGAATTTTGAATGTTAAACCAATCTTACATTATTGAGGTAAGTCCAACTTGGTTATGATGTACTGGCTTTTATAATGTTACTGGATTTGATTTTGCTAATATTTTGTTGAGGATTTTTGTGTGCAAATTCATAAAAAGATATTGGTCTATAGCATTTATTTCTTCAAATGTATTTGTCTAGTTTTGGCATTAGACTAATAGTGACCTCATGAAATGAGCTGGAAATTAATTTCCTCCTCTTCTATTTTCTGAAAGAGTTTGTATAAAATTGGTATTTATTTCCTTAAATGTTAGGGAGAATTCACTATGGAAGCCATGTGGGGCTGGACTGTTCTTTGTTGGAACATTTTAAACTACTTTTATGCTTTCTAAAATTGGTGTGCTTACAATGATCTCTCACGTTAATGGATTTTTTTAAATCAAAGAACAGTTTTAATTATGAACAACTTTCTCTTTAATTATGAGTCATTTGCTGTGGGATATTTGCTTTTTTTCTTCCAAGAACATAAAATACTCTTGAGGGCAGGGACAATGATGTATTTGTATTGTTCTCTAGTGCTTAACATAGTGTTCCATGCAAAAGTGTTTAGTAAACGTTTATTTAAATGAATGAAAAATGAATTAATGAAAAGGTTAGTGGTAAGACCATGTTTAATCCATTTATCCTCCCTCAGTTATAGTTTTCTCACTCATAACATGAATGAGTCCATATGGATATTATTTAAGTTCCAGTCAGTCTTGAAATCCCTTGAAATATACTTCTGTCTTGCTAGTTTGAATATAAGAAAAGGAGAATTCAACAGCAATGACTTTTTCATTCACACCCCCAAGACTTCCACGCACACAGATTTCAGTCTTTCTCTCCCTTTTTATTCTCTCCAGGTTAAGTTTTAGTATTGATATCTGCAAGTGTGTCGCTAAGACATTCTGAATCTGTGGTAATTTTCTATTCTGCGTTTTAATCATAAAGTTTAGAGACAAAAGGGACTAAGAGAAGATCTAATCAAACCTCATCACTGAGCAAAACAATTGAGTCTCAGAGAAAATAAGTGTTTTTCTACCTCTGTAAGTGACCTCTTGCTAAATGCAAAGGGCTTTGAGTAACAAAATAGAAAGGTTGCTAAACGTGACAGTAGAGGTAAGGTATCTGAAGTTTCTCTCTTCCTCCCTCATGCTCACTTATCTCTCAGAACAGAAATATTAAGACCAAAAGAGATTTATAAAATAACTGTGTGTGGGAGCCTTGAGGATATACATGTCAATCGACGTAAAAACTTTAAAATCAGGTATAGTTTCTCCCACCCAACACTGTAGTTCTTCTACAGTGTAAGATCAAACAGTATTTTCTAATTGTTTCTTCTTCAGAGTATTATTTATCTCAATGCCGATCTCAGGGTTTCAAAGACCCCATAGTTCTTACAGCTAACTCCCACAGTGAAGTTGTAATTATATAGTGCTGTGGTTTTATACATGTGTGTATGTATACACCCACACATATAAGTGCAATTCTTACTCAATGTAAAAACTGTTTCATTTCCCTAGCACAATCAACTTACTTCCTTGAGCCACAGATTTTTACAGCTAATACATCTATTTATCTTTGTTTCTCTCATTTCTATAAGAGAAGGCAAATAGATAAGTACACTTAGTTAAAACTAACCTGAGTCCCTGCTCTATACCCTTTAACATTAAATCATTTTCTAAAATACACTGATTTTACTTAAATCCCTCCATGATTAATTGAATAAGTTTTTTTAGGGTTTACCTCATAAACTAGAAAAAGGATCTATTTCTGTTGTCCAGTAACTATGCTGTTAATGAAACTAGGTCTTGAGTTTCCACAAATACGTAGGAATAACTGGCTAGGCAGCTGTTTCCTATAAAATGGAGAAGCGCAACAGAGGTACACTGATAATACTGGTGGCAGATAATTAAATCGTTCAATTTGTGTCCATTTAGAATGTTGCCTATCTTTAATATCATCTGACAATGCTTTTTGTTGTGTCACATGCTAACTGAGAGTGCTTGATGAAAAATAAAAACTGACAAACATCTTTTTAGTTTAATAGAGGTATTATGTGTAAGAGATAAAAAAAAAGGGTAGAAGAAAATGAGAGAAAGGATGCATTTGGTTTTTCATTTTATATATATTTTGTATATAATCCTAATATTTCTGATTTTTACCCTAGGAAATAAAAACAGAATAGGACTAGCCTTTAGTTTTTGTAGTTGAGATATTTTTCTTAATCTTCCAATTTAAAAAGTTATTGTATGATGTTCACAGGACTTATACTGTTTCTAGGAAATGTTCTAGGAGTATGCATTTTCTTTTTGTCCTGTCTCTGTGTCAAATTACAGCTAAAAGAGAGAAGAGACAGAAAAGATGAATTTTGAAGAACAGAAATAAGAGATTCAAATACGTGAATTACTCCAGACTCATATTAATATCATAAAATTAAAAATTATTTGCACACTTTGAAATAGTTAACCATCCTTTATTATTTGAACTCAATTTTCCTTGGGTTAAAACTGGGCTCTTATTAATAAAATAGGTCCCTTGGGAAGTTACGTTAATGCTTTAAGTCAGTAGTATATTAATAGTAAGTATATTATGGTAATGTTCCACATTGATAGAGAGGCACCAACTTGCCTACAGGCATGCAGATGGTGAGTGGAGCCCAGCTTTGTCTCAGGCAGTCTTGCTCTGAGTCTGTGTTCCTCATCATAACATTATGCTGCCTCTCATACTGCAGAAATATTTAACATTACAACTCTGGTTACACTGCCATTAATTCCTTCCACAAGGACTTATCTTGGGTTCTGTGTGTGTTTATGGTTCTAAAATTGTCATTTCTGTGTTTTAATATATACCTTTGGGAACTCTGAAGAAAGATAAAATAAGCAATTCAGATGTTCAGCCATCTTGTTGTTCCCTAATCATCTATAGTAGGGGAGAGGGATGTTGCTAAACATTAATCAATTGATTCCATCTTATTAATTACCAAATTTATAACTGCAGCTTAAAAATAACATTCAATATATATTTTCCATATTGAGTAAATTTATCCTGTATTTACAAAATTACCTGAGTGAAATAATTGTACAAAATTCTGAGTCAGAATTAATACAGTTCTATTAACACGGAGCCTTGGTGATAGTAGTTCATTAGGAAAATAATGCAATAATTTTTAGTAGCATTAAGAAGGATTTTAAAAATTATATGTATATTCCTGTGAAAAATATCTCCTGGAACTTTAAGAAAGTAGACAAACCAAAAAAAAAAAAAAAAAAGAAAGTAGACAAATTCTATTTTAATATAATTTAGAAATATAGCCCCTTGAAAAATATATCCACTGATGTTCCATGGCAGAAAAAAATTAACGCATAAATCAATATTGAAACAAGATAGAGAATACTATTCCCTAAAGAAATAACATATGTTTGAAATCTTTCTGTAAGTGATTAAATTGCCTCTTTGGAATTTTTATTGAAAAGCAATAAAAAAATAAAATAGTTAAGGAATGGCTTAAAAGGATAAATAATATTGTGTGGAAAGTTATTCATAAATAATTTGCTTTTTATGATTCCTTTATTCATAGCTTCCATATTTCTTTTATACATGAGATAATGTGTGTAAAATGTGTCATACCTAGTTGGGACTCAACTGAATTAGCTTTTGCAGCTGATTGTTTCATCATTTTTAGAGCCCTCTACTGTTTTTATTTAAAATAACAAGTTTTTTAAACCACTGCTTATTTTGTCTCCTGAAAGGCAGTTCATTCAAAGGTGCTCATTGACTGGGCTATTCTGGTTGTTAAAGTTGCAGAGAGATTTTACAATTTCACTATGAAAACAGTATATTCTTCTCCAATACATCAAAGTATTTATTTTCCTAACAATTTCTAAAAGCACCCATGAAAAGCAGTTATCTAAATTATTTTGAGAAGTTATACAGTGCTGTTAAAACATAGTTCTTATTATAATAACTTTGATATTACATTACAACTCTGACATTATTCTGCTGTTCTATATAATTTTTAAATGTTTTTGAAAAAAAAATTCAAATCCTAGGTCAAAATCATTGACCCCAGAAATAAATTTACAGGAAAGTGAGTTTGAATATAGCTAAATTTCAATCAGACAAGCTATAGAAATAAGATAATTAGGTTCTTCCTTCTTCCTATCCAGTTCAGCAACTGTGAAAGCATGGTCCTTACTTTTAGTTATGATTTATCCACCTGTAGACAATATGCATTATTGTAATTCACTAAGTCATTACTCATCTTCATTTATTTTTTAGCACAATGCCTGATACTTAAGAATAGGAGAGATTCCTGAGATTGGTAGGGCTTCTTTCCCACCTACTTTCTTGCTTTCTCCTTAAGACTTATGTTAAATTGTGAGCTGGCAACTGCATGTTTGAGCATGAATTCCTTGGTTTACAGTGAAATAGCACATCCCTTGGGATAATATTGCTTTGAAAAGGAGATGACAGGAGTCCTGTTGATTTGGCTTTGATGCAAATTACAGCCCCTGTATCCTTCAGTTCATGACACATTTGTGAATTGCCTGCCCACATTTTCTCAGGAGAGAAAAGAAAACTTATTTGGACTGTAAAGGAAAAATAAAAATAAAAATACTAAGTTTAGTAAATGCTATTTTTCCCCAATTGGAGCATGTACATGTTCTTAGTAAAACTGCACTCTACATACATTGCCAGAAAACATTCTTTTCTGCTGCTCCAGTAAATTCTTTAAAGTCTAAGACTGTTAATTCTGGATTCCATGACAATGACTGAGGAAAATGTAAACAAAAAGCATAAGAAAAAGCAAGAATTTAGTTTTCGGGCTTTTACCTGGGAATAGGGAATAACCGTACTGATTCTGCACATCTTTGTGGGATTTAACACATAGTACCGAGAAGAGTAACTGGGAGATATTTTAGGTGATTAGTAAAATGAGTGACGAAGACCTTCAAGGAATCCCACATCCATCCCAACCATCTTTCCCTTTTATTTCTCCACTGTAGACAATAAAGACACTAACTAGTCACCTTTCCAACCTCTACAGATCTAGTCATGTGATAACTTTTTGGTAAGTGAAGCATAAGCAAAATCTGCTCAATGGTTTCTAGGAAGCTTTTTATTTCCTGATAAAAGAGATGGACATCACTGCTTCTTCCCTCCCTTGATGCTTTGAGTGGCGTGTAATATTTGCAACTGCAGGAGCCATTTTCTGAACATGAGAGAAAGGTAAGCAGAGCCAGAGAGGACTTGTCTTGATATGTGTGGTAGACAAAAGATGTATCACACACAACTCCCTTTAAGGAAGAAATGGCTGCTAGGTGTGGAGAGTGCGATCAGCAGATAGCATCCAAACATCAGCTCTTCAGGGTCTAACTCAGCTGCTGAGAGCTACTAGGCCGAGGTCACACTCTTCCAGTGACAGAGTGACATAGAGCTTATACCCTGAGACAGACCCGACTGTTTCAGGCCAACACAAGACCCTCTGCTAGGCAATGTTCACTCTAGAGCTCCCTGCCAGAATGGCTGAGGTTTTATCGGGTATGCATTTCAGTTTTTATCTGTCCAATCCTGCTTGCTCCCACTTCTCCTCATAGGTGTTCATCCCTACTAAGCATTTTATAACCCAAACTGCATCTCAGACTCTGTTCCAGAGAACCCAACCTGCAATCATGGAAACAATAATGAGTCATCTACTTTCAGACATTTTTCATGTGAGAAAACAATTTACTCAAATCACAGTTACTTGCAAAGTTCACAGTTACCTGCTGCCAAATCATCCCTCACTGTTACAGGCAGACAATTCCAGAATTTATTTTCTTAAGTGTTTTTCTTTAATTCTCACAAGGAGTAGCAGTATTTATAAAATCCCATAAATTATAACTAGGAGGAACATCAAATATCATTTGCTCCAAAGTCCTTATTTTATTAATAAGAAATCTGAGGCCCAGGAATATGGAGTAAAATTTCAGTAGATCCCAGTCAAGAGGCCAAGAAAGGGACCATATCAAATAATTTATTTAATGATTTTTTAAAAATTTCTAGTATATTGCAGCTCCTTCATCACTTTCCAACATTTTACACTGTGATCTAGAGGAGCTGTTCTCAAGTGTGGTCTCTAAACTAGCAGGGTCGGCATCACCTGGAAACTTGTTAGAAATTAAAGGCAAATTTGGGGGTCCTACCATGAATATAGTGAACCAGAAATTCTAACAGGGAGGAAGTGAAACTTAGCAATCAGAGTTTTAATAAGACTTTCTTGGAAAAGAGGGGATTGAACCAAGTCAAGATTTTTAACATAGACTTGTATTCGTATCAGTAAGGGTTTTCCAGAGAAACAAAACCAGTAAGGGGTAGGGGTGTAGGGGTGTAGGGGTGTGGGTGTGGGGGTGTGTGTGTGTGTGTGTGTGTGTGTGTGTGTGTGTCTGTGGAGGGAGGGGGAAAGAGAGAGAGAGACAGAGAGGAATTTATTTTAAGGAATTGGTTCATGTGATTGTGAAGGCCAGCAAATCTAAAATCCGCTAGTCAGGAGGCAAAACTCTTCCTCAGAGTCCTCAGTCTGAATTAAATTTTTAAATTTAATTTAGTTGATTTACAATGTTGTGTTACTTCCTGCTATAGAGCAAAGTGAATCAGTTATACATATACATACATATATCTACTCTTTAAGATTCTTTTCCCATGTAAGGACCTACTGTGTAGCACAAGGAACTCTACTCAGTCTGTTTTCTTTTAAGGCCTTCGATTGATTGGATAAGGCTCACCCACATTATTGAGAGGAAGTTACTGATTCTACTGTTAATCTCATCTTAAAAATACTTCACAGCAGTATCCAGACTGGTGTTTAACCAAATATCTGGTTACTGGGGTCTAATCAAATGGAAATATAATTAACCACCACAGGACCCTTTGTCTGAATGAATGAAGCATTATATAGAAATCCATATGTAAAAATCAATAAAAGCTCAACAATTGAAGCAGGATGAATTCCTGGAATTTTTTACAGACAACACCTCCCACTTCAAAACCACCAATTTCCATCACTAAGAGGCCTCAAAAAGTCTGCAAAGATTTATTGATGCACCATTTAAAAACCACATAAATGTCTAAATAATGGGGCAACTTCAAGCCCTCAGACACAAATTGATGTAAGAAGGTATTGCTAGGCAAGGTCTTGAAGGCCTTTCCCATACTCTAAATTTTTAGAAATGTGTTATTTATTTGTCACTTGTCTAAATGTACAGCAAATCCCTGCTTAGCAAATGCTTCCCTCATCTAGGAGCATGTTTATTAAATACAGCAATTTATTAAATATAGCAATTGACTACCTACTTTTGTAGGGTTCTCAACTAGGTTTTGCTTTGACAAACGCTTAGAAAACTCACTTCAAAAAAAATAGGAAAGGTAAATTTTCACTCAATCCATGTATAAATTTTTACCAACTTCAAACAGATGGGGTAATAATCAGTAAAATTTAAATACAATAATATGGCATTTCTTAACAGTATGGAAATCGCTGAAGTTATAGACCTTTAAATTAAATCAAGCACTCCAGAAACAGGAATCAGTCACTGTGGGATTAAACAGTAATGGTTTCTGAAATGAAACCCTCCAGTACTAGAATTTTAAAGTCATTTTGTTTTGTCTAAACCTATATACAAAACAGCACCAAAATATCTGAGAGTGTTCATATGAAAAACAAAATTATTTTTCCCAGTCATGAGCTCTTAAATGCTTCTTACATGAGAATTCAAGGCACTGTAGAGATTAATCAAAAATTAAAAAATAGGTTTGATTGCATTCTTTTGAAACATTTTTAATGAAGCAGTAATTGCTCTGGGTGTAGATGACTTTTTTTTTTTTTTTTTTTTTTTTTGCGGTATGTGGGCCTCTCACTGTTGTGGCCTCTCCCATTGCAGAGCGCAGGCTCCGGACGCGCAGGCTCAACGGCCATGTCTCACGGGCCCAGCCGCTCCGCGGCATGTGGGATCTTTCCCAGACCGGGGCACAAACCCGTCCCCTGCATTGGCAGGTGGACTCTCAACCACTGCACCACCAGGGAAGCCCAAGATGACTTTTTTTAAAATTCAAAAGTAGTTTGGAACTTATTAGATAATGAAGCTAAAATAATTTTGCCACATTCTTTCTTATATTTCCCATAATTAAGATGAGATAATCTTGATTCTTTAAAAGTGATATTTAGATAAACATTTTACATTATCTCTAATGACAACAACACATGGTAGGCATTCTTTCCTTTTTTATTACAGGCGAAGGAACAGAAATTCAAAGAGCCCATATGATGTTAAAGTCAAACAACTAGTTAGTAGACAAGGCTGAATTTGAAATCACGTTTACTAAGAGAGCTTCTGGACCAGCTTCTCTCAAGTGCTAGTAATAGGACTGTACAAGTCAATTTCTCATACCTGGGCAAGAAAGGAGACCTGGAAAGAAGAGAGGAATGCTTAAAAAGAGATGAAAGGGATTAGATCAAGATGACAAACTGAACATATTTGTATACCTCACATTCACCTCCTATTTCCTTGGAATAAAAAAAAGAAAATAAAATTTTAAAGACTGAGATTATAGGGGCTCCATTTTCAAGATAACAAGGTGAAGAGCCCTGCAGACCCACTCCTCAGTGAAATAAGCAAAGCTAATGAAAACTATAAAACCATATAAAACTGGACTGGTGGGTAAGACTCTGCACTGGTCCCAACGCAGGGGGCCTGGGTTTGATTCCCGGTCGAGGAATTATATCCTCGCATGCCGCAACAAAGATCCCACGTGCTGTGACTAAGACCTGGCACAGCCAAAATAACTAAATAAATATATAAGTAAAAATATTTTTAAAAAAAAGAATAAAGTGAGTTTTTACTTTTCTCAGTAAGAACAATGAGAGACTGTGGCATTTGAGTCATGATTCACAGCTTCTCTCCACCCACCAAACTCAGTTTGATGAAAGCTCCACTACAGGTAGGTGTGGCTAAAGGATGGGGTTCCCTTTTCCCTCAGCTCCCAATCAAGTTTTACCATATTTCAAGTTTTACCATATTTCAAGTTTTACCATATTTCAAGTTTTACCCAATCAAGTTTTACCATATTTCACCAGAAGGTATAAGCCATCAGTATTTCTCATCCACTTCAACTAATAGTTGAAATGGCTAATTCCTGGTGAGGGCCAGCTAATAATTGAGGGGCTCCTTTTCCACTCAGTTCCTATTCATAGGACAGAAGCTCTACCCTCAGCAAGCTGAGAATACTGAAGCCCCTATGGCGCTAAGCCCAGCTCCTTCTTAGAGCATAGTTCCATTCTGGAAGAGGCAAGCCAAGAAAACCAGAGGCTACTGCCTCACGCAGAACCCAGAGTAGTGGCTCAGAGATTTCCCAGGGGAAGAGGCAGTCCATAAGGAAGAGAGCTCTGAAACTATCTAAAGGAGTGACTTAGGTTCCTCATTTGAACTAGAGATCAAGCTGAAGGGTGCTCTCAAAAATAATAACTTTCCTTAATTAAGAGTAACATGCTAAACCATTGGCCACCTAATTTTCCAGAAAGAATCATGGGTAGAAACAGTTGAAAAGAGCCCTCCCAGGGACAGCAAAAAATCTTAAAGGTTGTCTTAAAAGTTAACACTGTCCAAATTAATTGGACCAGACTGCTGAGCAATTTATGCTCTAGGGTGATGCTGAAAATAATAGAGAAATCAGCCAGTAATTAATAAAGCCTAACGAGCAGCGTGTAATACCAAAGGAAGTAGATGGCTTATCAGAGAGATCAGAGAAAGACAATCAAAGAGAGCCCTGGTAAAACCACTGTTATCCTAGGCATGGGCCACATGCCCAAAGCTATGTCCTCAGAGGACTGATGCCAAAGGCTTGATGGTGCAAGGGAAATAGACTTTACCAAGTAGCCTAGTCAAGTCACAAAACAAATAAGGATACAAACAACCACCAAAACATCCCCAGAGAGCAGGGAGGAAAATCATCACCCAGAGTTGCTACAATATATAATGTAAAATGGCTAGTATTTAACAAAAAAATATATGAGACATGATTCAGACACAGGAAAAAAGTAGGCCACAGAAATTGCCTGTGAGAGGAATCAGACATCAGATTCAACAGACACCACCAAAAACGATTAGAACTGATTAGAATTAGATAAAGGAATTCAGTAAAGTTTCAGGATACAAAATTAATACATAGAAATTTGTTGTGTTTCTATATACCAACAAAGAACTATCAGAAAGAGAAATTAAGAAAACAAGCCCATTTACAATTACATCAAAAAGACTAAAATACCTAGGAATAAATCTAAGGAGGTAAAAGACCTATACTCTGAAAACTATAAAACACTGATGAAAGGAACTGAAGAAAATACAAATGGAAAAATATACTGTGCTCATGGAGTGAAAAAACTAACATTGTTGAAATGACCATACTCCCCAAGGCAATCTACGGATTCAATGCAATCCCTATCAAACTATAAATGGCATTTTTCACTGAACTAGAAGAATTCTAAAATTTGTATGGAAACAAACTATCCCAAGTAGCCAAAACAATCTTGAGAAAAAAGAAAAAGCTGCAGGTATCATATTGCCTTATTTCAAACTGTACAACAAAGCTATTAGTAATCAAAACATTATGATACTGGCAAAAAACAGACACACAGATCAATGGAACAGAATGGTGAGCCCAGAAAGAAACCCACACATTTAGAGTCAGTTGATTTGTGACAAAGGAGGCAAGAATATACAAAGGCGGAAAAGAAAGTCTCTTCAAATGGTGTTAGAAAAACTGGATAAAAACATGCAAAAGAATCAAACTGAACTACTTTCTCACATTATATACAAAAATATACTCAAAATGTATTAAAGACTTAAAGGTAAGACCTGAAACCACGAAACTCCTACAGGAAAACGTAGGCAGTATGCTCTTTAACTTCAGTCTTAGCAATAACATTTTGCCTATGTCTCCTCAAGGAAGGAAAACAAAATAAAAAATTAAACAAACAGGGCTACATAAAACTAAAAAGCTTTTTCATAGTAAAGAAAACTATCAACAAAAGAAAAAGGCATTCTACTGAATGACAAAAGATATTTGTAAACAATATATCTGATAAGGGATTAATATCTAAAATATACAAAGAATTTATACAATTCAACAGCAAAAAACAACCCAATTTAAAAATGGGCAGAGGACCTGAATAGGCATTTTTCCAAAGAAGACATACAGATGACTAACAGGCACATGAAAAGATGCTCAACATCATTAATCATCAGGGAAATGCAAATCAAAACCACAATGAGATACCACCTCACACCTTTCAGGATTGCTATTATAAAAAAGATAAGTGTTGGAAAGGATGAGAAACACAAATCAAAACCACAATGAGGTATCATCTCACACCAGTCAGAATGGCCATCATCAAAAAATCTACAAACAATAAATGCTGGAGAGGGTGTGGAGAAAAGGGAACCCTCTTGCACTGTTGGTGGGAATGTAAATTGATACAGCCACTACGGAGAACAGTACGGAGGTTCCTTAAAAATCTAAAAATAGAACTACCATACAACCCAGCAATCCCACTACTGGGCATATACCCTGAGAAAACCAGAATTCAAAAAGAGTCATGTACCACAATGTTCACTGCAGCTCTATTTACAATAACCAGGACATGGAAGCAACTTAAGAGTCCATCGACAGATGAATGGATAAAGAAGATGTGGCACATATATACAATGGAATATTACTCAGCCATAAAACGAAACGAAATTGAGTTACTTGTAGTGCGGTGGATCGACTCAGAGGCTGTCATACACAGTGCAGTTAAGTCAGAAAGAGAAAAACAAATACAGTATGCTAACACATATATATGGAATCTAAAAAAACAAATATATGGTTCTGAAGAATCTAGGGGCAGGACAGGAATAAAGACGCAGACATAGAGAATGGACTTGAGGACACAAAGAGGGGGCAAGGTAAACTGGGACGAAGTGAGAGAGTGGCATGGACATATACACACTACCAAATATAAAATAGATAGCTAGTGGGAAGCAGCCGCATAGCACAGGGAGATCAGCTGGGCGCTTTGCACCCAACTAGAGGAGTGGGATAGGGAGGGTGTGAGGGAGACACGAGAGGGAGGAGAAATGGGGATATATGTATATGTATAGCTCATTCACTACGTTATGCAGCAGAAACTAACACACATTGTAAAGCAATTATACTCCAATAAAAATGTTTAAAAAACCCCACTGTATTAAATGGGATTCTTGTTTCAGAGGAGCTCTGGAATGAGCCATGCACACAGCTAATCTCATTGTGCTACAGCTACACTGTATATCAGCATATGTGTTATAGAAAGCTTCTATTGTAATTCATCATTTTATTTATAACTTTTTATAGTATTAGGATATTATTATTTGAGTCAAACAGAATAACAAAAAGAATGTCATATAAGGGATTTCAAAATCATTAAAGCAGTCTTTTACTTTTTCTCAAAGACTCATAAGCATCTTTAGGTGCTTCATTATTTAATTTCACAATTTTAACCATGTTATTAAGGAATATCAATACTTCAGTTAACTGTTAATGTCCATATTCATATTTTGATGTTCTTTATACAAGGTTTAACTATAATCAAGTATAGTTCTGCATGGAGGCCATAGCTCAAGAAACAAAGCACACATAGGAAACTTTTCCACACCAAATTTAAGAGCTGTACAACCTTGATAATCAAAGTTGGTGAGAGAATCATCTGCAACAGCAATTAATTATTGAGTAAATTGGATCCCAATGTTGTTCCAATGAAATACTTACAACAATGCAGACTGTCTCTTTCCTCCCCACTCTCCTTTAGAAATGCACATGTATTTATTGCTAGGTCAAAGATTTACTCAAAGATTTACTACATTTAGATGTCCAAAGAAAATGTAGTTTATTTTGTGTGTTACTGATAAGAATTTCTTTACAGTTCACACTTTTCAGCGTAGCAGAAAAAAAAAAACACACATAAATTTTAGTCTAGCTGGGTAAGCACTATGGCTGTAATCATTTAAATAGTCCTTTTAGGTAAATGCTTAGCCTCTTTAGATAAAAATGCTCAGAGTTCTACCCTGCTCTTCCCCAAGGTAGTGTCCAAGTGTTTTGCAGGGTAATATGGTAACAAAGGGAGCTGGTAGCCATGCATAAATATGCTGTCCTCTAAATAATCTTTGCATTTTGCCAAGGGGTGGCTGGTATGGGTGCTGAACTCCTGTCAAGTGTAGATTTGGCTGGCATCTGGAGGACTGTGGCTGGTACAACTCATGGTCTTTCTTTCCCTGGTCTTGACAGGGCCTGACAGTCCTTCCTGGTTGATCTGGCCTCATTTAGTCCTACCTGGTCTGGGGAAATGTCCTCAGGTCAGGCTGTGAGGACCATGGGTGCCAGCCCTAGCAGTCAGCCCGCTGTGAGTCCTCTGCTACAAGAATACTTTGATAATTATGTGGTGTCTGAAAAACTCCCCAGCTTTAAAATTGTTTTGTTTTAATTTTAAATAAAAATTTATAGAAACATGCATAAAACATAAACAAATTGTGTGAAGAATGATTATAAAGCAAACAGCAATGTAACCACCACCCAGGTCAAAATTAGAACATTTCTAACGTCCTGGAAGCCTCTACGCACCCCTACGAACCTCCTCCTCCTCCAACTCCCAGAGGTGACCACTACCAGGACCACTGTGGCAGTTCATTTATTGTTTTCCCGTACAGATATAACACCAAAATATACACTCCTAAACAATATAATTTATAGCTTAGCTTTTCCTGCCTTTAAAATTTACACAAATCATAAGTAAAGACTTGGGTTTTGCTTCTTGCCCATAATACTATTGCAAAGTCTATCCACGTTGTCACACATACCTCTATTATTTTTTCTTTTCTTTTTACTGGATTGTATCCCACTGTGTGAACATATCAAATATAACTTTTAAGTAAATTGTAGTATTTTCCATTGTTTGAACATATCAAACTTAATTTTAACGTTGGGTGGGCAATGTCTTTTCCAATTTTGTGCTATTATAAACGTCACTGCTAGAAACTCTTTGAATTATAATTTCGTACACCCAGGCACGCGGGTCTGTAGGCTAAATCACCAGATATTAAATTACTGGGACACGGACACACAAATCGTCAACTTTAGTAACTACTACAAACTGTTTTGCAAAATGGTTGTGCCAGGTTGTAGCCCTACCAGCAGGCTATCAATGCTTCAGAAAGTTCCACAGGGGCATCAGGGAGCATGAGATGACACTAGATTTTATAAAAGAATATATTTATATATAGATTTATATTATACATAATATTTCATATGTTATAAAACATATTAATATATAATATTATATTGAATATAATTGATATATAATATAAATATATATATAAAAATATATATTATATATACGGCCCTTTGTTGGGCCACACTCCCGCCGCGGCTCAACAAAGGGCTATATATAAAATATGTTATAGGGCTTCCCTGGTGGCGCAGTGGTTGAGAGTCCGCCTGCCGAGGCAGGGGACACTGGTTTATGCCCCGGTCCGGGAAGATCCCACATGCCGCGGAGCGGCTGGGCCCGTGAGCCACGGCCGCTGAGCCTGCGCGTCCGGAGCCTGTGCTCCGCAAGGGGAGAGGCCACAGCAGTGAGAGGCCCGCGTACCGCAAAAAAAAAAAAAAAAAAAAAAAAGTTATATATAATATCTATAATAAATGTAAATATAAATATACTTACATACATAGGTCTCTGTAGATTCTCTCCATGGTAGGCCGCTCTCCCACCAGCGTTCCCTGCTGGTCATGGAACGTCCGGAAGCTGAAGAGGCAAGCGCGGGACGCCGGGCGCACGCAGCACGAGGACGTGCCCGTGCAGCCGCGCTGCGCAGGGTCAGAAGTCAACGCGCAAGCGCTGTGGCTGAGCTGCTGCGTGACAGCTGGAGGCTGCAGGAGCAGCTCCGGCGTTTGACACCCAGTGTGGAGGCGCTGGGCTTGGTGGCCTGGCCCACCCTGCGTCAGGCACGCCCACCACAGCCAGGCAAACGCCCAGGCCCCGGGGTCCCGGACGGCGCGCCCTGCTTGGGAATTGCATACTTCGCCAGCCACGCCATCTTCTTGCTCATGGGCTGCGGCCTGAGTGTGGTCATGGCAGAAGACAGTGAGGCGATAAGAAGGACCTCAGACTCCTCAGACTCCTGCGTCCTCAAGAATGGGCACCAGTCAAAGGCAGGGCCTGACGACAGCTCCCCTGAGGCCGCCCAAAGCTTGCAGCCACCGTACTCCCCCCAAACCTCGCCTGCTGAACCTCACCAGCCAGTCTTGCCTGTCACTCGAGTATCCGAGTTCTCTGGGGACACTTCAGCCCCAGCTCTGTCGCCCTTGTCAGCTGCCATCCCACAGAGGATGATGGGATCGCTCAGCCTGAGCCCAGCGAGGCCAGTGCCCCCTGGACTCCCAGTCCAAGTGAGAGCTGTCTCCCACGGTCACTGTGGAGCTCCGACTCTGGGGCAGTGACGGCAGGCCGGAGCAAGGGCAGACAACGTTTGGTGACGCCGCTTCCGTCGCCCACCTCCACGCAGCCACCAGCCAGGACTCAGGCCCACCGTGCCCTTCACCATCAAGTGTAACCAATTTAGCTTAGCAAGTTCAACTGGCTTCTGGTGTGCCCAAAGGCTAAGTGGGATGTTTTGAAACCTGTCCTCATCACAAGGAGAGTGAATGGACAGAAGAGCTGAATCTTGGCCTTTCTTCTTCTTAATTTGAGCTGCACTTACTTCACTGTGCATGGTCCTCTGAAGCTTGTGCTGGGCGGCCTGAGATGATCTTCTGAAGTCCTAGAATTTAAGGTAAGCCTCATGACCTTGACATTTAGCTTTTTTTTTTTTTTTTTGTGGTACGCGGGGCTCTCACTGTTGTGGCCTCTCCCGTTGCGGAGCACAGGCTCCGGACGCACAGGCTCAGCGGCCATTGCTCACGGGACTAGCCGCTCCGCGGCATGTGGGATCTTCCCGGACCGGGGCACAAACCCGTGTCCCCTGCATCGGCAGGTGGACTCACAACCACTGGGCCACGAGGGAAGCCCGACATTTAGCTTTTAAAAAATACCTCCTCTCCCAGTACTGTCTCACTGCTTGCATCGCTTCTCTCAGCCCCCACTGTGCACAGTCACCCGGTGGCCTTATTGCAAGGTTTCTACTAGGAACACACCGTCCATTTCCCTCCCCCGCCCGAACACACACACCCAAAGATGTAGGCCTGAAAGGCTGGGTTTTGCCAGAGCTCACTGGACATTTCTAAAGGCCCCTCTACCAGTCTCCATAGGTTTGGGACGACAGGGTAAGATAGGTCCCATTTGTTTATTTTTGTTTTTATTTCCATTTTCCTATACTTAAGGAAACAAAATTATTGATATGATCTAAATCGTCCAGGCTAAAGGAATTTAGAATCTCCATCCTCCATCCCTTAACAAGGCCTATTTTTCAAGCCTGCTGACTTGCTACAAAATCAAATTTGACAGTGAGAGCTGAGATATAACTCCTTGTTCTAGCACGTATCTGTCTCTTCTCTGAAGGATCAGAACCCATTGCTTTTAATGGGTGAGAAATTCACATGGCATCAAGATTTATAGAATATTCAAATTCAAGTGAAAATGTTTCAAAAATATTTTTCTCTTCCAGTTTTATGATGCTGGGGAGGGGGGAGGTAGAAGGAGATACTGCTCTATTTTATCTTCCCACTGCTGCACCTATACCTTTATATACCCTGACTGATTTTTTTCGTAAATTGAGAGGTCCTGTCTAGTGTAACTGATTGCTTTAGATGAAAATTTTTGTGAAGGCTATACATATTCTATATGATTTTTCAAAAGCGTAATATATTAGAATTCAGAAGTGAGAACAGTGTGAGTTTATAACTATTTTACTGTTTATATATAAGGTATATTTTAATGCATAAGGGACAGCATTAGAATTAGGCATGTAGAATAAGGGCATACTATAACATACTACATGAGACCTAGGGAATTGCTGTAAAAATGTCTCACAAATCTACAGAGTGATAGGTAAAATTCATTCCCTCAGGGATTTTTCTCTGTTGTAAATTGTGACAAAGCAGCAACTATCAAGCTTTGTAAATGCCTGAATTGTTTACTCTGCCTCAAACCAAATTTTACTATAAGCCACTGCTCTGGAGTTTGGATTAAATGGAGATACAAGTGAATAGAGAAAAATGTCCAGATGGATCTGAGATGCATATACCAATTTGAAATGAGGGAGTTCAAGGTGGACAAATGCCCTTCCTCATCAACCAAACAGAGAGGAACACTAATCTACTTTACATAAAAATAGAAAGCACTTGGGTTTTCTACTTTCCTGACTGGTGAGAATAAAATAGGAGATATAGATAGATATATAGATATATAGATACAGATATATAAATATATAGGTAGATATAAATAGATATATAGATATATAGAAGCGTGGGAAAAGAAAATTGAATCTAATTTCTGGTTCCACAGATTTAGAACAGAACTAATCATCAATATAATTAAAAAGATAAATTAAATTGGAACATGCAATGCATTTGAGATCAGAGGCTAGGAAATATTTAGTGAACAAAGAGAATTTAATAATTGATACAGTAGAGGAATTACGAAACGTGTGCAGCTTTGAAAAAATAATCATTATTTTGGCAATATTCTGTTTATATTTAACAATGTTGCCTTTAATAAGATAGCAAGAGTTGCCAACATGGAGCAATTAGGTCAGACAAACTAGGAATTAATTACTGTAGACAGGCCCATATGTCACAAAAGCCTGGCACATGTTCTCCAAGCCTAGCTTGTAAGGGGAAAGATTTATTCTGGGAAAGCTGTTGAGATAGTAAAAGGGACTTTGCTACAAAAGTTTGAATCAAAAGCGACTTTGCAGAATTCAGATCTTCAAGGCACAAAGTTGGATTAAGTACAAACTAGGTGAATTTTCTTCAGTACTTATCCAGTTACTTAAAATAAATGAGAAGTGCATAAACAGTGTGTCTGCAGCAGTTCTTGGAGTGCGCCAGGAACCAAATTTCAACAAAGCGTGAGCTACTGATTCTACATGCCCACATGCCCACATGCCCACATGTTAGTTCAAGCTGGTATAGAGAAATGATTAGTAAGTCACAATCTTTAGGGTGCATGTACATGCCCTAAATGCAAGATATCACCCAAAATTAAGTTTTAGTGTGAAAGATTGAAAATCACCCTTTGTGTTTTGCTTCTTAAATACTGTGCAGTGTTAACATTTTAGTCCTTAGAAATCACTGTTTTTATATTGATATTCTTTTCACTACTAAAACATATAATCAAGTTTAGAATATGCATTTTTACCTGGAAAATCAATAACAATATTTTTAATTTAAATGAAACAAACAAAAGCAACCCAATATTTTTTTCCTCTAAATTGGTCCTTGTGTAAGTCAAGCTTGGTTGTTTTAGGCTAAACTCTATTACAACCCTGATTTCTAATTCTACTAACTTGTTTTCTGGGAGATGTAGCCAAAGACATGATACCCATTTCCCATGTGAGACCTTCCTTTTGAGATGTTTCATATTCCAAAAAGTCCACATGTAGGGGGAAACCTTTAATGAAAAGAGGATGCAAACTTACACGACTATGAGGACAGAGGCAAGTAATATATTCCGAACCTGGGATAATTAAAATTGTGCAATAGCAGATATAAATGACAGGCAGTGTCTAGATTTATGGTAGAGACACAATTGGGAGTGGTGTGGACTGTGGAACACTGGACCCACTTGTTAAAAGTCTCAATTGTTGCCATACTGGTATGTGATCCAGATCATGATTTTATGTGAAATTTCACAACATTTTAAATATTGCAATTAATCCAAACATCCAAACACAAAGAACAAATAAAAACAAATACATTTGGCCAAACAAAAATATTTTAAAACCGAATTCAACATTCTATCAGACAGATGCAGACAGATGCCTGCGCCAGACATTAATGCTTTCAGCATTATCTGCTCTATAGGCATAGGAAATACTATTTTTTTAACATTGCTGTTATTTTTACCCTAAAATTCTCATTGTTTAACTTGTATCAGAGTTGCCTGGATAAGGTTGTAAACTAAAATGAAACATGCCCAGTTAAATTTGAATTTCAGATAAACAGCGTATTTTTTTTAGTATAAATATGTCCCCAATATCGCATGGGGCATAGTAAAAATTATTCATTTTTTAATCTGAAATTCCATTCAACTGTGTATACTGTACATTTATTTGCTAAATGTGGCAATTTTATACCTGTAGGGCTTGTTAAAACACAGATGGCTAGCCCCACTCTAAGAGTTTCTGATCCAGCAGGTCTGAAGTAGGCCCTAAGTGTTTGCATTTCTAACAGATTTCTTAGGAGATATTGGTGCCATTGGTTCCATAAACACACTTTGAGAAACACCGCCCTAAAATAAACTAACGTTGAGTCAGTTTTTAAAAATCAATTAAAGTTATTCACATCTTCTCTTTTAATCAAACATTTGCTTATTATTTCAAATACATAGAGATTCTTTGGTTTTCCTAATGACTCAAAGTTAGTTCTAAATCTATACTCATGATTTCATTTTACTCTAGACTCAAGATCACCTGCCCTCTCATGCTTCCAGAAGTATCTGCTAGGATCTTTGCCCAGTACCTTTGTTTCCCCAGGCATTTTAATGCTTGACTATAAAGTTTTAGTAGTTGAATTTAGCCTGAAAAGGAAATGAGTTTCTTGAGACAGTAGCATGACATCTGCTACCCTGCACCATTATCTTTTTTTCCCTATAAAATGTAAATGAGATATGTTAGCTATATTTAAAGGGGGTGGTAATACCCTTACATACATGAATCGTGATTATACTAATTTGGCTAAGCATGAATCAAAAACTTTTCAGAAGCTTTTCAAAATTCCATCATTAAAACTCAATTTGCAAACTATATGTTACTCTTATCTTTCTAAATATGTACTTTTTTTTTTCATAAACTGCCTTGATTTTGGCAACCTCACACCTCTTTTCACCAGATGTTTTTGCTGGCATCCATTTGGCTGAGGCCATTTTTAGTACCTGGAAGGAGGGCAGGAGGAATATTAGACTCTTTTGGCTCAGGAAGTCTGTATATTATCGTCACCATTGCAGTCATGTTGCTTTGTTGCTTATTGTCCCCAGCTTGTTGCCACCCCTCTCATCTAGATCCTTTTCTTTTAGGGAAGATCTGAACTGTATTCTGTACTTTTTTTGTCCTGATCCTGTGGGGTATGACTCTTTGCTCCTGTTTCTTGGTCTGTGTAATTGTGCATGTCTTTTCACCTCTGCCAGTCCCAAGAGCTGGAGTCATTTTGTCACCACCTGCAGCATATCTCAGACTTTCATCACATGGCCCAGAACCAAGTACTGTCCCTGAGCCTCCAGCCTCAAGACCTGTTGCCAAGCCCATCACCCTACCTCCACCTGTATGTAGAACCTCTGAACTGTGTAGGCTGCTAGACTGCTCCTTTATGCTATGTCAACATGCATGCCCACATCCTACCAAGGGCAGGCCCTGTGCAAAAAGAATCACACTGTATGCTCCTGATACTACCCTCTGTTGCCTTGATTTTGTCCTATTCTTGTATTATTCCCCAACAACAGGAGGATGCACTTCATGGTGTGGGGCCTGCACACAAAGCAATATATTGGGCTGTTAAAGAAATAACACATTTAGAAGTCCAAAAGTAAATTCTTTCCCCTTATTGTACACAGTGTTTAAAAACAAAGAACTAGAAATGACTGACCGTAATATATTATGACAAATTCTGTTATATAGCTATGAATTAAATGCAACTAATCTCTGTGGTGGGTGCCATGGAAGGAAGTTTTTTGTAGTATCTACCTTTGTAGAATATTTAAGAAAGGTCATTGAAAATATTCTGACTAGACCTGCATAAATAATGTTGCACTTATAATAAAGATGCTGCTGGACAGCAGAAACAAAGAAATCACCCACCAAAAGCACTTGTGCCTTAGGTGTCAGGTACATAGCAAACTCTGGAGGACGGATATTGTAATGAATTACTCACTCAGACTTCATTCAATTCCAATGATGACAGTTTGGCCCAAACAACAAAGTTGCTCTATCTAAAAAAGATGAAAGGAGCTCCGTAAAGTGTTCTAATGGCTCAACACAACTTCATATTGACAGTTGGTAACATTAGACACATACGGTTTCCTGCCACATCTGAATCCTTATTATCTAGAATTATTTTACTTATTACCAATCATTTCTACTTTATATCCCAATGGTATTTTTTATGACATTTTTATGACTTCCTCCCAAGTAGGCTGTTAGCTCTTGAACATGAAAGCCAGGAGTCATTTATTCTTGTGCCCTCTGTATCTAGCAAAATGCTTGAACATGTGACGGATACTCTAGAAATGATGAATGACTAACGTGACCCTAATTCCAGCACACAAATTTTTCATTCTTCCTTGTGTCCAAAGCTCATTCTGTCAGTTGAATGAACAGCTGAATTCCTATACTATGAGTGCTTTGCTACAGTCTTGTCAAATATCTCAGTTCCCTTGGTCTCAGGTTCCTGTTTAGCTCTCCTTTCTCCTCCAGGAAATTAGAGATTTTGAATCCTAGCCCTCAAAATTGCTATGAAAATTTTGATGCAACACTTAATATACTACTACATTTCTTTACACAAGAATATATACTACTACATCCCTTTACTTACGTGAATGTGTTCACACGAGTCTGTCACTGATGCACTGGCATCAGTTGAACCTCCACTATGTGCCAGTCATTCTTAGATACCGTATTAGCTTATTAGGGCTACCATAACAAAATACTACAGAGTGGGAGGCCTAAACAACAGTAATACATTGTCTCACATTTCTGGAGGCTAGGAGTCCACCATCAAGGTATTGCTGTGTTGGTTCCTTCTGAGAACGGTGATGGAGAATCTGTTCCATGCTTATTGCATACCTCTGATAATTAGCTGTCAATCTTTGGTCTTCCTTGGCTTGTAGAAGACTGAAGGCACTTTTTGCCTTCATCTGCCTTTCTATAAGGACATCAGTCATACTGGAGTGGTGGTCCACCCTACTCCAGTGTGACCTCATCTTAATTACATCTGCAACAACCCTAGTACCAAATAAGATCACATTCTGAGGTACTGGAGGTTAGGACTCCAACATGAATTAGGGGGGAACACAAGTCAACCCATAACAGGTATTGAATGTACTTTATCTTATTTAATCCTCACAACAACCCTATGAGGTAAGTATATTTATCTCCATTAGATAAAAATTGCCTGTGGGTTCTATCTAGCTAGAATTTCAGGTGACTTTGCTATGCCTGTGTTTGGGAAATGTATTTTATATCATTCAGAGAGCATCATAAAATCAGCTTCCTCAGTAGAACTCCTGGCTGACTGTGAACTCCAGCTGCGAACTCTGTGGTTATGTTTTTATTTGTTATTTGTTTTCTTGGCTACACAATTGCTTTGTGGACAGTCGTGTGGGCAGTTGGGTGACAAGATATCTGAGATATAAGAATTTTTCCTGGGAAATCATGTAATATGACTTCTACCTTTAGTTCAAGGTTACTTTCTCTTGTTTGAAGACCTTTTTTATTTTTCATAAAGCCAGTTTCAAACTATTGAGGTATTTTACAAGTAGTATAATTACTAATCTTATATTTGAATTTAAAAAACATTAAGTTTATATTTTAAGGCATATATGTTATTGATTTTGAATATCCCTTTTCACAAGGTCAGATTTAATGACAAATTTGTTCAAGTAGTGTTTGTTCGAGAACATAGAAAACCCTATATCATACCTATGATTGAACTCTGTAATCTTTTATAAACATATCCTACTTCAATCTTCCTTTGCTTCTTTATTTAATATTGATAATATATGGAACCAATATACAGTAAGCAAAGACCTAGTGAGGCAGAGTTTTATTACAGAGCAAGAGATTTTATCTCTAGCTGCTCAGGTTAATAACTATAGTATAGAGACAAGAAGCCATTGGAAAAGGGCATTGTATATCATGGACTACTCTAGAAGATGTTCTGCTCACAGATAGGAGTAATTGAAATCCCCTCAAACACAGAAGAGAAGATTACAAGCATAGCACATTGACATATTAAGTCAGTCACACTAGAAACCCTGAAGGATTTTATCATCATACATTTATGTAATAGAAATTAGGTATAGAAATAGAGCAGGTAAGAACAAATCTATATGAATAAGGAAGAAATTATCCATGAACTAAAATGGAAAAAAACCTGCAGACAAATGGACTATCATAATAAAAGGTGATCATTCCAACAGAGAGTGATAATAGCTCTTCCTAAGAGTGTTGTCTCAGCTTCCAGCAGCAGAATCGGTGTGTGGAAATAAGAGGGATAGAGATGAGGACAGAAACACCACCTGACTTATTTGTGGCTGAGGAAGTAATGACTAAAGCCAGAACCATATTGTTTCTTGTTTGTAATTTTGTGTATGTGTTGTATTTAAAATAACTATTAGTGAACTATGTACTTTTTTTCTAGAATGTGGTAGTATTAGCTTTTCTTTAGCTAATCTTTTTTGTCGTTTTTTCACAAATGAGTTAAAAGGGAAGCATCTAAACTAGATTGGAATAAATTTTCCTAGTATTTCCTCAGGTAAGCGTGGCCTTCTGTGATTACTCCTCACAGAATTATTTCCAAATTAAACGGTTTTCATGTTTAAATAATATCCTTACTATTTTCTTGCCTCATATTTAATTTATTTCTTCTATAAACTCATACATAAATTTCCACAGTAGCCCTTTAGCTGGGCTTCTGGTTTCTTGTGTCTTTCTCCTTCAGCTGTTTAATACAGTAAGATGTGTGTTACCTGAGTCAAGGAGTGAGGAAGTAATTGTAAGGGTAGAAGTGAAATAAGGTGGCCTAAAGCCCAAGTAGCAATCACACGTTCAGAAATCATGGAAATTTTGAGCAATGTCCTTTGTCTTTCAAAGCAGTGTGGTCCTCACTGAAATTCCAGATCAGGGACTGGCGCCACTCCCTGTCAACCACTGCTCTTTTCTGACTCACCACCTTCATCTGTTGATCCACACATTCAGTTAATGGATACTTACTGAGCACCTTCCGTGTGTTGTGGTGACTAGTAGATATGGGGCCCCTACTCTCACAGAATTTGTAGGCTGACTCAGGATATAGACAGGTAAATTGTAAACCATAATCGACTTTTATATCGTGTTTTAATGTTTTTAATAAATGCTGTAATGGGAATTTATCAGCTATTAAGAGCTCATATGTTAAGGGTATTTTAGTTCAGATTTGGGGACCAAAATAAACTTTCCAGAAGAGTGATACTTAAGCTGAGACCCAAAGCATGGCTGGGGATATTCAGGCAATTGGGAGAAGGCAAAAGGGTGACCTCTTTTCTGGCCTTTCTGAATTGGGGTGATAGGATGTACAAACCCAGAGAGAACAGAGTATGTGGCAGGGAACTGAAATGAGTTTCCTGAGATGAAGTGCAGAGTATGCAGGGGAGGGAGCAGTGGTGGCTGAGCTAGTAAGATAAGCAGGGCCAGAATATGAAGTTGTGCACATTCATTTCCTAACCTTCTTGTGTTTTGAAAAGTACATCACGCAGGCTCCCTTGCCAGTTGTCTTTCAGGTAAATTCAGTGATTGAGGACACAAGTGTACAGAGCAGAAGAGAAGCCAGGATGGTTTTCCCTCTCTTTCTCTAAAGAGACTGCATCTTCTTCATGATTCTAGCTTTCACCAGACCCTCCTCATCCATGGTCCCAGCTTCTGTCAGACAAGTTCCTGCAGAAGTTCCATCTTCTTTTAGGAATTCCTCACTCTGAACTCTAGTAACATTACTTATTCTTTTTGTTCATGCCACCCTAGAGTGGTAGTGGCTTCCTGCTGTTGCCAATTTCTGCTTGTCTCAGCATCACCTGTGTTTCTTTTGTTTCTCTCAACTCCTTTGTAATGGTTTTTTGTATGCACTATCCTTTTTTGAATTAACTTCTGTGGATTCTGTTTTCCTGATTAGAGCCTGACTAATAAAAGGGCCTTACAGGCCATGTATGGTAAATAAGAGTTATTCTAGAAGTGATGGCAAAAAAATATTTTAAGCAGGACTTGTGACTTAGTTGTATATCTACAACAAAGTGATCACTCTGGCTGATGTGTAAAGAATAAATAGAAGGGCAAAACTGGTGGCGTTTTCCTCCTGTGAAAATCTGGGCAAGAAGAGATGACCTGGGTTATGAAACCTGCAGTAGGCGGCGATGTGTAGGTGGATTCTAGCCTTAGAAGGAGGTGAGCTCCTGTCCTGATCAATTCTATAAGCTGTGAGAAAGAAAGAGGATCCAGGAGTGATTCCCAGTTTTCCCATCCGAACATCCAGATGAATGATAGTGCTATTCACTGAGATGCAAATTACAAGAGGTGCAGGGTGGAGGAGGGTGAGTGATGAATTCAGTGCCAGAATGCCGTTATTTGTTTATGAGAAACCGTGGAGCTGTGCAGTACTACTAGGTATGCCACGCTGGAGCTCACGAGAGGAGTCTGTCCTGGAGAAATAAACGAGGGAATCATCACCGTGTAAAGTGTCATTGAAGCCATAAAAGTGGACAGTGTTGCTTAGGGAGTTAAAGAGAGGTGGGTCTTAAGCTTGATCAGGTCACAGACTTCTTAGATAATTTTCCCCAGATTAATGCATGTAAGCACATAGTGACTGTTGTAAACAAAAAGAGCAAGTCAGGAAAAAATCCTTTAACACCAATTTATGGAGGCTGGTCTGAGAAGGCTCAGTCAGCATCTCTCTGTCTCTGCTTCTTATGCAAATGTCCATTTCTAACCCACTCACAACTGTCCATCTCTCTACCTCTCGGGGTTTTTGCTGAGGGTTTTGCTTACAGCCTGGGACAAAGACCACTGGTAGTCTTCTAAAGTCCCTTACTTGGTATACAGGTGTCCCAGCCATACTACCTTTCTCCAGGAAAGGCCCCTATTCCTTTCCTTGCTTCTAGTTGTAGCTGTCTCCTGTGACTACTTCTCATCAATGGAAAGTGAGTAGAAATGTGTGAACTATTCCTGGCCAAGACTTTTAAGAAAAACTTTTTGGTTCCTTCAGTGTCTTATCTATCCCTCCTGATGGTACAAATGTTAATCCTAATCTGTGATTTGGGGACAACAAAGCCATAAAGTGGAAAAAGTCCTACTCTCAGGATCCCTGTGTGAAGACAGTTTCCCACTGACTAGGAACGCTCACTTTGGACTGTCATGGGAGTAAGATATAACTCCTCTTGGTTGAGACACGAATATTTGGTTCTATCTTTTATAGAACTTTAGCCCACACCAGCTAATACACTACATTATCTGTGAGTTTCTTTTAAATTCTGTTTCATTCCAACTAGTCTTGCTCTGTGTATCTTGCATCTAACATTTCTCAAGGGAGAGGATCCAACTGGCTTTGTAGATTACCATCTGATCAAGTGTCCATTCTGGCACAGATTTTCCTGTCAATCACCTGGCTCCTCGTAAGGTTTAGCTATAGGTGACTGCCTAAAGGTTAGTCACAGATGCTTGGAATTGATTCTGGCTGATACAGCGTCAAAAGGCACTACACACGAAATGTGTGTATAAGCTACTCTTTCTGACCACTTTCCTGAGAAAAAGAGCAGCCATTTGCCCTAGTTTTCTGGAGTAAAGTCCCAATTTATGCCTCTTATTCCAGTATAATCATTAAGACTACCCTGCTTTTACTCTTGAAAGTGTCACAGCTTGGAATGTAAATTACATGAGCTCCCTATTCAAAAGAGGCGCACCTTTTCCCAGCTATTTCTCTAGTGCTAAACGGATTACTGTGTGTAAACTCCATTTTTATGTGCAATACTGATATTCAAATACCTCAAATTTAAAACACTCCAATATTTCTTGAACTTGGTCCCCTCATTTATCCAATCTCATTTTTCATGCTGGCTAATAAATTTGTTCCTTATCACCTAGCCAGCCAGCTTATTCTCTTCTTTGGACCTTGGATGTTTACCTATCCAGCATCTATTTTCCTTTTTCTAGTAATGGCTCCCACTCCTACCTTGGGCAAACACTTATCAATGAGTTTGGTCAGATGGTGCTGCCTCCACACTCAGCTACAGGCAATACTGACCAGAGCCTCATATTACCTTGGCCAATCAGATCCAGTGAAGGTTGGACCTATGACCTAAGCAGCGTAACTACTCAGTCATGATTACTCCTAAGATTTGTGCTAGAATAACAGAGGAGGAGCTGTTCCCTCTCCAAGAGGAGAGAGATGAAGAGATTCCTGACAATCATATCTAAATAGGAATCAAAACAATCCTGCTTCCGGACTATCCATGATGACTTTCAGTAGTGAGCTAATAAATTCATTCATTTGAAACTTAAAAGAGTCATAACGTATGTCTCTAACTTGCTTCGTTGTGCCTTTGCTCATGCTATTTCCTCAAATGGGGGAATGTTCCATTGCATTCTTTTGCCAATCCAGCTTCATTGCTTTGGGATTAGGCAAAAGCACCCATCTATCTTCAGAGGTCCTTTCCTAACTTCATCCCACTGTAATTAGTCACTTACTCTGAAAACGTCAGCATTTACATACAGGTTCAAGGTGAAAGGCAACAGATGCTTGTTGTTACATAGTAACTGGAGTACTGCTCTTAGGGGGAGATTAGTAGGGTTCCTTATGCACAATATCCTTTCTAGTGAATTGCAACAACGGAACTAATCAGTATACCATCAGTGTATATAAGAACTCTTTCATTTGAACATGACAGAAACTCAACTTGCACCAAGTTAATTAAGGAAGAATCCATTGGCTTCTGTAGCTGGGAAATGCTGGTAGAGATTTCTGTGAGGGCTGGAACCAGGGGTTCAAACAAGAGCTTGTTCTCTTTTTTTCCATCTGTTAGTACTCTTTTCTTCCTTGTGTTTGCTTAATGCTGCAAACAGACTCTGCAAATAGTGAGGAATATGGCTGCAACCATCCTTTCAGTTTAGCAACCCAAGCCATTAAATACAATATTTCAAGCTAATAGTAAAATAAAAGTTCAGGGGAGAATTCTGATTCACCAGATTTGAGCTTGGGTCCATCCACAAAACAGTCACTGAGGCAAAGAGTATGGAATTTCTCTCATTGGCAGGGTCTCTGCTAGCCCATATGGCTCCATAGCCTTTGTACAAATGAGCAAATGATTTCCCTACTAGGTAGAGGCAGCCCTGCAGGTGAACAGCTTGGCAAGCAGATGGAGCCTTTATGAGGATGAGAGAAAGGTGACCTTTCTTCAGACATGCACACCCCATGCCAAGGTACACAGCTTGGGGAGAGAAGCATGGCTATAGATTTCAGACCCCACTCATTGCCCTGGCCAGACATTCTCAGGCGCAACAAACTGTATAAGGTGGTCCCACGCACTGGTCATTGTGGATCAGAGGATCACCACTTGCTGGAGCCAGGTAATGAGGTGGGGGTGAGGTAAATGCAGGTAAAGTCACTATGACTGCAGGACCCCGGTCCAAACATAGATCCAGAAGGAGTGGCTCCTCAAAGGCAAAATATTAGAAAGATAAACATGTACTCACTTCACCATACCACTGATATATAATATATCAATTCTGTAATAATTTTTAAACTAAAAGTATCTGATAGCTAAATAAATAAGAGAAACAAAATTGGAAATTGTTTTTCAAAATATAGACTACGCAGATAGGCAACTTTTTTCTCTTTCACTTTTTTCTTTTTTCCTTTAAGTAAAATTAATTAGCTTAACTTACAAATAATCTTGAATTCTTCTCTTTTCAAGTATAGTGGGAGAAATTAAATGCCATGTACCATAACCACCCACCCCTGCTACCTGCTTCATTTTTTGCTTTGAAATAGTCAGTGTGAAGCCCACTGCTACATTAATTACTTAACTAAAGCATGAGTTCCTAATGCTTGCTCTCTCAAGGAGACCTCCTCCCCTCACCTCAGTTCATTTATGTTAAAGTTGGGCCCTTTCAAAGTCCCTTTGTGTGACAGCTATTATTTTCTATATCCATACTGCAATAATAATAAAAAGTACTTTGTTAACTGTAATATCTCCCATCCCCAATTGTGTGACTTTCATATGTCAAGCAGATTGACGTTAAGCTTACCCCCACTAGAGAATCTTGATTCCCTCCTTGTGTTTCACTAGCTATTTTGCTTTGTATTCCTTCTTTTCTTTTGAATATGTCATTACCCATCACCTCCTTCCCCTCTATTGTTCTTTCAGAGGCAAAGTTCTTTTTAGAGGGCTCCATATTTTTACCGTTACATTTTTCTTGATTTTTAATATGAGTATGAACACCACAGAAAAATATCATTCTAATACAGCTGCATGTTGGTTTCTTCAGAATACAGGTATTTTACACTTCTTTCTTCAATTGGAATATTTGCAGCTTTCTACCGTGTTTACAATATATATGTTTTAATACCATCTCACATCCTATTTTCTATTTCTTTTATGATTATGTGACCTCCAAAATGAAGGAAGATATATAACAAACTTGATAAATATTAAGTAAAGCATAAATATATATTAATTCTATACATTAAGGTCCTTTCATAAAATTATGTGAACTTTATTGCAAAATGGTAGATCTGAAAGAGGAAACAATTTTTCCTCTGTTTAGAAAATATGAATAAAATAATATAAAAATGGAAATAAAAATTGTAAAATAGGCAAAATTTTATATCATCAGTGTGTTGCCTGCAAAAGAAGACACTGTAGTTGAATGTCTATAAAGGTGATTTACTTGATTCACACCTGATTATGTCATGATGTGCTGACTATTGTGAGTGATAATGCAGAAGGGTGGCTGTAGACTTAGGGTCAAGACTGGTGCAGAAGTAACCGATTAAGTATCTGTGCCACAGAAAATAAGATAGCAAAAGAGAACTAGGAAGCTATTGGAGGGACATTAATGAAATGAGGGGAAAAGCTCTGAGAGAGGCAAAGACTACCAAACCATTTGCCTAAAATATTTCTTAGAGCCAAGACTGGATGTAATGCTAAAATGAAGATAAAGTAGGTAGTTGTACATTTTCAATTATTTGCCTGTCATGGTGAGAAGTGTGGTTTAGGGACACACACACAAAGCATCAAACAATGCCATTGCTCAATGTTCATATATAAAGGGATTTTCATTCTAATTTTAATTCCTTATGTAAAATATATTTTAAAAAAATGTTTTGCTAAGAATATTTGATGATTTAAGAATTTTTAGAACTTGTACTCTTAGTTTTTATTTTCTTATCTTAATTACAGCTCTACTCAGGTATTACCACCCATTTTAATAATGGCTTTATAAATATTTTGTGGATTGAATATTTGTGTGGGATGTATTCAAGTATTAACTGTGTCTATTGCGGTGTTCTTTTATTTCTCTCTCTTCTAACTATATTCCTAAAATAGGACCAATTTATTTTAGTTTAGCTATTTTAAACCTATCATCTTCCCTAACTTATGACATTTTGTAAAAGCCCTGGTAATATTTTGTTGGACACAATATTAAAATAATGAATTGCAACATTTAAGCAATCTATTGATTGTAAGGTAAGATACAATTGATTGATTGTATCTATTGGTTGTAACTCCAACTAGATTAGGCAAAAAATGTCACTTGTCAGTCTAATAAACAAAGAAAAATCAAACATCCCATGTGTGAGAAGGTCAAGAGCGGCGCCTAGACCACAGAAATAAATAGAACAGAGTCTCAGATGCCTCCATATCTGTTATTAAAATCCTGTTATCTCTAGAAACATATGATTAATTACAGCTTCTGAATTTTATATGGTAAAGTTTAGTTTAACTGATTTTTCTCAGATTTGCTATAAATTACCAATGGACAATGATTGGCTTGACTGTGACTGTGACTGTAACTGTGACTCAGGTTCACTTGACTTTGGTCACAGACCCATCCTGGGCCAGTCAAAAGGACTAAGGAACAGTCATAGAAGATCTTGGTTGTAACAAGGAAAGGGGCAATTCCAGAAAGAATGGGGCTATTGCAGTTCCTGGAAGAATTGAGGCATTAGATTAAAACATTATAATTACTATATAAATTATAAGCTATATAAATTTAATATATAAATGCACATAAGTATAATATATATAAACGTATTAATAAAATAAAAGTATAAAATTATTATAATCAAAGACTGTTATAATAGTAAATGGCTACACAGTGTGCTTTAAAATTTATGAAGTTTTAGAGGATTTAAAATTATCCCATAAAGGTACAATATATCACATTTATTAAACCAGGAAGCTAAATTTAAAGTTCCAACTGAGACACTGAGATAAGATAGATTTTTGATACTTAATGAGTTGTGGGATATACCAAAATGCATTAATCAAAAGAAATATCCGGGCTTCCCTGGTGGCGCAGTGGTTGAGAGTCTGCCTGCCGATACAGGGGACACGGGTTCATGCCCCGGTCCGGGAAGATCCCACATGCCACGGAGCGGCTGGGCCCGTGAGCCATGGCCGCTGAGCCTGAGCGTCCAGAGCCTGTGCTCCGCAACGGGAGAGGCTACAGCAGTGAGAGGCCCGCTTACCGAAAAAAAAAAAAAAAAAAAAAAAAAATCCAAGAACTAAATTCCCTGCCTTTACCTCTTAGGGATATAGCCCGGGTTAAGAGGGAAGTTGGAATGAGATTTGGAAAGGATATGTTGGAGAGAAGTGCTGTTATATCCTACTCAGCCACAAGGGAAGGGTGAATAAAGTAACCAGGTAAAATACAGGATGCCCAGTTAAGTGGAGGGACTTATTGTAAGTCTCAGCCATTTACAGTGACCCCAAAGGGACCACCCAGAGAGTATGCCCACACTGGAGACTTAGAAAATGTGCCTGACACAGGTTAAGAAACCCAGAGTGATGTTAGCAGCAGAATGGTGGCCTGCTTTTTTTCAGAAGAAGAAAGGACCGTAAGAATTGTCCATTAAAAACAATAACAACAAAAGCCAAAAAACCAACCAAACAAAAAAAATCAGCCACATAAAAACAATTGCAAGAATGGAGCCCTCTTGAATCCTGCCCAAGAAACTGTGTAAGAGTGGGTAACTAGAAAGCTAGGGGTTCAGGAATGGGGAGTAGGATGGTGAGGGGGGTGAGGGGGCAGCTGGGGCAGGACAGATATAGGACAAATAGGGTTGTCCACTCAGGCATTGTCCAGAGAGTCCCAGTAATCATTCTCAGAGGTTTCCAGGAAAACAACTTGGAGACCAGGATTAATTTTCAGCCTGTGCCAAGCTCAAAGAGTATAAAGATTATCTTATCAGAGTACCAGTTAACAAGAATTTTCTGTATTCCATTTTCCCCAAAATCTAACCCAAGAAAGACTAAAATCATGAAGTAGGATTATGAACAGAATAAAGAGAAAAAGCCAATCATACCCCTTCATAAAAAAAGAAGCAGCCTACTTGCTACTCAGCAATACTGGTGGTAAACGGTGGGGTGATTGGGGCTTGTGGAGAGAAGTGCCCAGAAACTTTACTTTTCAATGAATCATGAAGATTTAAGCTATTGTACTGGACATTTCTGATGAAATAATTCCAAAGGGTTTCGTGGAATAAAGTGATCATATAACTTTTCTTTTAAGTTGACAACAAGAAAACTTTTCTATGAATAAATGTTGAAAGGACAATGAGAGTTCATGAAGTGTTGACTATATTTCTTTAGTCATGTTTGTTCAACACACCAGTTACATGTGTGTGTTTACTGTATTTTAGGATTCAATTGTAAAAGTCTATGAAGGATTAAAGTAGTAAAATAGCATAAGGATTTAAGACTTTGGTAGCACTACATCAAAATAATCATTTTATATAAGAAAATGGAGTCCTCCTTCCGTGTCACCGCTGCCACCATGCCCGGAGGGCTCCTTCTTGGGGACGAGGCTCCCAACTTCGAGACCAATACTACCATCGGCTGCATCCGTTTCCATGACTATCTGGGAGACTCATGGGGCAGTCTCTTCTCCCACCCTCGGGACTTTACCCCAGTGTGTACCACGGAGCTTGGCAGACCAGCAAGCTGGCACCAGAATTTGCCAAGAGGAACGTTAAGATGATTGCCCTTCCAGTAGACAGTGTTGAAGACCATCTTGCCTGGAGCAAGGATATCAGTGCTTACAATGGTGATGAGCCCACAGAAGAGTTACCTTTTCCCATCATTGATGATAAGAATCAGGACCTTGCCATCCAGTTGGGCATGCTTTACCCAGCAGAGAAGGACGAAAAGGGCATGCCTGTAACAGTTCATATGGTATTTATTTTCGGTCCTGATAAGAAGCTAAAACTGTCCATCCTCTACCCAGCTACCACTGGCAGGAACTTTGATGAGATTCTCCGAGTCATTATCTCTCTCCAGCTGACTGCAGAAAAGAGGGTTGCCACCGCAGTTTATTGGAAGAATGGAGACAGCGTGATGGTCCTTCCAACCATCCCTGAAGAGGAAGCCAAAAAACTTTTCCCTAAAGGAGTCTTCACCAAAGAGCTCCCATCTGGCAAGAAATACCTCCACTACACCCCCCAGCCATAGGCTCTCCACGGAGTTGGTGCAGGAGCTGCTCACTGAGCACCGTGAGCCAGAGGATGCCAGCTGCCCGTTATGTTTTCCTGCAGCAGTACCATAAAAACATCCTGGTGTGATCACAGCCAAGGTCTTTAGGTTGCTATACTACTGGCTTATTAAATGAAAATGGCACTAAAAATTCCTTGGGATTCTTTGCTCTGTGCCTTTAGCAGCATCCTCTTCTGTTCATATATCTTAGCATTCTCTGCTGATTCTCTTTGAAATTTGAGGCTCATCTTGTTGGATCTCTGCAGGGTTTATGACCAACAAGGTGGTACCAGTTTATGGTGGAAAAAGCCTGCTTTGCTCTATCATAGAATGAGTATCAGTTTTCTTCAGCTGTGCTAATCAAATCCTTTCTTCTGTTACCCATTTTGGGAAGGAATAGAACTTGGGGTTCAACTTCCTCTGTACATATCTACGTATGTAACCTAAGAACTTAGAGTAACCCAGATATTCTTCAATATTCCATGTTTTGATCACAACTGGGGGCAAAACCTTTTCAATTCTGTAATTTTCCAGTAGATAACTGAAGAATGAGCAGGGGGAAGGAATCTTTAAGTATTTTGCTATCAAGAAAAATTTTCAGTAAATTTCTATTGAAAGTGGGACGCTACAGAAAAGGTTCCACTTGCCTGCCAGGGAGGTGTACCAGAGGCATGAGTAACACAACAGTGCCAGGTGCCTTTCAGAGCACTTCTGGATGTCAGTTGGCTCTACAGTGAAGTGCACATGAAAGGGCACACCTTGGGAAGAGGGGAGAGGATGACTGAAAATGTTTTATTATAGATTTATTCTTGCAGTGGAGGAGGGGGACTATTTTCTGAATTTTACTTCTTAGTGATCAGCAAGTAAATCCTTTGTTAAAATGTGATCAGAAAATTCTGTTGTCACATTTTCAAGTACTTGTTCAGACTCATGTCCTGAGGGCAGATATTTACTTGCTAGATTTGACACTGATGCTTTTCTCCAAAGACAGATACATAAAATTTCATATAATGAAAATGGAGGAGCAGCTGATGAAGATGTGATCCCAAGGACTTCCCTGGTGGTCCAGTGGTTAAGACTCCACGCTTCCACTGCAGGGGGCACGGGTTTGATCCCGGGTCAGGGAACTAAGATCTCATGTGCTGCCCAGTTCAGCCAAAAATAAAATAAAATAAAATGTGTTTCCTTTGCTTTGAAAAAAAAAAAAAGGACTATTTATTTTAATTTTTTATTTATTTAATTTAATCTCATTTTTAGGTTGGATAAATTTTGATAAAGAATAGTAACTAACACTTTTGTTGGGGATTGGCTATAGAACTTTTTTTTCCTATTAAGTGTCTAGAAGATATGTTTTCAGTTATACTAGGAACTGATGACACCATAATCAGAGGAACACAATAAATTGTACACTATTCACATTGATAGTTCTGCTACTATTTCTTAAGGAATGAGTTTTCCAGTGGCAAACTCTTTGGAAGACACTTTGTGTGTCTCCCACTAATATGTGTATTTCTATTCATCATCTCCTCTGCTTCTCTGTGCTTATATGGCCATTCTATGAGGTGACCATCACCCTGATACGAAAACGATATAAAGATACTACAAAAAAAGAAAATTACAGACAAATATCACAGATGAATATAGATACAAAATCCTCAACAAAATACTAGTAAACAGAATCCAACAACACATTAAAAGGATCATACACCATGATCAAGTGGGATTTATCCCAGGGATGCAAGGATTCTTCAATATACGTAAATCATTCGGTGTGATGCACCGTATTAACAAACTGAAGGAGAAAAACCATATGATCATCTCAATAGAGGCAGAAAAAGCTTTCGACAAAATTCAGCACCCATTTATGATAAAAACTCTCCAGAAAGTGGGCAAAGAGGGAGCGTACAATCTCTTCAATAAGTGGTGCTGGAAAAACTGGACAGCTACATGTAAAAGAATGAAATTAGAACACTCCCTAACACCATACATAAAAATAAACTCAAAATGGATTAAAGACCTAAATGTAAGGCCAGACACTTTCAAACTCTTAGAGGAAGACATAGGCAGAACACTCTATGACATAAATCACAGCAAGATATTTTTTGACCCACCTCCTAGGGTAATGAGAATAAAAACAAAAATAAATGGGACCTAATGAAACTTAAAAGCTTTTGTACAGCAAAGGAAACCGTAAACAAGATGAAAAGACAACCCTCAGAATGGGAGAAAATATTTGCAAATGAATCAGCTGCCAAAGGATCAATCTCCAAAATATATACATAGCATATGCAGCTCAATATTAAAAATACAAACAACCCAGTCAAAAAATGGGCAGGGCTTCCCTGGTGGCGCAGTGGTTGAGAGTCTGCCTGCCAATGTAGGGGACACGGGTTCATGCCCCGGTCCGGGAAGATCCCACATGCCGCGGAGTGGCTGGGCCCGTGAGCCATGACTGCTGAGCCTGCGCGTCCGGAGCCTGTGCTCCACAACGGGAGAGGCCACAATAGTGAGAGGCCTGCGTACTGCAAAAAAAAAAAAAAGGGCAGAGGACCTAAATAGGCATTTCTCCAAAGAAGACATACAGGTGGCCAAGAGGCACATGAAAAGCTGCTCAACATCACTAATTATTAGAGAAATGCAAATCAAAACTACAGTGAGGTGTCACCTCACACCAGTTAGAGTGGACATCATCAGAAAATGTACAAACAACAAATTCTGGAGAGGGTGTGGAGAAAAGGGAACCCTCTTTCACTGTTGGTGGGTATGTAAATTGATACAGCCACTATGGAGAACAGTATGGAGATTCCTTAAAAAACTAAAAATAGAATTACCATATGACCCAGTAATCCCAGTACTTGGCATATGCCCAGAGAAAACCATAATTCAAAAAGACACATGCACCCCAATGTTCATTGCAGCACTATTTACAATACCCAGGTCATGGAAGCAACCTAAATGCCCATCAACAGATGAATGGGTAAAGAAGATGTGGTACATATATACAATGGAATATTACTCAGCCATAAATGGAACGTAATTGGATCATCTCTAGAGACGTGGATGGACCTAGAGTCTGTCATACAGAGTGAAGTAAGTCAGAAAGAGAAAAACAAGTATATATTAACACATATATGTGGAATCTAGAAAAATGGTACAGATGAACTGGTTTGCAAGGCAGAAATAGAAACACAGATGTAGAGAACAAATGTATGGACACCAAGGGAAAGCAGGGATGGGGGTGGTGGTGGGATGAATTGGGAGGTTGGGATTGACATATAAACACTAATATATATAAAATAGATAACTGATAAGAACCTGCTTTATAAAAAAATAAAATAAAATTCAAAATAAATAAATGAATGCATCGTAATGTTTTACATCACGTTCTTAGATAAAGCAGTGCAATTTGCAAACAGGTACTACATGTAAATGAGAAAACGTTTATTAAACAACAAGAAGGCAACAAAAAAGCAGTGTGCTTGGAGTTAACTTTCATTGTATACTGAAATATTACTATATTGTATTATATATTGAATGTATTATTTACTAAAAATATGATTATTGTGTGATATGCCTTTTGAGATTATAGTCAAGACTTAATTATACATATATTTAAATTTATTTTCAACGTATTAATAGCAGTTAGAGAAATAACATTTTAAGCTGGTAGAGTTCCCTGAAATCTTCTTATAAATATAGTAAGATGATTGGTTCAGATGTCCAAACTAATCATCCTTAATACATGCTTAAAAAATATGAGTCTTGAATACTCAATGATTCCTTCATTCCTCTGTTCTCATTCCTGAGTGAGGATGAATTTGAGCCACCATTAATCATACATGAAACAGGAAACATTTAGATTCGATTTTTTTTAAAAGAGTAGAACTCTCCTTTTAGATATCCACACACAGTGGAAACAACTGCTGCTCTATTTTCCATCATGTCCGAGCAAGGTGCCACTGTCAAAATCATGTCAAACATTTTTTGTAGTATTTACATCATAAGCAGTTCCCCTGTCCCCACCCACACACTTTAAAGCCAGCACTGTAAACTCTTATCTATCCCTTGGCATGATGTTAAGTCAAGCATTTCCAGGCAGTAGCCTTCCTACTGGGGCTGTTTCAATCCCAAGATTAAGAATTGCAGAAATGTGGCTAAATAGATATCTTGTGCTGGTTAAGGTTCCTCTGTGATGTGTTTTAGGCCTGAATTTCATTCTATGTTATATAATTATAACAATTATACAACTTAAGAATGTAATTTATATAAAAATATAGAAATATAATTTTCCCATTTAAAGGAATGTCATGGGAAATTTTTTTCTATGGTCAAGTGATTAAATTTAATCTAAGATATGGTATATTAGTTCTAAGAATCTTACGAGAATTTAGGGAAAAAGACTTTAATGCCCTTGGAGACTGACATGATATTAAGCTTGTAGTAGTGCCGTTTCTCCTACTTTCCTTCTCAGAAATTAATACTAAATCCTTTGGACCCAAGAAATGAGAAGAAATTCTCTACTTGTTTTGCTACAGGGGAGAACCCAAAATGCCCCTCTCCTGTGATAGAGTCTCAGCTCTCTTTCTGTGAGAGACATCTTCTGGTTTACAAAACGTAAGTAGGGCATATATGTGAACGTAGAAAATTATGATTAGCTTTTTATAAAGGTAAAATAGTTGAGTCATAATTTCCCAGTTTCTAACTTCCTGGCACACAGTATTCAAGGTTAAAAGGATTCATCAACTGATCAAATATTAAAATTAACAGCAATGATTTTATTTTCTTCCCATATATGTGAATCAGTGGCTCTCCTTAATTCAACTGATATTTCACAATCCTGACAAAATACTTTTGAGTCCCAGGGCTCCTATAAAATTCATAATATTGCCTTATTGTCCTGGAATTTGTTTTCCTTCTAAATCATAGAATAAAAACATGATTAAACTGGTAAATATTTATTAGTCTAATACTCTTATTTTGTAGATGAGTTAAGTGAGATGTTAAATGAGAGTTCATGGTTAGATGTTAGAAATATGTATATTTTCTTCAGTTTATCTTTTAAATTATGATAGTAAAAGATAAAATGTCATTTTTTCACCGTTGGTTTACCACCAGTACAGCAAATATCTCTGTAGAACATGTCTGCCATTTATCCCTTGTTTTTTTAATTCTTTGTAATACCAATAATACATTCTACTTAAAAGTTTCTAGAAGTAAGGACATTTGGTTGCTGACCTAATTTAAGTGAACAAAAATAGTGTGATGACATGAGGATTCTTTTTTCCAGCTTGAGCAGTACTCATTTTGTGACATTGGGAAAGCTTTCTCATTTCTCTGTGCCTCAGATTTCCTAAGTCATGTTATTAACTGTCATAATGTTTAATATTTGCTGAATGATGAAAGAAATTGAAGACAACACAAACAGGTGGGAAGATACACTGTGTTCTTCGACTGGAAGAATCAATATTAAAATGACCATACTACCCAAAGCAATCCACAGATTCAGTGCAATCCCTATCAAATTACCAATGACATTTTTCGTAGAACAAGAACAAAATATTTTAAATTTGTATGGAAACACAAAAGACCTCGAATAGCCAAAACAATCTTGAGAAAGAAGAATAGAGTTGGAGGAATCACGTCCCCTGACTTCAGATTATACTACAAAGCTACAGTAATCAAAATAGTATGGTGCTGGCACAAAAACAGACATGTAGATCAATGGAACAGGATAGAAAGCCCAGAAGTAACCCCCCACACTTATGGTCACAATTAATCTGTGACAAAGGAGGCAAAAGATACACAATGGAGAAAAGACAGTCTCTTCAATAAGTGGTGCTGGAAAAACTGGACAGCTACATGTAAAAAAATGAAATTAGAACATTCTCTAACACCATATACAAAAATAAAATGAATTAAAGACCTAAATATAAGACCGTATACTCTAAAACTCCTAGAGGAAAATGTAGGAGGAACACTCTTTGACATGGCACAGCAATATTTTTTTGGATCTATCTCCTAGAGTAATGGAAATAAAAACAAAAATAAACAAGTGGGACCTACTTAAACTTAAAAGCTTTTTCATAGCAAAGGAAACCATAAATAAAACAAAAAGACAACCTACGGACTGGGAGAAAATATTTACAAATGAATATATTTTGTCATTCCCTTCTGGCCTGCAAAGTTTCCACATAAAAATCGGCTGATAGCCTTATGGAGGTTCTGTTGTATATGAGTCTTTTTTTTTCTCATGCTGCCTTTACAATTCTCTCTTTTATGTTTAACTTTTGCCATTTTCATTATGATATATCTTGGTGTGGGTCTATTTGGGTTCATCTGGTTTAGGACCCTCTGTGCATCCTGTACTTGGATATCTGTTTCCTTCTTCAAGCTTGGGAAGTTTTCAGCCATAATTTCATCAAATACATTTTTGACCCCTTTTTTTTTTTTGCGATACACGGGCCTCTCACTGTTGTGGCCTCTCCTGTTGTGGAGCACTGGCTCCTCACGCGCAGGCTCAGTGGCCATGGCTCATGGGCCTAGCTGCTCTACGGCATGTGGGATCTTCCCGGACCGGGGCACGAACTCATGTCCCCTGCATCAGCAGGCGGACTCTCAGCCACTGCGCCACCAGGGAAGCCCTCGACCCCTTTCTTTTTCTCTTCTCCTTCTGAGACTCCTATAATGCAAATGTTGGTATGCTTGGTGTTATCCCAAAGATATCTTAAACTGTTTTCATTTGTTTTAAATTTGTCTTTCTTTTTACTGTTCTGATTGGGTGATTTCCATTATTCTATCTTTCAGATTAGTTATGCATTCTTCTATATCATTTAGTCTGCTATTCATTCCTTCTAATATGTGTGGTTTCTTTTTTTATTATTTCAGTTAGTATATTCTTCAGTTATCACTGATTCTTTTTTATATTTTCTAGTTTCTTTTAAAAATTCTCATGGTATTCATCTATTCTTTCCCCTAATTCAGTTAGCATTCATGTTGCTAATGCTTTGAATTCTTTATCTAACCAGTTGTTTATTTCTATTTCAGTAGTTGTTTTTTCAGAGGTTTTCTTTTGCTCTTTCAATTGAGACAAATTCATCTGTCTTCTAATTTTGCCTATCTTTCTCTGTCTTTATTAAATTAGGTCAAACAGTTACCTATGGTGGTCTTGAAGTGGTGTTCTTACATAGGAGCATCCCTATATAGTCTGTGTGCCCAGTGGCTTTGGTGGGAGAACTGGATTTGATATGAACACAAGTCAGATCTTTCCTCAGGATGTGCTGGCAGCTATCACCTTGGTAGGAGGTGGTGCTGGAGAAGGAGGGGCTAGGGCTGGAGCCAGGTGTGGGGCAGGGTCAGGTCCCAAGTACTAGAGCAGAAGCCTGAGGGTTGGGTCTGAGCCTGCTCAGTTCCTTTTAAGTGTGTGCTCTTTCCCCTCCCAGTACCAGCACCCTCAACCCCAGAGGGGGACAGTGTTAGAGCAAGAGAGGCTGGTATGGGTATTTGGTTAAGGTCAGGGTACCAGGTGTGGTAGTCTGGCCACTGTCAGAAATATGGTCTGCCTCTGATATGCTGCCTGTGTAATTGCCAGTAGTAGTTGCCACCTCCCCGTTGATATGCTGCTTAGGATTTGAGCCACCACAGCGTCTCGCAGCTATGCTGTTTCCTCAGTCATGGCATCCCTTGCTCCATTGTGGTTTGCTTTGGCTCAGGCTGGGATGCTATCAGGGTGGTTGTGGGAAACCAGTCAACCACACAGTTTCAGTCCTCTCTTTCCACTCCCTCTCTCCTGCTTCCGGTTCAAGCAAGCATTTGCATACTTCTCAAGAGCAGAGTCCAGCCTTCCCACAGTCCTCCTGCTAGTCCCACTGGCCCTCTGACCAGCCAAGGGGACTTATCTTCCTTTTGTTGGATTCCAGGACTGGAGCACCCAAAGTGTGGCTTGAACCACTCACTCTCTGGGGAGAGTCTCCACCCACATAATCTCCCTGTTCTTCTGAGTCACCTCCCAGAGCACATGTCCCTACCTGATCACTTTTCTTCCCTTGCTACCTGGTGCTGTGTGTATCTTTCTTACAGCCTTGGTTGTACAGGAGTCTGTCTCCCAGTCTTCAGTTAGTTTTCAATGAGAATTGTTCCACAAGTGTATGTATTTTCTGATATATTTGTGGGGAGAGGTGAGTTCCACATCCTCCTACTCCACCATTGTCTGCCCAAATGCTTTAAATGTCATTTAGATCTTGGGTTAATGACAGAAAAGAAGAAACATAGAAGTATAGAACTAGTTTCTTCCTTTGGTGAACTTTATTTTGAAGATTAAAAACAGCGAGTACTGAGCTGACTGGTGTTCAGTAAAAATTACACATGATGAAGGCATTGTGGTATGTGAAACATGTACTGGATGTGGACCACAGTTCTGTCCTCATCTTGGCTCCTCAGTCACCATGATTGTCATTTTCAGTGCATCTTTCAAGCCTTTGTGTCCGTGTAGGGAGATGCTTGCCCAGCTCACTGCACAGGGTATTTATGGTGATCCAGTGCTTGTGATAATATGTGAAAGTGTAACCTAAACAAAAAGTGAAAGTGAGTAATAAACAATTTAAAGTTTAAACTCTTAGAGACACTTAGGAAAAACATTCATGCACATTAAGTGCTACACTGTAAGGATTATGTAAACCAATAATTTCTTTACATCTGATGAGTAAGGATAATTTTACTTTCCAGGTAGCACATTAACTACCTCGATGTTCTTTGACCCTGAAAACAGTTTTGCTCTTGGCTAAAAGCAACCAGTAATAAAATTCCCTTCCATTCTCATGATGACACAGCGTCAAGATTATAGAATCTTGAATTCTGATCAAGAGATATTGTACAGAACTGCGGTACCTTGCAAATAATGGGACTAGTCATTTCCCGGGTTGTATCCTGTGTAATAAGGGATAAGCATCTGTAGTCAGTATTTTAAAGAGAAAATGATGAAGGATAGAAAAATCTTTTTAAATTCCGGCACTGCACAGAGCAGTTATTGAGGAAGGAGAGACCAAAGAATCCCAAAAATTGGTATTAAAAGCTCTAATACTGCATTGAACACACAGGAGAGTTATTCGGGACATTACAGGATTCAACAATGAAAGATGGGGATATACGTGAAACCAGAAGAAAGAGATACTCTGAGACTTCTGGCTAAAATGTCCTGTTAGCTCAAGAAAGGGGAAATAGAAAATCAATGTAATTGACAAAATTAAATACTACTTGTAGCTTGTTAAATATATATTTATGTTTGAGTTAATACTTGTCTAGTGAACAGTGTGTAGTTTCTTCCACTATGTAGCTTCAGTTATAACTGACTGTTTATGAGGTCCTGGATTGAAAGACAATCAAATACCACTAAAGTAGTCACATATATTGGGTATGATTCAATAAATAGTTTTAGTCAAGGGCCTGGTACCCATATCAATTAGCAGTAAGTCTCTCATTACAGAATGATAATTTAATTACTTATTCTATGTCGTATATGAAGAAAGTGCTTTGAAAATTATTTCTGTTGATCACACAATTATGGAGCATTCACGTTATCCTCATTTAATCCTCACAGCATCTCTTGTGTGGAGAGAGTGGTTCAATTATTCAAGCCATTTGCTGAGGAGGAAGCTGAGACTTTGTGTGATTCTATCACTTGCCCAAGCACGTCTGACTAACAAGAAGCACACAGGGGATTTGAAACACAGGGTATTCTGACTCTGGAATATGAGCTTGATACTGCATGGCTGGATTTCTTACTATTCCTCATCTCACATATGGAAAAGAATAAGTGCAATTTTTTAAAAGCACATCCAGGGCTTTAGTTCATGGCAATGCTGCCATTCCCCTTATCCAGACAGTTTTCTTTCTGCAGAGCTATTGGTGAGAGAGAACATTGTCTTTGGTTTTATAGCTGGTGGACAGTGAATCAAATATTCTCAGATATAGACTTGTGCTTTGTCACTAAGTGAAAATGATTGCAGCTACAGCAGTCAAGCCTATGAACTCTGTTTCTCAGTTCTGTCATCTATCAGGTCAAGTAGTGATTTTTAAGCTGCTTTAGGATTTCCAGACTAGGCTAAGAAATGCACAGTTTGGTATCAGTAAATAAAAGATTGCCAGGCAGAAACATACTGAGTGTTTGTGTACGTGTGTGTGTGTGCGCTTGTGCGCATGTATACCTGTGTCTGTATGTTCATGTATTACTTGCATAATTATGTAACTTTTCTAAAATTTAAAATACATTGAGATATACATCAGGTCACACTTTTTATTACTAACTCTGCCTTTTTCTAATGCTGTTGAATTCCCAAAGCAAAGACTGCCAAGAGAAAACTTAAAATTATGTAATTTAAACATAGTAATTATTTTGCTTAAAAGCATATTGATTTGTCCAGTGAACATAAAGACACAGATGGACAACTTCTAAAATACTGATACACTTTTAGGATAGAAGTGAATTTTGCAAGGGCCACTCATTCATCAAGAAATATTGTTAGAAGCCAAGGCCTTATTCTCAGACCTTGTCTGTTTTCAAATCTGCTTTCCTTCCATAAGGCAAGCACCTGTCATTTATTCTTAGTAGCTGTCTGATATTATCTTTCCAGAAATTCTTCACCATGCATAGATGTATATTGGAATTTGGGTCTCCTTTATCAGTCCCCTTACTCTTTTCGCAATCAACCCCCTCAGACTGCTCCCAAAGTCAAGGAAGGGGGGGAGTCCTTTTCTTTTTAAGGGATGTGTCATTAATAGACACAGGGATAAAATATGAAATTGATAGCAGGTACTAAGGTGTTGCTCACTACAGATGTGGAGAGAAGTAAACACATCAAAAGAGTGACTCTTAGTTGGAGCTAAGAACTCATAATATTGAGTGTTATGCTGAGAGTTTTTTAATCTTCACAAAAATCCTTCTCCCACCAGATTTCCTCATGCCTTTTTGTCAACCAGTTCTCAAATTCAAAGTTTGCTGAATGATCACCACCCCAACAACTGGTCTCTATCAATTATCCTGTTGTATTTTCTTCACAGCACATGTCATAATCTGAATATACCTTGTCTATTTGTTCATTATATCTCTCTCTTAGGAAAATGACTAGACTGAGAGACTTTAGTCAAAAACTATTTACACTATGTGGCATCTCTGTGAATTTAGTAAGTTATCTAGTATGACTAAGCCTCTGTTTGCACATCTACAAAACTGGACTAGTAAAAACTTAAAAACTGTTGTGAAGATTAAAAGTAATAATGTGCATAAAGCTGTTGAGCATTGGCCAACATACATTAAGGATCACTTCAAACTGCACTATATTCTCATTATAATGATCAAATCCAAACCACTATAATCTCTTTTCTAAACCTCTGAAATACTGTTCGTCACTTTTCCCTTCATCCCTCTCCTATTTTCATAGAAGACATGTTTCTAAACATAAATAAAATCATATTATGTTCCAGTTTAAAACACTGTTTTCACCCTCAGAATGAAATCTAAACTCCTTAAAATGGCCTAGATGACCCAGCAAAATCTGGTTATTTATTGCCTACCTTTTATGATGTCATTTTATACCACTCTTTCCCTCTCACACTGACCGCTCTTTTGTTCCTTAAATATAACAAACTCTTCTCCCATATTTTTTTTACATTTTTCATTGCTTACTGTTTAAGGAAATAGGGAAATTGAACAAATTTATTAAAAAATGAAACACATACTCTGAAAATGAAATGAATTTCTAGAAATAAATATCTAACAATGGATGAATCAAACAGAGTAGATACCAAGAGAGGGAGAATAAGTGAATTGGAGGAAATATCTGGCAAATATAGCATGCAAAGGCAAAGAAATGGAAAAAAAATGGAAGAGCAGTTGAAATACAGTGGGTAGAATGAGAAGCCCCAAATAGTTCTCATAGAACATTTGAAAAGTAAGAGGGAGGGTGGAGGTACATCAGTACTTCAAGAGGCAATTACATAAAGTTTCCCAGATTGGAGGAATATACAAAGCATACAAAGGACAAATAAAAACAAATCCACATTTATACATGTTACAATGAAACTACAGAACCTGGGAGATAAAAATAACGAAGTCACCAGAGAAAATAAACTGATTACTTTCAAGAAACAACAGTTAGACCAAAAGGAGTTATTTCACTTCCATCAGCAGATACCAGAAAACAGTGGAGTGATCATTCCTGAGTGATACATATATACACAGGATTTCATTGAAAGAACTAAGGATTTATTCCCATCTGTTGAGACCAAGGATCTGGTGCACTTTGATCATTGCTCTACTGCCAGTGTCTAGAATGGATGGTAGAAACTCCTGTGCTATTTTCTGAATGAATGAATCAATGAATAAGTCAATTAAAGGGCTCAAAAATTGTCATTAGTATAAATAAAAATAATGAGCAAGTAGAAGTCACAAAATTTACAACATTCAAACAGTACTTGTCTCATCTCCCTTCTGAGATGGTACATGACATTTATAAATTTGCAGTTACTTCATGCAAAACTTTTCTCCTTCTGACCCACCATTGTAAAGAACAAAGACTACTTCTTCCCAGTGTGAGGATCCCACAAGACAGACACCAGAGAGCATCCCATAGCCTCTGTAGAGAACAATTTGAATATCTGAAAACCTTTCATTGAACATACTCCGGTGCTGTTCATCACTCAAGTTACGGATTCTTTCTTCTGTTAAGAATCTAAATATTATAACTTCTACTCATTCTACTTTTATGTTGCTCTTAGTTAAAATATAATCAATTTTCATGCTGTAAAAGCATTTTGGAGTATAAATATATATATTTTTAGAGACTTCACTCATATAACTATAGTTGTGTTTATTTCTTCTCTACCCCATTGTTCTTGTTCCTTTAGGGTTATGAGCTGATATGTCATAGAGTTGTATTTTCTAGTAATATATGCATATGTGTATAATGGATATAAAATAAATATCTGACTGCTATGTTTAGTGGTTTTATTACAAGGTTAAAACTTTTTATTTGCTATAGATTATATCTTGATTTTGCCTATTTATTAAAAATTAATATACTTTATTTATTAGAGCAATTTTAGGCTTGCACACAATTGAACAGAAAATAAAGGGAGTTCCTGTATATTCCCTCTCCCACGTTTATTATTTACATCTTGCATAGATGTGGTATACTTGTTACAGTTGATGAATGAATATCAATACATTATTATTAATTAAAGCCCATGGTTTACGTTAGGTTTCACTCTTTGTGTTGTACTGTTCTTTTTGGTTTTGACAAGCACACAATGCCATGTATCCACCATTACACCATCACATACCATTACAGCATCGTACTCAATAGTTTCACTGCCCTAAAAAAACCCTGTGCTCTACCTATTCGTCACTCTCAAACCACTTGCAACATCTGTTCTTTTAAATGTCTCTATAGTTTTGTCTTTTCTAGAATGTCATATAGTTGGAAGCATACAGTATGCAGCCTTTTCATGCTGGCTTCTTTCATGTACATATATATATATATATATATATATATATATATATATATACACACACACATACATTTAAGGTTCCTCTCTTTCTTTTTTGTGGCTTGATGGCTTGAGAGCTCCTTTTGTCTTTTAGCACTGAATAATATTCCATTGCATGGATATACCACAGTTTGTTTATCCATTTACTTATTGAAGGATATCTTGGTTGCTTCCAAGTTTCAATAATTATCAATAAAGTTCCTATAAATATTTGTTTGCAGGTTTTTGTGTGGACTTAAGTTTTCAACTCATATATTCCTTGACGTAAATATCAAGGAATGTGCTTTGCTGGCTCACGTGGTAATACTGCATTTAGCTCTGTAAGAAACTGCCAAACTGTCCTCCAAGGTGGCTGTACCATTTTGCATGCCCACTAGCAGTGAATAAGAGTTTCTTTTGCTCTACATCCTCATCAGCATTTGATGTTGTCAGTTTTTTTTTTTTAGCCATTCTAATAGGTACATAGTGATGTCTCATTTTAATTTGAAATTTTCTAATGATAAATAATGTTTAACATCTTTTCATATGCTTGTTATCTGTATATTTTCTTTGGTGAGGTGTCTGTTTAGATATTTTACCCACACTTTATTTGGGTTATTTGTTTCCTTATTGTTGATTTTTAAGGTTTTTTGTATATTTGGATATAGTCCATGAGATATGAGTTTTGCAAATATTTTTCTTGCAGTCTGTGCCTTGTTGTTTCATACTTTAATACTACACTTTGCAGATCAGAAGTTTTTAATGATAATGAAATCCAGCTTATCAAAATTTCCTTTCACAGATCATGCTTTTGCAGTTGTTTTCTAAGAAGTCATTGCCAAACCAAAGGTCACCCAGATTTTCACCATTATTGTTTCCTAGAAGTTTTATAGTTTTGTAGTTTTTGCATTTTGCATTTAGGTCTCTGACCCATTTTGAGTTAATTTTTGTGAACAGTTTAGGGTGAGTGTCTATAGTTTTTTGGATTTTTTTGGGGGGGGGTTTTCTGCATGTAGATTTATTTTTTTATTTGTGCTTCAACAAGACCTATTGTTTTATTGATTGGAAATTTCTTTATTCCTGCTGGAGAGAGTTACATATACTAAATTGTTGTGGTTAGTTGTATTAGATTTCCATTGAAGCCATTTCATAAATTAAAAGTTGTATTAGTTGGCTCAGGATGCCATAACAATATATCATAGACTGGGTGACTTAAAAAACAGAAAAAAAAATTTTTTCACGGTTCTGGAGACTGGAAATCCAAAATCACGTTTCCAGCAAGGTTTGGTTTCCGATGAGAGCTCTCTTTTTGGCTTGAAGATGGCTATCTTCTTGCTGTGTTTTCACATGGCAGAGAAAGAGAGGGAAATCTCTCTCTTCCTCTTATAAATCTACAATTCTGTCAGATTATGGCCTTGCCCTTATGGCCTCATTTTACCTTAATTACTTCCTAAAGACCTTATCTCCAGATACAATCCCATTGGGGGTTAAGGCTTCAATATAAGAATTTGGGAGAAGTAAATAATGTTTGTATAGCAAATGTGAATCTTATTTACTTAAATATATTACAGAATTTTAAATTCAGACTGTGCTTGTATGAAGACTTTACCACTTTTTAATTGAATGGGGGGCTCTATATCCTTAAGTCAAATGAGATCATCTTAAGAATCCCTGTTTTACAGATGATCACTTAGAAAATATATTCTATCATATTTTCACTGTAGGCAATTAGAAGCTGTGTGTGTGTATGAGAGAGAGAGAGAGAGAGAGAGAGAGAGAGAGTGTGTGTGTTGGTTTTGGCTTTGTTTTGGGGTTTTTTTGGTATTTTTTGCTTCTTTTACCTGTTTTATACCAGCTATAAATTCTTGAAGGATCACTGATTAACCTCAATGTTGTTTAAATATTGACCCAGAAAATTCTTAATACCAGTCAGACTTTAGTGACTGAACTGTACAGGGATAAAATATTCTTTGTGGACATTGATAGTAAGTTTTTCACTTGCAGGGAATAGGGAAGACTTCAGCAAGACTTCATTTCTGCAAATTAGTTTGAACTTAAGCCATGTTAAAAATCATAGTACATAACAATAAGAATTTAAAGGAATAATAACCATAATACTGAATCATAGTATTCCTGGGTATTTAGAATATTCTTTATATTCTTTTGTTAAAAACATTTTTTTCAGAATGGCATATAAAACTGGTTATGAAAATGGTATATGTTCATACTGGTAAATCATGAGAAATAAGATTTCCCTGGTGGCGCAGTGGTTGAGAATCTGCCTGCCAATGCAGGGGACATGGGTTCGAGCCCTGGTCCGTGAAGATCCCACATGCCGTGGAGCAACTAAGCCCATGTGCCACAACTACTGAGCCCGTGTGCCACAACTACTGAAGCCCACATGCCTAGAGCCTGTGCTCCGCAACAAGAGAAGCCTCTGCAGTGAGAAGCCCATGCACCACAACAAAGAGTAGCCCCCACAAATAGAGAAAGCCCACGTGCAGAAATGAAGACCCAACGCAGCCAAAATTTAATTAATTAAATAAAAAATCATGGGGAATTTATACCCATGTACAATGGCCTTGCCTTATGATTGTAAGATTATTATTTATAAACATTTAACTTGAGGTAACAGAAAGTATTGATGGGGCCTATAAGGTCCTAAATGCTGTGTCTTACTCCATGTCACCTTAGATGTTCATTTTATTTTTCTGGTACTCAACTTGAGTTAAAAAAAAAAAGATAATATAAAGTGTCTTCAAAAACAAAATATGTTATTTACTTTTAAAGAAGTATCTAAGGAATATGCTGATTATTATGTACTTAGCACTGTGAACATGAAAGGGAAATAATGAGAAGACACAGGACACGTAAAGCAGAAAGTCTTCTTACAAAAGATGATAATTACCACACCACTTTTAAAACAATCTGATTTGAAAAAGGCAGTAATTAATGACTTGTTAAATAATTGGGAACAGAGACGCTAGTAGTGCCAGGCACAGTTTAATAAATGAGGGCTGGAATGGTTATGGGAAGTTTCATAGAGGAGATGACAGGCAGAATAATACTCCATCCCTGCAAAGATGTCTCTGCTTTAATCCCTGGAACCTATGAATACGTCCCCTTACATGGCTGTGATGGTTAATTTTATGTGTCAGTTTAGCTAGGCCAGGGTACCCAGATATTTGGTCACTCTAAATGTTGCTGTGTAGGTATTTTTTAGATGAGATTAACATTTAAATAGACTTTGAGTAAAGTAGATTAACTTTCATGAGACGGTAGGCCTCATCTATTCATTTGAAGGTCTTAAAAAAAGACTGAAGGTTTTCCCCTAAGGAAGAAGGAATTCTGCCTTCAGACTGCCTTCAGGTTTGAGAAACAACATCAGTTCTTCCCCTGGTTCCCAGACTGCTGGCTTCTCCGCAGCTTTCAGTCTTGCCAGCCCCCACGATCCTGTAACCCAATTCCTAATTCCTGAAAAAGAATCCATCTCTCTCTCTACCCACCCCACCTCACCCCTCACACACACACACCCCCCAATGGTTCTGTTTCTCTGGAGAACCCTAATACAATGGCCAAAGGGATCTCGAAGGTGCGATTAAGAACAGGGATCTTGAAACCTTGAGATAGGGAGAATATCCTCAGTTATCCAGGTGGACCCGATCTATCCAGGTGGACCCGATCTAATCCCATGCATCCTTAAAATGGAAACACTTTCCTGGCTATGGCTAGAGGTTAGTATGACTATGGAAGAAAAGTCAGTGGCCAGTTTTGGAGATGGTGGAGAAGGCGTGAGCCAAGGAATGTGGGCAGCCTCTTAGCAAGGAAACAGATCTTGTCTAGAACCTCCATAGAGGAACACAGCCCTGTTATATCTTTTAGTGCAGAGACCCATGCAGAGCTTCTTACCTAAAGAACTGTAGATAATAAATTTGTGGTGTTTTAAGCCACTAAGTTTGTGTTTCAGTGGCAATAGGAAACATACTGGGGAGGTGGAATTTATAGCCTGAATAGGACTTGAATAAGAGTTGTGTAGGCAGAACTGAATTGCAGGCCTGATTGTGGAGTGCTCCCGTACTAAAGGAGGCTGGCTTGACTGGAGTGGAGGATAAAGCTTCACTTAGGCATAAACCTTCATGTTACTGCAGTGGAGGTTGACACAGCTGACACTCTTAAGTCTGAGGAAGATGGCACCGCTCCTGAAGCTGCCATGGGTGCAGAAGGGCAGCTGGATGAGAACAGCAGTTTTGCCACTTAACTACCTCAGACCCCAGTTGTCTGAAATTGCAACTTTTTACATATAATCATAGATCATGATAGTTAAGGCTATAAAAGATATAAAGAGGTTGCTTGATCTAGGCCTCTGTCTTCATGTAGCCAGTTACGGCCATCCTTATGAACAAAATACTGTAACTGAGACCCAAAGGAGAGCCGTCATATGTCTAAGGTGGTCCTGCAGAGTCATCAACAGAGTAGACTCTAAAATGCAGGTCTGATAGCACATTTATGTGAGAATCTTCAAAAAAGGAGAGATTCAAAATTACCAAATATATAAGTTTAAAAGGTATATTGATATGTTTCTCTAAGACACTTTGAAATTTCACTTTAGTTTTTAAATAGCTCATCATACATACTGAGGGCTTTGTTTTTCTCTGTAAGTAATAGTATCCCTCAATCCCAAAATATGTGAAGAGCAGAAAAACTACTTGAGCTCTATGACTGACTTCTTTTCTTACCTGAATTTTTTGACCAATGGATTGCCTATGATTTTTCAATGATATTTATTGTTTGCTTATTCAGCCATGGACATGGTAGAGAATAATCTCTTGAGTAAATGAGTTAAAGGGATTAATCCCATATATCATTGCTTGTCAGTGTTATAAGAACGATCTTTAACAGCAAAAGAATGACAGCCCTAGCTTTGTATACTGTGTTGAGGGAGGATGCCTAAAATACACTAATGCAAGCTTGTAGTTACACTATTATTTATGGCGTAACATGCTGATGTTAAGTATGATTATAAACACCATTATGTATTAGATGCAATTCATTTTGTTTTTCTCATCTGGTTTGAGGACCCGTGAGATTATATATCATCTCAGCATGCAGCCAGAACAATATCTGAGTTGGTTGGAAAATTGAGCATATTTCCCTTAGAGAGACTTACTGTTCTTAAGAATAAGAATATGATCATTCAAGAGTGCCTTCTTCCTAAATGTGTGATAAAATGCTAGGAGTCACAAGGCCCAGTAATAACACCCATACTCAGGCAACATAGAGTGGTGACAGGATCTATTCAGGCCTGGGTTTAAATTTATTTCTCTCAATTATTTCCTTCCTCTTTCCTTGCTTCCTTCCTTTCTTACTTCCTTCCACAAATATTTATAATGTTCCAGGCTGTTATTAAACTATAGTTATTATATATAGTTATTAAGGTATAATCTCTGCATTGAAAGAGCACATAGTCTAATCATACACCATTGCTGGCTGTGTGACCTTACTTAAGTTGCTTGACTTCTCTGAGCACCTAGTACTGAGTCAGTCATCATTAGAGGTGAACTAAAGGGAACTATCCTTTTTCTTGATCCCAAATTCTTTGCTGGGGTGTGCGTACCTCAGGAGTTATGGACAACTCCTAACTCTTTTTTCTTACACCAGTAGTTTTGAATGGTGGTGGAAAAGAGTTGAAAAGGATGAGCTTTCTCTACTCCTGAGGTTTCCTTCCTTATAGAGGGAGCTCCTTTAGCATAACATTCTGGGACTTTTTCTGCCTCATCACTCTTTTATCTCCCAGTGAAGAGGCAGGATTTACCTGATGGGTGAATTTAGAAGGAGAAGCCAAGTATGAAGGGCTGACCCTTTGTCTTTCCCTGTCTTGGGAAGCATGTATCCTGTGCATATCTGCCCTGCTATAAGTTTTCAAGAGCCTTGTTCTAGGACAGAAGTATGCAGTGATCCCATTTTGCCTTTGTCATGGTGGGTAAGTCAGTTTTACTGTTGTGTTCATTATAAGCCTACTTACCATCCAATAAGAGCCACATTTTCCATTATGAGTAATAAAGATGGTATTTTGGTGCCCATCTGCCTTTCTCAACTGGTTCAGAACTCAGGTGGGGAAGAGCAGTGATATTATTGTGCCACTGTGAATCCCATTAAATGATAATTATTGTTTCCTTGAGACTCTTTTGCAGAAAATAATTTTTAAAATGTCACTTGAACCTAATGATTGCAGATGCTAGCATAATAGAAATAGGCCGGGGGTCACATGCCTCTCTCTATTTTTCTCTGTGAGAGAATAAGTGTTGCCTGATTCCTTTCTTCCAAAAGAGAGGTTATAAAAGATCATGATGAGGTTACTCCTTTATGTTTCTCCTTTCCTTATTTAAAAATTAATGGCTTGGTTCCAAAGGAGTTGTCATAGTTTCCTACTAATTTTCTTAATTACTATTTTAAATTGGGCAATTGCATTTTGGATATGTAATCTTTTTTAATTTGTCATACTTTACTACACCCCTGTGAGGTAGGATATCCACATTTTGTAGATTAAGAAATCTCCAGGGGAAAGGAAGTGACTCGCCTAATGTCACACAACAGAACAACAAAACTGTCAATTTGTTGGTGAATATGGAATTAGGCATAATTAGAACTCATCAGTAAGCTCCCTCTTATGAAATTCACCTGGAGACTCATCAGTAGGTATAGCTGAAATGTTTAGAAATGTAGAGCAGGAAAGTCGGCTTCTTGTTCTGCTTATTATAACTGAATTATTGAGACCTTTAACATAAAACTTGGTGTTTTTCTTTGGAGTCAGCCCTGACTGATAATTGTATCAATAGTCCTGGAAAAGACTGAAGACTTTAAGATGCATTTGCTCTGGCTAAACCTGCTAGCCTATCATTAATGTTTAGTGTAACGGATGTAAAGATTTGAAAATGTTTCTTCTGGTTCTTCATTGTCATGTTATATAGTAGCATGCTGGAACCAGCTTATAATAACTGCGAGAGCCAACTTAAATTTTCAGGAATAGTAAAAGACAGTTTTTAAACATAATCATTTTTGAAAATTAAATTATATAAACTTAAAATTCAAAAACTGTATTGAAAACAAAACAAATATCAAAGTTTATCACTTCTTAATTATTTTAGTATATTTTACTGTTATGTATGCTCTTGAGGTTATTTACTCTATGTATCTAAATGGAGGAAATACTATATAATTATGTGCTATTGACTATCTCTTCCCAACTCTGCATTTAGTGATTTCATATTAGTAGCCTGAACTCAGTCATGTTGGAAATATTTACACCAGGGAAATCAGCAAATGCTACAAATCAGAACTTGATTATTGTTCTGCTGATTGTATGGACCTAAGAAAGTGATGGAGAAAATGTTAATATTGCAGATTAAATTTCAAATTATGTGCCACCTGTAGCTGTTACTTTGTGACTAGCATAAAAATATTTGAGGAAATACCATTTCAGTATTAAAAAAAAACTATCAGTAAATTCAGGAAAAATATGCTCACTGCATTGGTGAATGAGTGAGCATATTTGTCCTCATTATTTCACCCTCACATAACTTATAAACTAAAATGTCAATCAACAGTGCTTGCTAACTGAAATCATAGTTCGGCTGTGGATACAAGAGCTCGGCAAAAATTAGTGAAAGCATTCCTTGAGAATCGATTAAAATAGAGTTTACAATAAATAGTATTGTGCATTTTATTATTATTTTCAATTGTAACTATACTCCCTTTATTTTATATATATATATATATATATATATATATATATATATATATATATATATATATATATGAATCTTTTCCCAGAGAGATGATATGTACTAGTAGGTTGAATAGTAGTCCCCTCAAAATATGTCTTATTCCCAGAATTTATTATGAATATAACATAATGTGGCAAAAGAATGAATATTACTTAGTATTGCAAATGTATGATTAAGTAAGGATCTTGAGAGGAGGAGTTTATCCTGGATAATCCTGGTGGGACTTAATTGCAGTCACATGCATCCTTAATAAAGCAGACACACAGAGAAGGCCCAGAAAAGGAGGAGGAATGTGACCATGGAGGCAGTGATTGGAGTGACATGGCCACAAGCCAAGGATTGGCCTACAGTCACCAGAAGCTGGGTAAGACAAGAAACAGATTCTCCCCTAGAGCCTGTGGAGAGAGTGTGGTCCTGATAACACCTTAATTTTGTACTGCTGAACTCCAAAACTATGAGAAAATAAATTTCTCTTGTTTGAAGTCACCTAGTTCATGGTAATTTGTTATGACAGCCCTAGGAAGCTAATATAAGGTGTGATGAAGAGACATTTTATGGGTGCATTTGGCATCGGGTAGTGAAAGTGGTGTTGATGTGATCAGGATTCTGGTCTCCCAACTTCTGGCTACTTATATGTTTCCTTTATTTACGCTTCTAGGCAATTCATTTTTACATATGGTCCAAAGGTAAAAATAAAGCTCATTTACTTTAAAGTCCAAATCTACTCTAACCCTCTGCTAATGTGCATGTGTGCCCCACCCTCAATATTCCTGAGAAGTGGCTGCCCAGATTAAATATCCTTCACTCCACTTATCAAACTTCCCAAACCCTTCAAGTGACAATGTTCTCTGTTTCCTTGTATCCTTGGTAACCTTTCAACAGATCTCTCATCCCCATGCTTTTCTTTGCTATTCCTTGCCCTTTAACAATTTCACTGCCATTTATTACTGAGAACCCATACCTTCAGCTTATTAGTTTTGACCATTGCATTGTTTCCTTACTCTGTATTATTACTCTTCTGAGTAGTGTAACACCTTGGAATTATGAAGGGCCTTCGAATCTTTGCATCAGATTGATTTACTGATTTGGAAGTTATTTGCCTTCTCTATGATTCTATTGCATTTCTGTCATGTCTCAACTCCATAGCTTGTTGGCCTCTGTCCCAATAAACCTCTCTATTCTGGTTGTCTTGGTGATGCCTCTGTTGTGTCTGGTTTCTCTTGTGTAGTCCTGTACTCACTTTATTAATCTCACTTATGAAAGAGTAGAAATATGCTACCAGAGAAGAGAGTTGCTTTTTTTTTTATTAAACCAATATTGCCTAGTATAAAATCTCAATGCACTAAAAATGAGATTCTCCCAAGTAAAAAAACAAAACAAAACAAAAAAAACCATGCTTTAGCCAACATTTGTTGAGTACCACCAGTATGCCTGTGTTTAGCACTGGTTGAAAAACAAAACAACAGAAACAGTGAGTAAGACCCCAGTCTCCCAGGCTTTATCTCAAGAACTTGCAAATGCTTTATAAATTAATCTAGATCTTTTATTTGTAGCAATTCCATACTGTCCACCATTAGTTTCCTTAGGAAAAATCCTTGTTTCATTGCAGAAAAATTGACTAATTGTTTAGGAAGTTTCCTTCACTACTAGCACATTCACAAGGCAGCTTACCTTATGCTTATAGCTCTCTTTAGGACCTGTGGGCATTTGCTATTTATAGAGAACCCTCTAAATAGGTTCAAGCATTTAGTATCTTTCCAACCACTTCCTCAGTTACTTCTAAATGACAATGTTTAAGTTTTCCTCGCAGTAGAAAATATGGTCTTTTCAGTTTGCAGTTTGGCAGTCTTCACTCCAAAGGCTGAGAAAAGCAACATTTTAAGAAATTTACGTTTCCTGAATCTGCTTTTCAATTCATGGATCAATTTACAGTCAGATTTAATGTTTTTCTCTTTCATTATTTCCCGTGATTTTGAATTCAGTAATAGTCTAGGAACTATTGTTCTGTTGTTTAGTGTTTGTGATTCCCTTCAAGAGCATAAAATTGTCATTTTTAACTACATCCTTTGACTTTCTGCCATATAATTTTATTCTTAATTCACCCTTTTCTGTGATAAATTTAAAGGGAACATGAGCTATGCATCAGGATGCTTTCATAGGAAATTGTACAGGTTTATATAAGCATCTCACAGAAACTGGAAATACGTTTTGCACAAGAGTTTTATTGAGGTGTAATTGATATACAGTAAGCTTCACATGTTTAAACTATAAAATATTCCTGTGTGTGTGTGTGTGTGTGTGTGTGTGTGTATAAACAAGCAAAATGATGAATACATTCATCACCTCCCAAAATTTCCTCATGCTGCTCTGTGATTCCCCTCTCCCAGCCTTTCCCAACTATCTCTCATCCCCAGAAAGTCATGGATCTGCTTTTTCTATGTATAGATTAGCTTATATTTTCTAGAATTTTTTTAAAAAAATATAGTAGGTACTGTTTCTTTGTCTGACTTCTTTCACTCAGCATAGTTATTTTGAAATTCATTCATGGTGTTGCTTGTATCAATGGTCCCGAAATTTTTATTGCTGAATAGATTTCCATTGAAGGGATATACCAGAACTTGTTTATGGATTTACCTGCTGATGGATATTTGGGTTGTTTCCAATTTGGGGATACTTTTATAAAATTGCTATGGACATTTTTATGGAAATGTTTCATTTCTTTGGAAAACATCTAAGGATGGAATGGCTGGGTCATATGACAGGTGTATGTTTATCATTTTAAGACACTGTCAAACTGTTTTCCAAAGTAGTTGTACTATTTCCACCAGCAATGAGTTCTGGTTTCCCCACATTCCTTGACATTACGTTGTATTGTCAGTCTTTTGTATTATAAGCATTATAATAGGTATGTAATGCTATCTGTTTGTAGCTTTAATTTTCATTTTCCTAATGATTACTGATGTTAAACATCTATTCATGGGCTAATTTGCCACTTCTTTCACTTCTATTCAGATCTTTTGTGCATTTTAAATTAAGTTGTTTGTTTACTTATTTTTGAGTTATGAGAGTTCTTTATATATTCTGGACACAAATCTTTTATCTGATATATGCTTTGCAGATATTGTTTTCCTAAGTTATGGCTTATTTTTTCATTCTTCAGTTTCTTTCACAGAGCAGAATTCTTATGTTTATGAAGTACAACATATCAATAATTTTATGAATCATACTTTTATAGCTATATTTAAGAAAGCTTTTCCTGATCAAAGATTTGTTTGCTTAAGTTTTAGATTTTATATTAAGTTAATGAACTTCTTTTAGTGCAAGGTATGATTTGAAGTACTTTTTTTTTTTAATGGCTATCTAATTTTCAGCACCAGTTGTTGTTGAAAAAATCTGTTATTTCTCTACTAAATTGCTTTTGCACCTTTATCAAAAATCAATTGTTCATATATTTTAGGACCCTATTCTGTTTCATTGATTTACTTAGGTATCTTTAAAACTGCACAACTCAGCGGGTACTTGAACCCACCTACACCCAGATTGGGACTTGAACCCACAGGCTGAGACTCTAACTCAGCCACAACTCTGACTGGGACTTGAACACACTGTCTTTTACTTAAAATTGCTCACCTGGTGTCAGTACTTACTGAAGCTCAGGTTCTTTGTGTCTCATCACAGAAAGAATTCAGTGAGAAACAACGTGATAGGTAAGAAGTGGATTTGTTTAGAGAGATACACATTCCATAGACAGAACACAGTCTGTCTCAAAAGGCGAGAGTGGCCCCAGGGCATGGGATTGTCTTGGAAAGTGACAGAAGCCATGGGAGAAACATATGCCACAGACAGAGTGTTCATGGGCCATCTCAGAAGGTGAGAGGCCCTGAAATATGGGGTGGTTAGTTTTTATATGCTGGGTAATTTCATAGGCTAATGAGTGGGAGGATTATTCCAACTATCTTGGAGAAGGGACAGGGATTTCCAAGATTTGGGCCACCACCCACTTTTTGGCCTTTTATGGTCGGCCTTGGAACTGTCATGGCGCCTGCAGGTATGCCGTTTACCATGCTAACGCTAATTACAATGCTAATTACATTGCTAATTACATGCTAATTATAATGAGAGTATAATGAGTCTCAAGGTCTACTGGAAGTCGAATCTTCTGCCATCTTGGACCTAGTTGATTCTAACCAGTTTATGTTGTATCTTCAAGGGCTTTGTTATTCTTTTAAAGGTTGTGCCCTGTCCCCTTCCCTCCTGTTTCAAATTTATATTAACTTTCAATTACTAACTAGAATTAGAATATTTCAAAAATAATTATAAAGATTTAAGCAAGTAGTCTGCCATTAATGTATTTTATTTTATTTCTTTCTATAATTAGAGTTAGGAAATAAAGCATTTTTTATTTTGCCATATATTCTAATATTACAATAATTTGAACTAAATAATATTAAATTATTCAACTTTTGGTCTTGCCCATTCACTTTTTGGCCGTTTCCAGACTCCCCCACTGCCTGGCCTGGCATCCCAAGATAATTGTCCAAGGTTCAGACACACTCTAACCTGCTCTTATTTTCTTGAAGAAAAGGACATAGTTCTTCTAAGAAGAAACTAATGCTAATTCAATAAACTAATCTCTGTTGATTTGTAAAAAGGAACTAATACTCTTTTAATAAATTTATTTATTTATTTTTGACTGTGTTGAGTCCTCATTGCTGCATGCAGGCTTTCTCTAGTTGCGGCGAGCAGGGGCTACTCTTTGTTGCAGTGCGCAGACTTCTCATTGAGGTGGCTTCTCTTGTTGCAGAGTACAGGCTCTAGGCACACGGGCTTCGGTAGTTGTGGCTTGTGGGCTCTAGAGAGCAGGCTCAGTAGTTGTGGCGCATGGGCTTAGTTGCTCTGAGGCATGTAGGATCTTCCCGGACCCGGACTCGCACCCGTGTTCCTTGCATTGGCAGGCAGATTCTTAACCACTGCACCACCAGGGAAGTCCAGGAGCAAATAATCTTTATTCTACTTCTCACTCCAGTATGTGCGTTTAAATTTAACATGATTCATTGATACCTACTAGGCACCAGGTGAAATTTTACATGTGTAACTGTAACTTCAGCTAATTTCTTCATGTCAAACACAATAATATTTTTAAGTATTTTAGAAATCCTTTGGGCACTGAAGGGGTTTTTCATACTTTTGGAGTCATGTCATAGAAGTAGTTTTTATTCTGCTTACCATAGAGCCAGTCAAATTTGGGGGAGAAGCCTCATTAAGCAAGGAGCATATAGAGTGAGATACATGAAATTTACCTTCTTTTTTCCCCCTGAATGTTCAATTGCCTTTTTTAAAAAAGAAAATATTTCAATCCAAAATTCTCTTGCCATTCCTTGGGGATGATAGAGAGTAATTTTCAGAATGGACTAAACTATGCTAGAAATGGCAAAACATAAAACTGTCCTTTATAAGAACAAACTGAGTACACATTGCACCTATGTACAATCTGTCACCCCAGCATAGCATTTTATATAGAACAGGATGTGCAGCTGTGTTTTCATAACACAGTGCAGTTCCATCATCCCACACAATGCTAGAAACTCTTCCACAGGACCTGTAATATACCTCTAGATAAACCATTTGGAATTCTGCCTTTTTTTCCCCATAATATATTTATTTTTTCTAATCCTTTTTGTATTATTCCAGTTCCACTTTCTTACTCATTCTTATTATTTTAATCAAAATGACTAAATAAAATTTGACACGTAAGTTTTACATTTTATAATAGTGCTCTTAATTTGATATTCTTGAATTAATTTATGTTTTAAGTTGGAAAGTTTAATTAAATCTGAGGTTAAATTTCTTTTGTTTAATGCTTTCAAAGAGACTTTGAGCTCAGCCTTTCCCAAATATTTCTATTCCCACGTACAACTGAGTCCATCATTCCCTCACATGGATACTATTTTCAAAATAGGTCTTATATCTTGTGTTTGTTGCATGCTGGCCCAAGCCAATTTAGCCATTCACAATTATTAGGTTTTTGGTTTTCATTTTTTATAAGTAGCCTCCAATTAAATTATTAGGTGAGATAGTTCCAAATATGCTTTTTTTTTACACTGCTACTGCCTGATAGTAAATATGATAAATGCGAGTTTCGAAATACCACTACTTATGGAAACATTTATTAAGAAACAGTGACAAAAACAGTCATATAACCTTTTCTTGTAAGTTCAGTGGAGTACAGCTTATTATCATTTAGGCATACTGGTGAGACTATTACATGAAAGCTTAGCTCAAGGCATATGTGACAATCTTCTAGCAGTAGAATCCAGCTGTCCTGGTTGGAATACACTGACAGAATCCTCCATTGAATGTCTGAACCAAAGCTTGAACTAAAAGCATTGGGTCTGTGGTACTACTCTGAAATGTATAATCTGCTGGGCAAATCAAGATACTTTGAGTAACATGTATCACCAATGAAAAATTATTTCTTACATCTTTTGTATTAGCTAACAAACTCACAAGAGCAGAGGGAGCCAAAGGTAATGGAAGAAATTGTAGTCAGTTCTGGGATTTGAACTCCAGCCAACCAACCAATAATCTCTGGAGTAGGTAAATCCTGATTAGGATCATTTAAATTAACCGACTGCCCTTAAAGTATAGATTAAAGTTAACTTATACACACACACGTCACTCAACTCAAGCATTTTAGGGTGCATTATAGCCATTTAACAAAGTCTACACATATAAAATCCATGCTACAAGTATCTTCCAGATTAATTTCTTTAAAACAACGCTTTGTATTTTTCACACTCCTTTCTTGCTCAAAAGATTCAATTATAATCCATTATCTATAAAGTTATATCTAAATCTTCAGCCTGACAGTGATGGACATCCAAGATCTGGTGTCATCTATCTCACAAATCTTAAATCTTAACTGCCACCACTTCTCTAATGATCTTTTTCGCTTACCTACATGACTCTTCCCAGTATCAGTTTTCTGATCTTCATCATTATGTCTTCTCCATCTCCATAAATAAGCTCCCTTATTCTTAATACATGCCAATGATTTCATTTTTTTTTCTGTTCTCTTCTACACATTTTCCTGTGGCTAACTATGTGCTCATTGGACTTCAGCAGTCACCTGAGTGCTGCATTGAAAAGAGGAGATAAAGTGAGGAGGTAAAGTAGGGGAAATAGCAGGTGCTTTCAGGAGCAAAGGCAAGGTCAAGAAAGATAAGGACCTAGATTGTCAAACTAAATTACAGCGGCTGAATTCATCAGATTCTCTTAAGAATTTGTTGTTTAATTTATGATATGAAGAGCAATTGGGGGAATACCACAGGCTTACCAAAAACTAAAATCTAGGAAAAGGAAAGTTTTGAAGTCCTCAAGTATTAAGACAAAGTATTGACTTTACATAATTATATAGATCATTATTGGAAAACTCAGGGCCCCTCTCCAAATGTATCTTGAAATTCCATGATCCTAATCATATAAAGATTTTTTTATGAGAATAAAGTATATGAATGTTATAAACATCACCCTTAAGTAAGATATTTTAAAATTAACTGCAGCCTTTCCCCTAAGACATTTACATGTTTTCATTGAGAGAGAATAAATAACATATGCAGATTCCATATTTAAAATTCATTTGTATAGAAACCCAGATGGCTTGCCCTTTTTTAATATGTATTCCTCCCCACAATACTAAGGAGAAAATAGTCACAAATCATACAAAATGAGAATTTGCCGGGACATAACCCTATGGATTGGGATGTAGATGGAGGCCCAAACCCACTTCCCCAGCAAAATATGAAAGGCTTAGATTATTCCTTTCCCACTTGTTGTACCTTCATTCAGTCCCTTTTGCCTCCTCTCTGATTATCATCATCAAGCAACTATTGCTCAGACCATAGGATCCCCTGACAAAGCTGAAGTCTCCCTTCTTCAGGAAGAGAAATGAAATCACTGCAGGATGTTTCCTTTTGACAGGGAATAAATAGTTACAGGATAGCCTTTACTCAGATTTGCTTGTTGTGCTGAAGTGTTTTGTTCATTTTGAATAGATGAATCAGTACTATCTATCCCAGAAAGAGTAGTGTCTAGATTTTGGCAGATTTTAGAACAGGAGACTTTAAAAAGAAGTAGAAACTCTAATTTAGAAGCAAAAATTTTCCCAGAGTCTCCCCAAGTGGAGGAGAGAACGACCAAGTGAAAATTTGGAGCAAGCAACCAGCTATCACTATTGACACCTGTAAACCCTAAGAGCTCCCTGATGGGTCATTCCCAAGGGAAGATTCCATTTTCTAGCTCATTCTTCAATGAGGGGGACAATAATTCTCAGCTATTTTTTATTCTATTTTTAGGACCTTATTTCCGCAAGCCAAAAAATATTATAATACATATGATTCCATTTATATGCAATTCACCAGGCAACAATAATGTACAGTGACAAAAACAAAAAACAAAAAACAGTGGTTGTCTGGGGCCAGCACTGGTGTGTGGTGGTGGAGGAGGCTGACTGCTTAAGGATATAAGGGAACTTTTTTGAGGTGATGGAAATGTTCCATATCTTGATTGTGGTGGTAGTTACTGGAATACATTTGTCAAAACTTGTCAAACTGTGCATTCAAAATGGGTATATTTTATTGAATATAAATTATACCTCAATAAGGTTGGTATAAATTTTAAAAATATTTATGAATAATACCTATACAGGTATACCTGAATATATGGGAAATTCCCTTAATCTTCTTATTTCTAGGATTATAATTTCTGTGTGAGGCTTTTGTACTTTAGTAGTAAAGATTCATAAAATCAATCTCATTTCAAGTATTTTAATTAAAAAGTTTGTAGGATTTTAAAATGCTAGCTCTACTTAATAGTTTTTGTCTGATATTTAAAGTTGCTTGGATTAATTTATCTCAAGTTAAATTATCCTGAGAGATATGCCTAAACAACTCTCTGGTTCTTTTTATGTGATCTTGAGTATTAACTCCTGAAGTCAATAGAAGCATAATTTAGTAAGGGACTTGAGTGGCTGGCATAGTTGATATCACATCAGTTTCATTACTAATACATGCCTTACCCAATAGAAATCTCCATTTTCTGTTTGTTTAGTCCTGACTTCTTTGCAAATATTAAAAATATTTTGGAAGTATTGATGCTTATGAAGACTTTTAAGGCTATAAACAAACAGGATATTTTAAATAGAAGGACTTAAGTTTCTACAATTCAAATTTCTTTTGAAACTATACAAACTTGATTTCTGTACAGATTTTAAATTTAGCACTACAAAATTTATCTTTAATTTGTAACACCATAAAGATGTAAGTCCTTGTATTTCTCTTCAGACATTTTTATGTTTATCTTTGTCTACTGCCCAAAAGTAGTTGCCTTCCTGATGTATGTGTTAAGGGTAATTTAGTCCATGAGTTATGACTCATTTGTGGTGGTGAAATCTGTTAGAACTTCTCATTAAAGATAGAGATGAGACCTATTTATATCCATATATAATAATTTGATCTTCTTCTAACTCATTTTCATTCTTTGCTTATGAATAATTCTATTTATCACTCAAGTCAGAAATGGAATCTCTCTGGAACTACAAATTGTTTTAGAGAGATGTGTGCTGAACTTTAACTGATAAGGAGAAAAAAATGTTACCTATTTTCTATGAGAGCTGATATAGACTTTTCCATTATTCTTTCTCTCTGTAGTTACCAAGTCCATATCAAATCTTGGACTAATGGTAACACATTGACTTTAATGCCAATCTATTTGGGGTATGTCTGTAGCAGACACTATTGGTGCCCTGTGCCAGGTACCCATATCCCACCTCTGACTCACTGCAGCTGTGAGGGACTTGTCATTGAAATGCTGACCTCTTCCCAACTCTCCACTAGGTCTTTCTCTAAGCAACAGAGACAAGTACTCATGGCCCATTTGCAGGTGTGGCATCAAGGAGCTCGTGGAAGTACTTATGCAGGGGAGAGGTGTGGGCTTTAAATGGTAGAAATCCAGTGTTGGTAGATAAAAGCCCCAGCTTCCAATCTTTCCCACAGAAGCTTTGTGTATGTGCAATAAGATTTATTAGAGGTTCCTAAGTGGGATTGAGCTTTAGTTGCTCATAGTGATGACAAGCTCAATACTTCCTCCTTTATTGTCTTTCTCTTCTTCATCTCTTTCTCCCCACTCCTTCACTCCAGCTCCTTAGGATCACCTCCCAAATAAAATATCTGCATCAAGTCTTTGTCTCAGGCTCTGCTTTCTGGTGAACTCAAACCAAGATGACTGACTAAAATAAATTTGCCTCTATAATTATTTTTTTCTATTATTTTTTGAGGAAGTTACCTTTTTGACCATATGTTATTACATTTAATTTAGACTTTGCAGTTCTTGGCTCTAAGATGAACATTTTGTAATCAGATAGCAGGAATGAAGGTATTAGTTTGAGTTCTTATTCAGGTTCTTATTACATGAACTTAAGCAAATCGTTTTCCTTTTCTGAGCCACAATTTGACTTCTTCTGGAGTGGGATTATAATAACTGTTGTATGGTTATGTTAATGTTAAATTAGCTAATTTTTTGGAAAACTTTGTAAGTACAAAGGACTGTATAAATGTAAAGCATTTTAAGCACTAACACAGAAACCTTAAAATATTTCTTTATAAAATTCTGTAGTTATTGATAGTCATCCTTTATTTCTACTTATGTACATATTTCTCTAGTAAATTTAAACAATTTTATTCTTAAATAGATATACATCTATTATACTATATATACAAACAACCCTTTATGTGAATTGTGGAAGTAGCATAGTGTACAAACTTATTAGCTCAGTAATTGGAAAGTTGAGAAATGGCTTCAGTCCTGGAAGAATATAGGACTCATCTCTCTCTCTCTCTCTCTCTCTCTCTCTCTCTCTCTCTCTCTCTCTCTCTCTCTCTCTCTCTCTCTC
>NW_021703777.1:15239294-15268819 GCF_005190385.1 Monodon monoceros
CTCTCTCTCTCTCTCTCTCTCTCTCTCTCTCTCTCTCTCTCTCTCTCCCTCCCTCCCTCCCTCCCTCCCTCCCTCCCTCTCTCTCTCTCTCCACTCTTTCCCTCTCTGTTTTTCCATCTGTTGGCTATTTTGTCTACTTTTATTAAATTTATTCTTAGATTTTCTACATATCATGGAACAAGGGTCCTCTCTATGTACCATCTTATATTATCACAACTTGGCAAATCAGGAAAGATTATGTCTTTCTTGACAGCTTCAGAAAAATTTCAGGCGTAACTCTAATTGGCCTGTTTGGATGTGTCCATCCTTGATCCAGTTATTGCAGGGGATAGAGATGTCTGATCTTCTGAGACAGCCAGTCCTCTTCCTCCTTCTCTCCTTCCCTCCCTCCCCCCTTGCCTTTCAGTAAAACAGAAAAATATATTTACACATTTACTTACTATTCCTCTTCCTTCTAAAGAGTGAGGTGTGAAGGACTTCATAATTTCACCAAGCTTTTATTTTTTTCCCTGGGAAAAATTATGCTCCTGAGTATTCAAATTTATGAGTCCATTTCTCCAAAGGTAAATTTCTGTGTATAATGAAGATGTATTATTGGGAAAAGTAGGTTCAAGAAGTAAGCAGTAGTTAGCAAAACTGAGTGCAGATTGGAGCATCTGCACAAATTTTGAAGCATCCCAACGAGCATATCAAGTTATTCCTTGTGGTGTACCTTTCTCCATGAAATTATCAGCTAATTCTACATTGGATGACTTCTTGGAAAATTTTGAGAGGCCCAACTGTGTATCTAGAATGGTACAGGGACACAGAGACTAAAGGATTTCCAGATAGTATGTATATAGAGAGAGCCTGTATATAAATTCTTACTGATGACTGATATTTGATAAGCTACACTTTTTATTTGACTAGTTAGCACCTTCCTCTCTCTCTGAAGACTGGCTCATCATGCATTGGTCAGACACTGCTTTGCTCACAGGTCTTTCAGTTTCATAGTGAAGACACTGGTGATTAGTTGTTCTAGTTTATCCCATTGCTCAGTTTTTTCTCCCAGTCATGAGTAGTAAAAAGCAGAATGTTCTCCAAGCATAAATATATTTATTGTTATATGCTAATAATTTATATTGGCAGAAAAAGTGCTATTTGCCTCTTTAATATATCTCATCCTGGACACACAGGAAAACTATACTTCCTTGCTCTTAGGTTGTGTCATTGTTTTGACCAATGCAATATGGACAGTTACAATGTGTGCTATTTCTTGGCTTGAACTTTTAAAAAATTCTGCATAACTCCAGGTCACACCTTCCCTCTTGTGGTGATCCTGGTGGCCAAGTGCTACAGATGATGTAACTGAAAGATGGAGGAGCATTGACTGACCCATGTTAGACTTTGCACATATGAGACATAATTCTTTATTTGTTAAGCCTCTGAAATTTCAGGATCTATCTGTTGCAATAGCAAGCATTGCTTACTCTAATACTTATTCCATTAGCCTAACCACTATATATACACTTATGACTAAAAATAAATAAAATTCAATTTGATGATAGGCTTCAGGATTTCACCATTACTTTTTGTGATCAGTTTGCCAATAAATGCCCTATGAGGTCAAAAATCATCCAATTCTATCATGAAAGTTGCTTGATTCCTCTAGAATTTCTGCTCCCACACATGCTATTCTGACCTTATCCTCCCATGTATACCTCCAGGCCTTGAAAGAATGCTGAACCAATTTCTTTATTTATTGGGAAATATTTTACTACATGTCAATTCCATTACTTTTTTTCTGAGTTAATGTCTTCCTCAGATGACACCATGGTCCTTATTTCTCTCTTCATCTTTCAAATGCCTAGTAGCTCCTCAGTCATTCCATTAACATGGACACTAAGGAAGAAACTGATCTTATAACCCATTAAATTAAATAATTTTGTTATTTTAATTCAAATAGAAGTTAAATTCAGTCAACACAATCATCAGAGGATATCTAATGTTAAAATATATTTTTAAAATTAATATTAATTTAAAATACTATTTTTCAATGAATATAAACCATACTTATAGGCTTTGAGAGTTGTCAGTGCTGTTAATCCAGTTACCTCAACCTACGGAAAGAAATACTGGCACCCCTTGAATTTCTAATTTAAATTTCTCCTTTCAGCTTTGTATTAGTTTACAGCTCTGCTTTATTCTTGCATTGTATACTTTTCTTTTTCATTTTTTCAGGATTCTGTGCAATGTTTCCTTTATACATTATCTAATCTCAGTTTTTTCTTTTTTCCTCAGTATCAACTTTCCTTAGAAAATCCTTTGTTTATATCATCATTTATTTTATTCATCTTTATATATCAAAGTGACAGTTTATTTCTCATTTATTTTGCTAATGTCTAATTATTTCACCTTATGTTTTTGTCTATAAAAATATTTATGGATTGTACCTAGATTTAATACTGTCTCTTACACAAATTTTCCAAGAGGAAGCACTTTATTGTATATTATCTTGTTCCAGTCTTCAGTGTGCCAAGTGTGTAAGCATTGCTCCTCAAGTTCTGTTGTAACAATGTCTGGTTCAGAGATCGTGTTACTGTTTATCCTGCTTTTCTATTCTTCCTAGTTCTCAGTAGAGTGTGTAGCTTCTAGTAAGTTCTTAATTGTTTATTAAACCCAACTGAAGTAGATAAATTCACATTTATACAAATGACTATAGTAATCATAGCAAGTAATAAATATGTCAAAATTGTGACATATAAACTAACATTCTTTATAAAAAGGAAAGAGGGACTTCCCTGGTGGTGCAGTGCTTAAGAATCTGCCTGCCAATGCAGGGGATATGGTTTCGAGCCCTGGTCCAGGAACATCCCACATGCCTCAGAACAACTAAGCCCATGCACCACAACTACTGAGCCTGTGCTCTAGAGCCAACGAGCCACAACTACTGAGCCCACGTGCCACAACTACTGAAGCCTGCATGCCTAGAGCCTGTTCTCCACCACAAGAGTAGCCCCCACTCGCTGCAACTAGAGAAAGCCTGTGCACAGCAACGAAGACCCAACGCAGCCAAAAGTAAATAAATTTATTTTAAAAAAAAAAGGAAAGAGAAAATATAATGCACATTGCCTTCTAGTAAAAGAGGCAACTGAATTGGAACGTTCTCAGTCAGTGGTGCTTCTGAATGCCACAAACATCATGGTTCCATGAAGAGCATTGGTATAATGGTTAAGCTCTTCACTTCTGGAGCCAGACCTTATAGATCCAAAACCATGCTCCAAACTTGCTTTTGTGAAATAGTAGGCAAGGTAATTCAATTCCCTGTGACCCAGGTTTTCATCTTTTGTTTGTTTTTGTTTTTCATTTGTAAAATGGCAGTAGTTATATCATATGAGGATGTAGTATTTCATACATATAGTACATAGTAAGCAATGTAGAAGTGTTAACTATAATTTCAAATTTGTATTGGTTATTTATCTTGCAACTGTCCACTCATGAGCATAAATAAAAAACTAAATTTGCACAGTTACCCATCTAGGCTACTGTCTGCAAAAGCCTGAGGCAGTGACCTCCAGAAAGTTCAAGTTGTATTTTGATTTAACAAAACCTAAAAGGATTATTTTTGGAATTTGAGCTTTAGGACACCACTAAGAGAATTGTTTGGGGGTGGGTGGAGGTGGAGAGGAAATTTGGTTAAATTGCATGCAATTTTGTACAACATTTAATTAGAACAATCAAGCATGGTGGTATTTAGAGCAAAGTTTCCTATTTAGGGTTTGATGTCTGTCATGGGTGATTAGTGACCATTTTTGAACAACTTCTAGACATTTGTTTCTTGCATTATCTTCTGCTGTATCATCCTGGTATCCATTGTCTTTCTGAAAGCTGCTATGATGATCATCTCATTCTAACAGAGCCTTCCACACTAATCCTCTTACACTCAAGTGTCTTTACTAAAGAACATAAGGTCCAGATGGTAGTCACTATTATTCTAGCTGCCTCTTCTTTCAGCATCCTGGGATGCTGGTAAACTGGGGAACTGATGTGTAGTGTTTATCAGCTTCCACGGTATAAATACTCCTGTCAAGCCCAATTTGAAGCTACCGATGGCTTAAAAACTGACTCATTAAATGCCAGAACACTTAACAATTGACTTGTGGGAACTTGTCAGGGCTGGTACCCTGCCCAATGCTGGTATTTCTCTTTCTGTATACAGACTCTTCACTTTCAGAAGTTCATAAATGTGAACAAGAGTAGTTTCCCCTAATATCAGCTTCAAGTTCTGCGATTCTTGAGAGACCAATAAGGAATTTGTTTGTAGCTTCTGATGAGATGAAAACAACTTCTGTGCAAAGTGATACTAGAAGACTAGAAAGACATGTGTCTTTCCATAGAAAAGTCCATATCATAATTACACAGCAAGCTCGAAGGGACAGCATGCTTTTGAGGCTTTTGCAACCAGGATCTAGGCCATAGGGATGAATATGGTATCTACTCCTTCCTTTCCTTCCTCTGTGGGCTACAGAAAGCAGATGGAAAAATAACAGAAGTAGAAAAGCTTAGAATACTTTCATTCAAAATGCCTGGCACGGATTGGCCTTTCCTCTCCAGTATGCATATAATTCTCCCTTAAATGTTCTGAGGAAAACTTTGAAATAAAATTAAACTACAATTTAATGCATTGCAGCTGTATTACTAAAACCCTCTTTTAATGATTCCTTTCATTTTTCTATCCCCTTTTCCCATTTATATTTTAGCAGTCATTGACTTCAAACAGAAAATGAGTTGGTGATAACAACATTAACAAAAACGCTATTATTATTTTATATTCATAACAATACAGAACTTTATAGGAAAAGATTGTTCCATTATACTTACCTGATTACCTCACTTACAATGGGACAGGTTTGCATTCCTTTCCCCAGGAAGACAGAAACAACGCCACCTGCCTTGTTAGTTTAGTAAAGCATGCACAGATTACTTTTTACATGACATTTCAGCAATTGAAGAGGGGAGAAATTAGTGCTAAAGTCTATAAGAAAAAAAATACTATTATGAGATTCCCAATAGCAGACTGATTTTTCATGTTCATATGTTTCAAATATTACTTAGTGATCTTTGGTGGTTGGTTGGCAATTCGTGTGTTCTTCCTCAATGTACATTATGCTCACTTGATCCTAAGCACTGATGCTGAAAACCAGTCAGCCAGTTTAAGGGCTGAGGGAATAATGCACAGATAACATCATGCTGTTTCTTCTGTATACATAATACCTTTCTCTAACTAACACGGGACACTTGGGACACGTTACCTTGCTAATCTTTGTGATAGCTGATTAAATTAATTAGATGGCTATTGCTTCACTAATGGGGAAAGTAGGGTCCCAAGAGAGGCGGTCATTTCTCAACTCCCTCCCAATGTTTAAGCCGGGAGATAAATGATCTTTTTAAGATTCTCTTGTGAGGCTGGGCCAGCCCTGACTAAAGAAATAAGACAAAATTGGGATGAAAAAAACTGAGAAGGAACACATTGATAAAGCTATTGCTTTGAAACATATATTGAAAGAGAAACTGAACATATTCAAAATAAAATTGTTTCATTGAAAGACCTAATTTTGGTGAAAATTAGTTATTGATAATTTGTTGAGTCAAACTAGAAAAAAATCAGGATAAAAAATTAAAATTAGGTGGCCAAAAACAAAAAAAACAACAAACAAAACCGAAAACAACTTTCAAGCCTTTGGTATGTTATTTAAAGCACCAAGGAAGGTACTTCAGAAATTAAAGATATATTTTGTGTTTTTTATCATTCTTAACAGTGATCAAAGACAGTAAACATTCAAGTTGAAATGGAGATAACTAGAAAACAATGTATCAGCAAACACATTGATTACAGTGGTTATCTATGTACAATTGGTAAATATCACTGATGGGCAACTTTCTGTTCTATTTGGTATAGATAATATCACATCTTTCTAATTATAACAGCATTACTCAGTCCTTCAGGATCCAGCTAACATTATCCTATAAATCAGACATATATATTCCTTAGAAACATGAAAGTTCTCTTTCATTCTTAGCAATGTGCAGATCAATTTCAGGAGTCAGTCATTTTGACTGAGCAATTTGATTGCATCTTAAGAGGTTAAAACTCCTCTGGCAAGATATGCTGATTTATTGGTTTCAAAATGGAAATGAAAATTCTAAGTGCTGGGTCAGCAAAAGCAAGGCACAGAAAGCTAGTGACCTTTAGGACTCTCTTGAGATTCAGTGTTAAGGTGGCCTGATCCCAACTCAGAGAATAAATTGGCTCCTTAGGCCTTAAACAAGTTTTGATGCTCTAAATTGCAAATTCTGTGGCTGGGCTTTCAGACGATATCCAGGGTGGGTTATCTGGTGCTGCTGAGTTGAACAAATCCAGGAGGTAAATGCGAATGACGTATTCACATTTTAGTCTATGCAAATGGTTCTCCCTGCAGCAGAATTTCAGTTAGACTTTTATGCTGTAGAACTCTGCAGCACTGTTGCCCTGCTTGGACATCCTTCACTGACATCATACTTCCACTCTTTATCACTTGCCTAAACCCTACCCATCCTCAAAGTCCTACCCTAGCTATAATACTGCGTTTTCTCTCCCTCCATCTCTCTCTCTCCCCGCCCTTCTCTCCCTCTCTCTCTCCTTTAAACATCTCACAACATGTAATTTCAAATGCTATTTCATATTACTAAAATTTTCATATGTTTTCTGTCTGTACCACTAGATTATTCTCTATGTATGGAAATATTGCCTTATAATTTCAAGTATTCAGGCTTTGGCCCCCAGTTCTAAGGATTTAAAAAGTAATTGTGAAGTAGAGAAAGTAACACTCCTTTGCTTGTTGTCTATTGATGAGTTAGAAACAACCCATGTCCTTAAGAATTCCGTGCTATTTTGTTGCCTCTGAAAAATCATGTATTCTTTTTCCCCTATGGTATTGCCCTTCTCTGCCTCTTTGGAAAATTCCTACTTAGTCTCAAAACATGACTCAAATATTACCTCTATTCCTTGAGCCAGTGCTCATCATTTTACTATCCTCTTTGATTTCAATACTATCCATAGCAGTCTCTGTTGTATCATGCATTTACATGTTTCTCTTCATCACACTTGTGCTTGCTATGAGAAAGGGATAAAATTTTAGCACAATATTTGACACTTATAGGGCCTTAAGAATGTATGTTGAGTAAATGAATGAATGATATACATGGAATTTGAAAAAAGGAAATATGAGAGAAAAATAAAAGATTAGTCTTAATGATGCTAGATTTCAGGGTCCCTTTGTCCCTGGGCTTTCAAAATAACTACACAGTAATGGTCATGCCTGAATCTAACAGATGACAGGATGAGCTATATTTCTGTGCTCTGAAAGCTAAGTTCCTTACCTAGGAAAATAATTTAATTCAAATTTGGGGATACACACACATACATATCATTGTGGAATCCCTTAACAGTCATAGTACTGTATTATTGTTAGACATAAACAAATTGGATGTTAGAGTCTCTGTTTTGAGGTGTTTGCTATCTAAATGGTTTTATAAACACATTTTTAAAGTTTAGGTAAATGTTATTCAGTCCATGGGTCATAGGTTGCTATACTTTGATCTATAGAATAATTAAATGATTCAAAGCAATTTCTAAAAAATGAGAAAGCAGTAATTCAATATATTGACTAATAAACAGGTTCTGGTCATTTTTCAGCTGAGACAGGCCTTGTTGACTTGCAAGAAGGTGGAGAAAATTGGTAGCAGTACATATCAACTTCCCTTTGACAAACCTTCTACAAATGTTGGAAATTTGCAACAGGTTGCAAGGCTTTAAGGGGCACGTCTGGTCTCAGATTGAGTTCTTGGGGACTCAGCCACGTCTTCATTATGATTATTGTGCCCTGGTAAACTCTGCTGCTTCTCCCCAAAACGAAAGAGACAAGAGACCAATCTATGAGGCTGTATAAATTCATACTAGAATGCAACACAGAAAAAAATATATATGTAAAATTTTCAGTTTTATTGCATCAGCTACGGCATCAAGGCGAGAGGGGAAGGGCAAGTTGCTTTTATAGGTATGGGTCATCTGGGTGATGTACATTTGAATTTTATCCCAAAAAGGGTCTCACTTTGCCTCAACTTTTTTTTTTTGCGGTGCGCGGGCCTCTCACTGTTGTGGCCTCTCCTGTTGCGGAGCATAGGCTCTGGCGCGCAGGCTCAGCGGCCGTGGCTCACGGGCCTAGCCGCTCCGCGGCATGTGGGATCTTCCCGGACCAGGGCACGAACCTGTGTCCCCTGCATCGGCAGGCGGACTCTCAACCACTGCACCACTAGGGAAGCTCTGCCTCAACTTTTAAAATTCTGTTTTTCTATTAACTGGTGCTCATAAAAAGTTCTTATTTTTCTGGCCTTGTAAGTCTTTTGTGTTTTGAATGAAATCATATATTTTTTATTGATCATCTTTCATTTTATACATTTATTGACCATCTATCTGCTAAGCATTAGAGTCTGGAATGCAATGCAGTTCTTTTGTGAAATAGTCTAAATCAAATCACAAGTAAGTCATCTCATGTGAATGTCTCTGTATTTCCTAAGAAAAAGTAGACTTTATTACTTTATGTTCAGGCCTGCATTCTTACTCCTCTTTATTTTTAAGTTATGTGTTGAGTCAAAAAGCAATTTTTTAAAAAACTGCTCTTTATAAAGTATCAAGGAATGGAACTGTGTGTAGGTCACACAGAGCTCTCCACCTCCTTCATGGCCCAAAGTCCTCAGTCATAGGTGAAGAAAGAATAGCATGAACTCAGAGACCTCAGAGAATAATTTAGATATTATCAGAGGTTTTCTTAACAGTTGAATGAAAATGAATCATACAAAATGTTTCTAAAATTTATTTTGGGCCTGCCATCATCTCCTTAAATCTTTTTCACTCTCAAAAGTGCCTAGAATACCTTCCTCTTTCTCTCACCCACACAGCCCCTTCACCACAACCGTAACACCCTGTCACAGCAAACTCTCTCTTCCTAGTTGCTGCTCAGGCATCCCCCACTCTTCGTTCTACTTTCTCACATGTATAGGCCCCAAAGTACATATCGTATGCTTTTTCCATGAGACCTGACCACTCTCCTAACATTTAAATCTCTGTACATATACAGAAGGTAGTTCCTTCCATTAACATTGAAGTGCTCGCAGTCTAATAAGGGACAAAGGGTACCCTCAAATTTTAAAAAAATCATGAAAGTGAGGTTTGGGGAATTGGTAATAATGAGAAGACTGTCACTGACTAGCTTAAGCAGATCATAGGGAATATTTTCCTTTGATACCTCCAAGGTGTTGCCTTTTTCTCACATTATTTCTAGTTTTTACTTTCTTATGTTTCCACCAACTTTTTACTCTTTTTAAACATCACCACTAATTTCCCTTCGTAACTTTTATGAGTTATAAAACATACTTTTCCATAATGAGGCAGATATTATTATGACTGTTTCTCATATGGACTGAGATACTGGATCATTGTGAATGTAATTCAGGGGATTACCTGCCAGGAGTAAGAGTTATGGGTAGTGCAAGTTGAACAGCCATATAGGAGTGTATATTTAATAGAGCATATGAGAACTTTGCCTTGTGATTATAAAAGAGGCAGTCAGTTCTATTTAGACAGTGAAACAGAGCTGAGGTCGATTAGGTTTAGTGAGCCATTGATGGGTACCATGAAATTGCCTTTAATGCCTCCCCTAAAGTAACTGTCAAGTGACCAAAGTTTCCTAGGTTAACTTGATATCAAAACAAAGTTTTGCTTGCAATTGTTTCGATTGAAAAAATGGTGATAATATCAAGAAAAACAATTTTAAATGATTTTTCATTCATTTATTCATCCATCCCTTTGTTCATTCATTCATTCATTCACATAGTCAGTATATCTTTATGATGGTTTCTCTCAGTGCCAAAAACTGCACTTACAGACATGGCCCAGTCTACTGGGAGTTAGAGACCACAGGGAAAGACATATTAAATCAATAAGAGAACAATTAGATGTATATTTATAAGTTGTGATGAATGCTGTGAATGGTAAGAGAAAGGTTCTATGAATACAATGAGGAGAACTTAAGTGAGTTTATAAAAGCAATATTATGTAGTGATTAAGAACCTATCTTCTAAAGTCTGCTTAGGCTCTGGTTCCCCCACTTCTAAGCTTTCTGATATTGTGCATATTGCCTCATTTCCTTGTATATCATTTTCTTATCTGTAAAATAGTAATAACATAGTATTTGCTTCATAGAGTCATCTAAGGATGAAAAAATTAATATGTAAATATGTCAATTTCTTTAAGCAGGAAAGTTAGTAAGTTCTCAATAAATATCAGCAATTATAATTCAGATGATCAGGGACGGTCTCTATAACAAATCGATGTACATTTTATGTTGATATTTCTATAAATATTTTATATATTAATCTGTGATTATCCTGATGTATCTCCATAAAATGAAAGAGGGCTTAATATTGTCCCCATTTCTTTTTTATATTGTATTATTCCATTTATGCAAATTCTAAACGAGGCAAAATCATTGAACTGTACATTTGAGATTCGTTTATTTTATTGTATATAAATTATATGGCAACTTACATAAAAAGAAGAGGGAAGTAGGGTATGGTGACATAAGTAGAAATATACTGAAAATATTAATTTTTTTTACTTTGGCAAATATGTTACAGTTTTTTCAGTTTTATTGAGAAATAATTGATATACATCTCTGTGTAAGTTTAAGACATACAGCATGATGGTTTGATTTATATATATTGTGAAATGATCACCACAATAGGTTCAGCTAACATCTATCTTCTCATATGAACAATAAAAAGAATAGAAAGAAAAGAGGAAAAAATTTTCCCTTGGGCTGAGAACTGTTAGGATTTACTCTTTTAACAACTTTCCTATATATCATACAGCAGTGTTAGCTCTGGTCATCATGTTGTACATTTTATCCCGAGCACTTACTTATAACTGGAAGTTTCCACCTTTTGACCACCTTCCTCCAATTCCTTTCCCCCACGCTCTGCCTCTGATAACCACAGGTCTGATCTCTTTTTCTATGACTTTGTTTGTTTGTTCCTTTGTTTTAGATTGCTCATATAGGTGAAATCATACAATCTTTGTCTTTCCCTCTCAGACTTGTTTCACTTAGCATAATGGCTTCAAGGTCCATCCATGTTGTTGCAAGCAGTAGGATTTCCTCATTTTTTATGGCTGAATAATATTCCGTTGTATGTATATATACCACAACTTCTTTATACATTTATCCATCAGTGGACACTTTGGTTGTTTCCATGTCTTGGGTACTGTAAATAATGCTGATTCTTTTTTTTTTTTTTTTGCTGATTCTTAATGATAGAGAAATGCCAAATGCCACTTTCATGTGTGGGCTATCCAATGATTCACAGGAAGTTTCAGTGATAATTTTATTTTTAATTGTTACAAGTTAATGTAAATCTCATTGAGAGACCCACTGTTTGATTGCATCTATTTTCTTTGTAACAATCTTTTCTTATGAACTCTAGAATAGCACGTTTTATTATCCTATTTTATATGATAGAAATTATAGAGTTTATTCTCCAAAGTTAATTGATCAAGTCATACCAAATTTGCATTATGAAAACTTGGCTCATGAGGGAAAGGCCTGTATTTGAAAGTGTGCAGCAAGTACAAAACATTGAGAACCTCCCATCCAGAAAGTAACAATTAGGAGCCTTTGAGCAGTCACTCATGCAAGCTTTGAAATTCTCTTTTAGTAGGAATTTGGTATAAGATGTTAATCCACTGAGAATCATTTATTCTGGAACCCTACCTTTTGCTCTGCTAAGGATCTTTATATAAGGAGTTTTTCTTAACATCTCTAATTTCCTACACTGGGTATAATTCAAGAAGCTATTTGTTGCCTAATATGCTTTCTTCTGGAACAATTCTCAATCTGCCAGATTCTCCTTGTGAGTAAGATAGGGAGGCATTTTGATTTCTAACCTGTCTGGTACAGTTTATATACAACAGCTTCATTTTCTACATGTGCCTTTAGTGGCCTGAGAGACTAGACCTTTGCAATGACCCAACTTATTGCTCCCTGGGAATAATTCATCCATTCATCCAACTAGAGAACTGGTTAATGCAGTATTTATTTTCAGTATACCCACAGCTTCTTCCTTTTGAGGAACTCAGAATTTGTTTGCTTGCTTGTTTTGCTTTGGGTTTTGATTTTTATATGTCCTAATCTCTCATATCAATAATAGTGTGTATAGGTCCCCTGTGCAAAGATAAATGTTTTAAATGGGTTTGTGACATTTATTTATTCATTTATGTATTTATTTATTCATTTAGCTGAAGTTAATTCAAAACAAATGTAAGTATGGCAAAGGGAATTTGTGCTTTGTAAATTCAGAGAAAGATGATAGATTTATACATATTATAAATATGAGGTACAGAAAAGCATTGGTCATTTTTGGTATCCTTCATACCACCTACTTAGTGCCTATCACATAATAGAATTTCAGTATATGGTACAAATCAGTTGAATTATCACCGTTTTCACTCTTTTCAGACTGCACAGGCCATTCATCGTAATGGGAAACTGGATGAAGTAAAATTTATTGACAACAGTGTTGTTTGTATTTTTAAAGATACTTATATGAAACAAAAACACAAAGACTATAAACAGCACTTTGGTTTACTGTATTCTGAACATTGAAACAAAAGGGAAAATTTATCAACAAAAAAAATTGAAATTGACCATGGATTAATTTTGGCCCCTCCCTTCCTCCCTCTTTCCTTCCCTCCCTCCTCCCTCCTTCTTTCCTTCATTTCTTTCTTTTTTTCTCTTTCTTATATCTGGAAATTACATTGTTAATTTCTCTACCTATAAATGCTGCTCTTTTATGGTCAGAAGAGAAGTTAAGATTTAAGTTGTAGAGAAAAAATGTTAACAGATGTCAGAAGTCCTGATCAGAGTGAAATAATCATGCATTAGAAATCAAATATCTTTAAAACATTTTAGACTAAAATTAAATAGATCATGACCAGTCCTTGCTTTCTTACTTTGGATTGTAGATGACAACACCTTCAAACTTTTCTGCCAACAAGTCCCTAATGAAAGATCTAACCACACTCATTGCCAATCACTGTGAACATATCTCTGAGTAGAGAATTATATCACACACTGAAGATCACCCTCCCTCTCTGAGTTACATTAATAGTGATCATTTCATTGGCCAATGCATTCATTCATTTAAAAAATTTTAAAATGACAATAAAGTAGTAAATGAAACAAAGTCCATGATTTCTTGGAGCTATTGGAGAAATCATAAAATGAATAGATAAAAAATTAATGTCAGCTTGTGATATATGCTATGAAAAACAAAGCAGATTATGGACACAGAGAGTAAGGATATTGACAGAGTCCTGATATGGCCACTATGATTATGGAAGGCCTCTCTGAATAGGTGACTGTGATGGCTTTTTGATGTGTCAACTTTGCTAAGCTACAGACCCCAGTTAGCTATTCAGTCAAACAGTAATCTAGATGATCCTATGAAGAATTGTGCAGATGTAACTAAAGTTTCTTATCTATTGTCTTTACGTAAGAGTAACTATGCTGAATGGCCTGACTTAATCAGATGGAAGTTCTAAAATCAGATTTGAGGCTTTCCTGGGAGATAGGAGCAATTCTGCCTGTGGACAACAGTTTCATGCCTGTGGCAATACAGTCAGTCTACTCATGGTCTTCCCTTCCTGATGGCCAGCCCTACACACTGTGGACTAGCTAAGCCATCCTCCACAATTGCATAAGTCCTTTCCTCCACAATTGCATAAGTCCTTTCCTCCACAATTGCATAAGCCCTTTCCTCCACAATTGCATAAGCCCTTTCCTCTCTCCATATAGAGAGACAGAGATAGATACTTCCTTTCCCTCTATCTATAGAGAGAAGTTCTCTTTCTGTATCTCTCATATATATATATATATATATATATATATATATACATATTCCTACTGCTTCTCTGATTGAACTCTAAATGATATGTTAACATTTAAGCAAAGTCCTTGGTGAACTGGAGAAATGAGTCATTTTAAGGTCTTCAGACAGAATATTTTAGGCAGAGGGATAAGAAAGACCTTGAGGCAGAAATGAGAGTTTGAGGCAGAGAAAAATGTCCTATGTTTCTGATGTGAATTCATGGATCAGAGGGTTGTATATGGTTGATGCAGGAAAAGACAGAGACCAGATCTTGTAGGGCTTTGCAGGCTATAGAAGCGGGTTAGGGTTTTATTTGAATATAAGGGCAAGTCATTGGAGGGTTTTGAGAAGTGAGCTAATGTGCTCAAATGTATATTTTAAAAGCTAACTTCTGCTGCTGTATGAAAAATTAACCTGAGGGGTCATGATCAGTATGAGGAAGACCTGGGAGCAAGCTATCACAGTGGGGTCTCTGCAGTGGCTGATGGTGGCTTGGGTTAGAGTAGTGACAGAGGAAGTGCCAAAGAAGTGGGTGGTTTGAGGATATATTTTGGTGATAGAGCTCCCAGGGATCATATTTGGGTTGGATTCATAGGGTAAGAAAAAGCAAGGAATCAAGGATTACAAGGCATTCTCCTCAGATCATGGATAAACAGAGACATTATTTGCTGAGAACATGAAGATGGAGAAGGCACAAACAACTGAGAGGTATTAGAACCCAGGGAAGAAATGGTTCATCTCCAGTGACAGGAGAAAAGTCAGAGTCTGCGGTTTCAGATGCAGGTAGATAGGGAAGTATGGCTTTGGTAGAGTTTATAAGTTCTCTTCCCATTGTTTCTATGTTTCTATGAAATAAAAAAGGGAAAACCATCTCCAGGTGCACTAATATCCATGATGTGGAAAAGAATACCAGAAAGTAGCCACTTCAGAGTGTCAGGGGAAGCAGTGTGCTCAGGTAAGGGGCCTTGGTTTCTTAACCAGATTGCGGAAACAAAATTAATGCTGCAAAGGCAGGCTGGGGGTAGTTGTATAAAGAGCTCCTGAGGAGCTGTCTCTTAAAACTTGCAGTAGACAAAAACAGTGACACTGTCCCTGGAAGTACTGTGAAATGTAGGGGGCTTCCCCCTCAGCACCATGAAAGGTTTCTGTCAGTAACTTCCTTGTACCCATGTAATGGGGCAGGCTTGTACCACACTCGTACCAGCCATGGGCTAACCTTCTTCAGGCCCAGTGGATTCTCCTTCTCAGAGCCAGAAATCTCTTATTCACACAAATGTGCAAGCAAGAATCTTCCCTTTGTCTTATCCCCTCACTCAGATCAATCAACCAGTCCTTAACAGCTGTTGAGACCCTTTCAAGTTTGCCATATCCTCTGTCTTTGTATTCAAACCATTCTTATTTGCTATAGGTATTATTAGAACTTTGCAGGAGCTTCCAAACTTGTTTCTCTACATCTAGCCTTTCATGCTCTGATCCTTTTTTTACTATCCATGGCCAGAGGCATCATTCTAAAGTGCAAAACTGATGCTCTCACTTCCAATTTAAAACCCTTAATAGGTCTCAGATACTTTCAGGATAAAGTCCAGCAGTCCAGACTCTTGCCATAGCATCTTCTTTTTTTTTTGGAAGATCCACAATTCTTTATTTCATTATATTGGTTGGAAAGGAAAGCTGAGATTTGTGTGTGTGTGTGGTAAAATATATGTAACGTGAAATTTACCATTTTTAAAGGTACTTCCATAGCTTCTAATGCCCTCATGATCTGGCTTTGTTTATTCTCAGTCCTCTCCTATACCTTTTTGCCACTTCTGACCGTCTGATCAATTAGCTCTACTGAACAATTAGTATTTCTTTTTTTGAAAACAAATTTCCTTTGAAGTGTTGTTTATTTACAATGTTGTGTTAGTTTCTGGTGTACAGCAAAGTGATTCAGGTATATACATATATATTCTTTTTTGTATTTTTTTCCATTATGGTTTATTATAGGATATTGAATATAGATCCCTGGGCTATACAGTAGGACCTTGTTGTTTATCTCTTTTATACACAGTAATTTGTACCTGCCAATTGGTATTTCTTTAATACACTATGCTGTGCAAACCTTTGCACAGGCTTTGCCCTCAGCATAGACCTTGTAACCTCCTACTATTCATTCTCTGGGTCTCAACCTAGTTGCCACTTACTCTGAGAATCCTTCTCTGATAATACTTTGGGTGACCTTTTTCTGCTCCCAGAGTCCTCTGTGTTTAGTCTGATCACAGTACTTACAAACTGGGCTTGTAATGGCCCATTTTCATGTCTGTCTACTCTACTAGACCATGTTCATTGGCAGAAATTGTGTTTTGTTTTGCTTTGTTTTCTTCACAATTGACTTCTGAGGGACTAGCATAGAATCTGACATATATTATGAGGTTCAGGGCAAAATAGCATCAGTGACTGGAAGAGCTTTAGCCAAAGAAGATAAAAGATCAGCTCTAATTATATATGAGAATGTCCTCCTCATACCCATTTGCATGAACACTTCTAGAAAGTTTTACAAATAGATATGATTGTGGTCTTTTCTCTTGGCATGAAGAAGAGCTCTTTTCAACAGATCTGGGGAGCAATTTGTATAACTGACATTATGTAAGGCCCACACACATAAGGGCCCAGAGAACATTTGGGTTAAACGTGATCTTATCTCATGGATAAGTTAGGTCTCCTGACCATTTAACTTGTTCCAGTTCCACCATGCCCTCTCCCAATACCGTTGTTGGCATCTATCTATCAGACCACTAGTCAAATGCATATGTGTATGATCCCTGATTGAAGGCATAGTTTTACTTCTTTCCCAGGGGCTTCCTATGCTCCTGGCTAATTAAGACATAGAGTTCAGCCCCTATTCATGTACCACAAAATATCCTGTTATATTCAAGGTGGCTTTATTTGCTCATTATATACGTAGACCTCTAGCGACATCGGGATTAGCCCAGCCAGGATATCCTTTTTATTAATTCAACAAATGGGTTTCAAGCCCCTGTTATATGCCAACCTCTGGGGATAGAGCAGGGAACAAGAGAAGAATGTTCTCCTGCCAATTAGAAACTAGGAGAGGAGGTAGGCACTAAGCAAGTAAAAGTGTTCATTGAAAGAGTATTGGGCTTTCCTGGTGGCACAGTGGTTGAGAGTCCGCCTGCCGATGCAGGGGACGCGGGTTCGTGCCCCAGTCCGGGAGGATCCCACATGCCACAGAGCGGCTGGGCCTATGAGCCATGGCCGCTGAGCCTGCGCGCCCAGAGCCTGTGCTCCACAACGGGAGAGGCCACAGCCGTGAGAGGCCCGCGTACCGCAAAAAAAAAAAAAAAAAAAAAAGAGTATTAACAGAGCACCACAGAAGCATATGTGGGGAGCCGGAGACGGCTTCTTTGAGGAAGTGATGTGTAGTCTGTGGCAGATGAAAAGATGTGCACTAATTAAGGATTGAAGTTTATTCAAAAAGCCCTGTTTTCCACAAGGTTCATGGAGGAACCTTCACTCCAGCCACTGAGGCTGGCTGTGGAGTTGCCTTCTCTTGCTGGTCTCGTAGTCAGTGTTGGATCTTATTGTTGTCAGAGTGGTGAGAGCTGCTACAGTGCATCACTCTGAAAGCTCCAAAACTGTGCTAGGCTTCCAAGCAAACTCATTGAAAAGAAACTGCTATAGCAAAAATAGAGGTACTGCAATCCTAACTGCTACCAGCTACACTTAAGACAAGTCATCAGGCCCTGATGCCACCATAACTGTTGTCACTAGTACCACCTATGATATAGAGTTGCCTAAGGCATGGCCAATGCCATAGCACTGCGTTGAAGAGAATTCATTTCTCCTATGCCATGCCTATTTGTTCTGCTGCCCTTGTATCCCACAGAAAGTGTTATGTGAACTACCATCTAAGTTCTTTTCCTTTTAAATTGAAGACTTCCCTGAGACAACTAAGCTGTGGGCCCATGAGGATGGGGGCAGGTGCATAGAACAAATCTGCATAGTAGATGCCATATTGTACTCAACATTGCTCTTCATTCAACCACAGAGCACTGTAATTATACAAAGATTTTGAGACTGACTTCCTTCACTTAGGATTTATAAGGATATTTACATTAGGCTCAAATAATACAATGCTCCTGTGAGTTGCATAGGAAATATTTGATGCTGTAGTTGCCTTAGTACAAAGAAACATAATCAGAGCCATATCAATAAAGGAAACCTTGTTATTCAGTAGAATTGTGCTACATGGACGTCTTCATTTATACACCTTATAAGTACAAAGATTTTTAAAATAAGCAAGCAGCAAAGGTCATCCATTTGGGAACACCTTTAGAAGACACTTTTTTTGGTAAATACACCTGTTTTTCCACTTCACAGATTCAGCCTATGAAATGGTGAGTCATTTATTAATTATTTTAAAGAGACTTTGATATACTAATCAGCTAAGTATGTCTGACATCAGTGTAATTATTATTTAGAAACATTCAGATCTGATTGGCTCATTGAAAATTTTGTCACACAAATCTGAAATGACAAATTCATTACTTAAAGTATTTATCCCTAAATTTTTGCGTACATTAATGTCATTATATCACTTCCTCTCTAGAATAGTAAAATGGATAGTTACTATTTTTGCTCTTCTTAAACATTATCTCTTATGTAGCATGCTTTACATACTTTTTTACTGCCTCTCCTGAGATGGAACATATTTTCTGGGGAAGAGTCAAGATTTTGCTTTTTCTGGTGAACTCTTGTCATAAAAGAAAATAATGTATCATGATGGAAGAGATTACAGTATTCCTAATCCAAACCTCTATTTTGAGGAAGCCCAGGTCACTGTCAGATGGACTATACATACAGTTTCTTGATTAAACCGAAGCAATGGATAAGCTGGATAATTGCTAAGGGTATTGACTTTCTATCTCACAAACTTATGGATCTCCAAAATTGCCATGCCAGAACCCTATATTTACTGGGTCTGCCCCTACTGCACTCTTGCATTGCCCATTGTAAAGGTCCTTTTTGGATTGGATATCATTGGATGAGATTGGATGAGGTCCAGAAGATTGGATGAAAAAGGTTTATGGATATACCCTACTGGAACTCCTACCTCAAATGCTATCATAAGTTCTAATCACTTTCTTTCTTTGATAAATTTTATATATTAATTACTTTGAATCATTTTTCTAGTTGGTGTGTTTTGGACTGTTTGCAGCTATTTCACAATATAATCAATTCCAGACTTTTCACCACTTGATTTCTAAACCCTTTATTCTTCAGCTTTTAAGTGAAACAATCAATAAAAATCAAGACCTACATTTTGGTGTCATCTGAGTTTTTTGTGTTAGATAATACTGTCAATGCTGTTAGGAAAAATGATGACTTTTTTTTTTTTTAACATCTTTATTGGAGTATAATTGCTTTAAAATGGTGTGTTAGTTTCTGCTTTATAACAAAGTGAATCAGCTATACATACACATATATCCCCATGTCTCTTCCCTCTTGCATGTCCCTCCCTCCCACCCTCCCTATCCCACCCCTCTAGGTGGTCACAAAGCACTGAACTGATCTCCCTGTGCTATGCGGCTGCTTCCCACTAGCTATCAGTTTTATATTTGGTAGTGTATATATGTAAATGCCACTCTGTCACTTTGTCCCAGCTTACCCTTCCCCCTCCCTGTGCCCTCAAGTCCATTCTCTAGTAGGTCTGCATCTTTATTCCCATCCTGCCCCTAGGTACTTCATGACCTTTTTTTTTTTTTTTAATTCCATATATATGTGTTAGCATACGGTATTTGATTTTCTCTTTTCTGACTGACTTCACTCTGTATGACAGATTCTAGGTCCATCGACCTCACTACAAATAACTCAATTTCATTTCTTTTTATGGCTGAGTAATATTCCATTGTCTATATGTGCCACTGCTTCTCTATCCATTCGTCTGTTGATGGACACTTAGGTTGCTTCCATGTCCTGGCTATTGTAAATAGAGCTTCAATGAACGTTGTGGTACATGACCCTTTTTGAATTACGGTTTTCTCAGGGTATATGCCCAGTAGTGGGATTGCTGGGTCGTATGGTAGTTCTATTTTTATGTTTTTAAAGAACCTCCATACTATTCTCCATAGTGGCTGTATCAATTTACATTCCCACCAACAGTGCAAGAGGGTTCCCTTTTCTCCACACCCTCTCCAGCATTTATTGTTTGTAGATTTTCTGATGATGGCCATTCTGACGGGTGTGAGGTGATATCTCATTGTAGTTTTGATTTGGATTTCTCTAAAGATTACTGATGTTGAGCATTCTTTCATGTGTTTGTTGGCAATCTGTATATCTTTGGAGAAATGTCTATTTAGGTCTTGAGCCCATTTTTGGATTGGGTTGTTTGTTTTTTTGATATTGAGCTGCATGAGCTGCTTGTAAATTTTGGAGATTAATCCTTTGTCAGTTGGTTCATCTGCAAATATTTTTTCCCATTCTGCGGGTTGCCTTTCCGTCTTGTTTATGGTTTCCCTTGCTGTGCAAAAGCTTTTAAGTTTCATTAGGTCCCACTTGTTTTTTTTTTTTTTTTTTATTTCCATTGCTCTAGGAGGTGGGTCAAAAAGGATCTTACTGTGATTTATGTCATAGAGTGTTCTGCCTATGTTTTCCTCAAAGAGTTTGATACTGTCAGGCCTTACATTTAGGTCTCAAATCCATTTTGAGTTTATTTTTGTGTTTGGTCTTAGGGAGTGTTCTAATTTCATTCTTTTACATGTAGCTGTCCAGTTTTCCCAGCACCACTTATTGAAGAGGCTGTCTTTTCTCCATTGTATATTCTTGCCTCTTTTATCAAAAATAAAGTGACCATGGGTTTATCTCTGGGCTTTCTATCCTGCTCCATTGATCTATATTTCTGTTTTTGTGCCAGTACCATACTGTCTTCATTACTGTAGCTTTGTAGTATAGTCTGAAGTCAGGGAGCCTGATTCCGCCAGCTCCATTTCTCTTCCTTAGGATTGCTTTGGATATTCGGGGTCTTTTGTGTTTCCATACAAATTGAGAAATTTTTTGTTCTAGTTCTGTGAAAAATGCCAGTGGTAGTTTGATAGGGATTGCATTGAATCTGTAGATTGCTTTGGGTAGTATATTCATTTTCACAATGTTGATTCTTCCAATCCAAGAACATGGTATATCTCTCCATCTATTTGTATCATCTTTAATTTCTTTCATCAGTGTCTTATATTTTTCTGCATGCAGGTCTTTTTTGTCCTTAGGTAGGTTTATTCCTAGGTATTTTATTCTTTTTGTTACAATGGTAAATGGGAGTGTTTCCTTAAATTCTCTTTCATGTTTTTCATCATTAGTGTATAGGAATGCAAGAGATTTCTGTACATTAATTTTGTATCCTGCTACATTACCAAATTCATTGATTAGCTCTAGTAGTTTTCTGGTAGCATCTTTAGGATTCTCTATGTATAGTACCATGTCATCTGCAAAGAGTGACAGTTTTACTTCTTCTTTTCAGATTTGGATTCCTTTTATTTCTTTTTCTTCTCTGAGTGCTCTGGCTAAAACTTCCAAAACTATGTTGAATAATAGTGGTGAGAGTGGGCAACCTTGTCTTGTTCCTGATATTAGTGGAAAGGTTTCAGTTTTTCACCGTTAAGGATGATGTTTGTTTTGGGTTTGTCATATATGGCCTTTATTATGTTGAGGTAAGTTCCCTCTATGCCTACTTTCTGGAAGGTTTTATCATAAATGGGTGTTGAATTTTGTCAAAAGCATTTTCTGCATCTATTGAGATGATCGTATGATTATTCTTCTTCAGTTTCTTAATATGGTGTATCACATTGATTGCTTTGGGTATATTGAAGAATCCTTGCATCCCTGGTATAAACTCCAGTGGATCATGGTGTATGATCCTTTTAATGTGCTGTTGGATTCTGTTTGCTAGTATTTTGTTGAGGATTTTTGCATCTGTGTTCATCAGTAATATTGGCCTGTAGTTTTCATTTTTTGTGACATCTTTCTCTTGTTTTGGTATCAGGGTGATGCGGGCCTTGTAGAATGAGTTTGGGAGTGTTCCTCCCTCTGCTATATTTTGGAAGAGTTTGAGAAGGATAGGTATTACCTCTTCTCTAAATGTTTGATAGAATTCACCTGTGAAGCCATCTGGTCCTAGGCTTTTGTTCGTTGGAAGATTTTTTTTTTTTTTGCAGTACGTGGGCCTCCCACTGTTGTGGCCTCTCCCATTGCGGAGCACAGGCTCCGGACGCACGGCTCAGTAGCCATGTCTCACGGGCCCAGCCGCTCCGCGACATGTGGCATCTTCCCGGATCAGGGCACGAACCCGCGTCCCCTGCATCGGCAGGCGGAGTCTCAACCACTGCTCTACCAGGGAAGCCCTCATTGGAAGATTTTTAATCACAGTTTCAATTTCAGTCCTTTTGATTGGTCTGTTTATATTTTCTATTTCTTCCTGGTTCAGTCTCAGAAGGTTGTGTTTTTCTAAGAATTTGTCCATTTCTTCCAGGTTGGCCATTTTATTGGCATATAGTTGCTTGTAGTAAACTCTCATGATCCTTTGTATTTCTGCAGTGTCATTTCTTCTTTTTCATATCTAATTCTATTGATTTGAGTCTTCTCCCATTTTTCTTCATGAGTCTGGCTAATGGTTTATCAGTTTTGTTTATCTTCTCAAGGAACCAGCTTTCAGTTTTATTGATCTTTGCTAATGTTTCCTTCATTTCTTTTATTATTGATCTGATCTTTATGGTTTCTTTCCATCTGTTAACTTTGGAGTTTTTTGTCTTCTTTCTCTAATTGCTTTAGGTGTAAGGTTAGGTGGTTTATTTGAGATGTTTCTTGTTTCTGAAGGTAGGATTATATTGCTATAAACTTCCCTCTTAGAACTGCTTTTGCTGCATCTTGTAGGTTTTGGGTCGTCATGTTTTCATTGTCATTTGTTTCTAGCAATTTTTGATTTCCTCTTTGGTTTCTTCAGAGATCTCTTGGTTATTAAGTAGTGTATCATTTAGCTTCCATGTGCTTTTATTTTTTACAGATTTTTCCTGTAATTGACATCTTGTCTCATAGCGTCGGGGTTGGAAAAGATACTTGATACAATTTCAATTTTCTTAAATTTAGCAAGGCTTGATTTGTGACCCAAGATATGATCTATCCTGGAGTATGTTCCATGAGCACTTGAGAAGAAAGTGTAATCTGTTGTTTTTGGATGAAATGTCCTATAAATATCAATTAATTCCTTCTTGTTTAATGTATCATTTAAAGCTTGTGTTTCCTTGTTTATTTTCATTTTGGATGATCTGTCCATCGGTGAAAGTGGGGTGTTAAAGTCCCCTACTATGATTGTGTTACTGTCGATTTCTCCTTTTATGGCTGTTAGCATTTGCCTTATGTATTGAGGTGCTCCTATGTTGGGTGCATAAATATTTACAATTGTTCTATTTTCTTCTTGGATTGATCCCTTTATCATTATGTCGTGTCTTTCTTTGTCTCGTAATAGTCTTTGTTTTAAAGTCTATTTTGTCTAATATGAGAATTGCTACTCCACCTTTCTTTTGATATCCATTTGCATGGAATATCTTTCTCCATCCCCTCACTTTCAGTCTTTATGTGTCCCTAGGTCTGAAGTGGGTCTCTTGTAGACAACATATATATGGGTCTTGTTTTTGTATCCATTCATGCAGTCTGTGTCTTTTGGTTGGATCATTTAACCCATTTGCATTTAAGGTAATTATTGATATGTATGCTTCTATTACCATTTTCTTAATTGTTTTGGGTTTGTTCCTGTAGGTCTTTTCCTTCTCTTGTGTTTCCTGCCTAGAGAAGTTCCTTTAGCATTTGTTGTAAAGCTGGTTTGATGGTGCTGAATTCTCTTAGCTTTTGTTTGTTTGTAAAGATTTTAATTTCTGCATTGAATCTGAATGAGTTTCTTCCTGGTTAGAGTGATCTTGGTTGTAGGTTTTTCCCTTTCATCATTTAAGTGTGTCCTGCCTCTCTTTTCTGGCTTGCAGAGTTTCTGCTGAAAGATCAGCTGTTAACCTTATGGGGATTCCCTTGTGTGTTATTTGTTGTTTTTCCCTTGCTGCTTTTAATATTTTTTTCTTTGTCTTTAATTTTTGATAGTTTGATTAATATATGTCTTTGCATGTTTCTCCTTGGATTTATCCTGTATGGGACTCTTTGCGCTTCCTGGACTTAACTATTTCCTTTCCCGTATTAAGGAACTTTTCAACTATAATCTCTTCAAATATTTTCAGTCCCTTTCTTTTTCTCTTCTTCTTCTGGGACCCCCATAATTTGAATGTTGGTGTGTTTACTGTTGTCCCTGAGATCTCTGAGACTGTCCTCAATTCTTTTCATTCTTTTTCTTTATTCTGCTCTGCAGTAGTTATTTCTTATCTTCCAGGTCACTTATCCGTTCTTCTGCCTCTGTTATTCTGCTATTGTTTCCTTGTAGAGAATATTTAATTCATTTATTGTGTTGTTCATCATTGTTTGTTTGCTCTTTAGTTTTTCCAGGTCTTTGTTAAACATTTCTTGTATTTTCTCCATTCTATTTCCCAGATTTTGGATCATCTTTACTATCATTTTTCTGAATTCTTTTTCTGGTAGACTGCCTATTTCCTCTTCATTTGTTTGGTCTGGTGGGTTTTTATCTTGGTCCTTCATCTGCTGTACGTTTCTCTGTCTTCTCATTTTGCTTAACTTACTGTGTTTGTGGTCTCTGTTTCGCAGCCTGCAGGTTCATAATGCCCATTATTTTTGGTGTCTGCCCCCAGTGACTAAGGTTGGTTCCGTGAGCTGTGTGGGCTTCCTGGAGGAGGGGACTAGTGCCTGTGTTCTGGTGGATGAGGCAGTGTCTTGTCTTTCTGGTGGGCAGGTCCACATCCGGTGGTGGGGTTTGCAGTGTCTGTGACCTTATTATGATTTTAAGCAGTCTCTCTGCTAATGGGTGGGATTGTGTTCCTGTCTTGATAGTTGTTTGGCATGGGGTGTCCAGCACTGTAGCTTGCTGGCCATTGAGTGGAGCTGGGTCTTGGCGTTGAGATGGAGATCTCTTGGGGGTTTTTGCCATTTGATATTATGTGGAGCTGGGAGGTCTCTCATGGACCAATGTCCTGAACTCAGCTCTCCCACCTCAGAGGCACAGGCCTGACGCCCGGCTAGAGCCCCAAGACTCTGTCATCCACATGGCTCAGAATAAAAGGGAGAAAAAAGAAAGAGAGAAAGAAATAAAGAAAAAATAAAATAAAGTTATTAAAATAAAAATAATTATTAAAAAATTTTTTAATGAAAAAGTAATACAAAAAAAAGAAAGGAAGAAGACAGCAGCCATACCAAAAAACAAATCCACCAATGGTAACAAGCTCTAACAACTATACTAAAAACAAAAAAAAACAGTGGGGACACAGAACCGCAGGACAAATAGTAAATGCAAAGCTATACAGACATAATCACACACAGAAGCATACACATATACACTCACAAAAAGAGAAAAAGGAAAAATATATATATATCGTTGCTCCCAAAATCCACCTCCTCAATTTGGGATGATTCGTTGTCTATTCAGGTATTCCCCAGATGCAGGGTACATCAAATTGATTGTGGAGATTTACTCTGCTGCTCCTAATGCTGCTGAGAGAGATCTCCCTTTCTCTTCTTTGTTTGCACAGCTCCTGGGGTTCAGCTTTGGATTTGGCCCCGCCTCTGCGTGTAGGTCACCTGAGGGCGTCTCTTCACACTAAGACAGGACGGGGTTAAAGGAGCAGCTGATTCGAGGGCTCTGGCTCAGTTAGGCCGGGAGGAGGGAGGGATACAGATGTAGGGCGAGCCTGCAGCGGCAGAGGCCAGCGCGACGTTGCACCAGCCTGAGGCGCGCCGTGCGTTCTCCCGGGGAAGTTGTCCCTGGATCACGGGACCCTGGCAGTGGCGGGCTGCACAGGCTCCCGGGAGGGTAGGTGTGGAGAGTGACCTGTGCTCGCACACAGGCTTGTTGGTGGCAGCAGCAGCAGCCTTAGCGTCTCATGCCCGTCTCTGGGGGTCTGCGCTGAGAGCCGCCGCTCGTGCCCATCTCTGGAGTTCATTTAGGTGGCACTCTTAATCCCCTCTCCTCGTGCACTAGGAAGCAAAGAGGGAAGAAAATGTCTCTTGCCTCTTCGGCAGGTCCAGACCTTTTTCTGGACTCCCTCCCAGCTAGCCGTGGTGCACTAGTCCCCTTCAGGCTGTGTTCACTCAGCCAACCCCAGTCCTCTCCCTGGGATCCGACCTCTGAAGCCTGTGCCTCAGCTCTAAGCCCCCACCTGCCGCAGCGGGTGAGCAGACAAACCTCTCGGGCTGGTGAGTGCTGGTTGGCACCAATCCTCTGTGTGGGAATCTCTCCGCTTTGCCCTGCGCACCCCTGTCGCTGCGCTCTCCTTCGTGGCTCCAAAGCTTCCTCCCTCCGCCACCCGCAGTCGCTGCCCACGAAGGGGCTTCCTAGTGTGTGGACACGTTTCCTCCTTCACAGCTCCCTCCCACTGGTGCAGGTCCCGTCCCTATAGTTTTGTCTCTGTTTTTTCTTTTTTCTTTTGCCCTGCCTAGGTGCATGGGGAGTTTCTTGCCTTTTGGGAGGTCTGAGTTCTTCTGCCAGCATTCAGTAGGTGTTCTGTATGAGTTGTTCCACATATAGATGTATTTCTGATGTATTTGTGGGGAGGAAGGTGATCTTCACTTATTACTCTTCTGCCATCTTGAAGCTCCTCTTACCTTTAACTCTTTAAATGAATCAAAATGATGTGTTTCAATGAGGTAACAGTGAATTAAAAGCAAAGGTATTGATTTTATCCTTTCAAAATGCTTAAAAATTGAAGTATAAGGCAGCAAATGATAAAATCATAGTCAATTTTATCAAAAGGAAACTGGTTGTTTATCTTAATCAGAACTCTTGTGATTAAGCCACTTAAATTTGCTCAAAGAAGAAGGAAACAAAGAAGTAGGAGGAGAATTAAAAAGAGGAAGGACTAGGCTTCCCTGGTGGCGCAGTGGTTGAGAGTCCACCTCCTGATGCAGAGGACACGGATTCGTGCCCCGGTCCAGGAAGATCCCACATGCCATGGAGCGGCTGGGCCTGTGAGCCATGGCCGCTGAGCCTGCGCATCTGGAGCCTGTGCTCTGCAACAGGAGAGGCCAGAACAGTGAGAGGCCCATGTGCCACAAAAAAAAAAAAAAAAAAAAAAAAAAGAGGAAGGACTTCAGAATAAGCTTTCTGAGATGTTTCATGCAATCTGAAGAAAGACATGTATCCAAACCTCCTCAGGAACTGAATCTGGTTATTATTGATTCTGTTTTTACAAATGTTATCATTAATTGCAATTAAAATTACTAATTTTTAGGATTTTAGTTTCTCCCATCTTTGTGGGTCTTGAAGTTTTTGTCTCTGCTTTTTATTACATTTTGATTTATTCTTGTCTCCTTTTTCTCTGAAGCCAGCTTTCTCTCCACTTCCAAGAAGACTTCAGAGGCTATTGACTTTGAAACCAACCTGCAGATCCCTAAGAGAGAAAGACATGGTGAATTCAGCCTGTATTGGGTGCCCATCTCTGGGCCAATCAGCAATGACCAGAGGTAGGTTTCACATAGTGCAAACATGACAGGAAGTGGTCTAACACTATGGGATGGGAGGGAAATTTTCAGAAAAATAAAATAGACCATAGGTTGAGCAAACATCACAAGATTTCTTTTCTATTAATATATCAACTTTCAGGATATAATAGCTATTTGTGTTAATGAACCTTTGCAAATGATAGTTATATTTGAGACCTCTGTTAAGAAAATGATTTGATCACAATGGAGAAAAAACATCTTATATCTTGACTATGACTAATTATGATCTGGGTAAGTCCTGTTTGGTTTTTTTATGACGAAATTTGGAAGATTCTTTAGTGGCCATTGCATTAGTCAGAGTTCTAAAGAGAACCAAGAAGAAATGGGATGGAGAAAGGGAGAGGCAGAGAGAGAAAGAGAGAAAGGGATTGTTTTGAAAGAATTGTCTCGTGCCATTGTTAGGGCTGGTAGGTGGCAAGTTGAAAATCCTTAGGGCAAACTGGCTGGTTGGTGATTCAGGAAATAGTTGATGTTACAGTCTTGAGTCCAAAGGATGGAAACTCAGGAAGAATTTTTATTTTGGCATTCGGAAGCAAGATTCCTTCTTCTTCATGAAACCTCAGTTTTTTTCACTTAAGTGCTTCATTTATTAGATGAGGCTCACCCACATTATGGAGGATAATCTGCTTTACCTAAAATCAACTGATTATAGATATTATTCACATCTTAAAAAATGCCTTTACAGAAAAATCTAGATTAGTGTTTGACCAAACAACTGGTCACCATGGTCTAGCCAAGTGGGCACATAAAATTAACCATCACAGCCATCAGACTTCCTTGTTTTTCTGTATTAATGCTGAGCTTCTAAATTCTCTCAGGAGAATCTGCTTTTGTTGTTTCTTTACCTTCTTGGGATAATATTTCTTAATCTTGGATAATTCAGTCTGTTTTCATATTGTTATTTAGGAATGACAAACCTAACAAAATGCACTTGTGTATATATTTTTGTACTTATTTTTTAAAATTTTAAATGCTGTCTTCATCATTTGCAAACTGTTCTCATATTCTTGCAACAAATAAAATTTGCATCATTATGATGTATGTGACAACGGTAAAGAAAGAAAAGATGTCTTAGGATTGCAATAAATTAAATACTTTCTCCTTTCATTGCTACAACTAGCCAAGCCAAAAATAGGGGGAAACATCTCAAACTGCAGGGGTTATTGAGAATAAATTCTCACATAAGTCAAATGAGATTGCATAAATCAAGTGAAAGGTCATAGGAGATCTGGAACTGTTAGGAAAAAGTATTACAACTACTGTGGAGAGACTAAGGACATAAACAAGCTAGAAAAGCAGAATGACAGTATAACTGAGAAATAAAGGGAATCTAGAACAATTAGCATGAGCAGAGGGTTATAGGTTCATGTTGTTGAAGTCCATTAAAGAAATTCAAAGGTTAAGCAAGAACTAGGTTCTTACAAGATGAGGATTCAAGTACAATCTCTATTTTTTTAATTGTTAATTTAAAAATGCAAATTAATCTCAATTTCAGTCACTCTCTTAAAATGGTTTATATTGGACAATGTTTGGAGTCGTACTAATGAAAAATAAAGATGGGATATTGAGTCCTGAATTTGGATTTATTATCATAAATCAATTACATGAAATCAGCATCTCATCAAGTACATGAAATGTTCTTATCTATAAAATAGAGATCTTTTAGTTTCGTTAAAGGGAATGAATAAAGTGTTATAAAGTTCTCAAGCCTAGGTTCCTTCATGTTTTTTAGAAGGACATGCTTCTATTTGTTGTCATCATTATAAATGTATGCTGCCATTTAACACACGCTCCATTTAACTGAACTGTGTAACCCAGAATGAGGGCACTTGTACTCATGCTACAGGACAGAAAGTCTGGAGCTGGGATACAGA